>NC_140010.1:11525361-12102711 GCF_964263955.1 Coregonus lavaretus | reverse complement strand
AACCACTCCAATATAACCTGGCAACACACAGATGGACAGGGTGAAACCACTCCAATATAACCTGGCAACACACAGATGGACAGGGTGAAACCACTCCAATATAACCTGGCAACACACAGATGGACAGGGTGAAACCACTCCAATATAACCTGGCAACACACACAGACAGACGGGATGATGGAAAAGACATGACTGAGAACACAAGAAAATGGGACCAAAATGTAAGGCGAGTGCAGAGGATAGAACAGAAAAGCTGATACCAAAGGTGACTGAAGTAGATCGGTGGACATAGAAATGGAGAAAGAGGGACAAAGAAAAAGAGAGATTGGTAGAAAGAGAGCGAAAGAGTGAGTAAGAGACAGAGAGACAGAGATGTCCCACCTCTCCTTAGGGCAGCAGTTTGTTCTCCAGGACCTCCCTGGCGTCTGTTCCCTCATCCATCAGGTCCAGCTTGGTGATCACTCCTATGGTCCGCTGGCCTGGGGTCAGAGGTCAAAGGGTAAGGGGCCAAGCCAGAAGAAGTCAGTCACAACACAAAGGCCACGTTCATGGCTGACTTCATTGCAGATGCCTGCGAGATCTCACAACGCCTGGATAGGTGTTTAAAATATCAGCTAACCCCATAATATGATATAGCAATCTGATCAACATCTTACCCTGGGGGTCAACATCTTTGGCCAGTTTGAGGGCGTCTGAGTTGGCCAGGTCAGAGTTGGCTGGGGTGACAGCGAGGATGAGACAGCTCTCCCTACAGATGAACTGCATGATCATGTCTCTGATCTGCTGCTCAATGTCCACCGGCTGGTCCCCCACTGGCACCTTGGTGATACCTGGCAGGTCGATCAGGGTCAGGTTTCAGCACTACAGGCAGGGGGAAAGGAGAGAGGAGGACCCATCTTATAGTGAATATCACCGAACACACAGTAGAGAGGGAGAGCACAGAGATATAATTGAGAGGGAGAGAGAGAGAGAGAGAGAGAGAGAGAGAGAGAGAGAGAGAGAGAGAGAGAGAGAGAGAGAGAGAGAGCAAATGAGGGGGAGGGAGAGAAAGTAAGAGAGGGGAAGAGGGTAGATGAGGGGTTATGTATGTCTACCATGTGGGGAGTAGACGCGCAGGTTGATGGGGACGGGAGAGATGCCCTTATTGGCCCCAGTAATGCGGTCAGTCTCCGCCTCAATCTCTTGGCGAACCTCATCGAAGTCTGTGAATTTCTTCCCTTTGCAGTGTAAGAACTCTGCCCATTCTGTGAAGATAGATGCAGATAGGTGTGTGTGTGTGTGTGTGTATTTGTGTGTGTGTGTGTGTGTATGTATGTACAGTACCAGTCAGAAGTTTGGACACACCTACTCATTCAAGGGTTTTTCATTATTTTTTACTATTTTCTACATTGTAGAATAATAGTGAAGACATCAAAACTATGAAATAACACATATGTAATCATGTAGTAACCAAAAAAGTGTTAAACAAATCAAAATATATTTTATATTTGAGATTCTTCAAATAGCCACCCTTTGCCTTGATGACAGCTTTGCACAATCTTGGCATTCTCTCAACCAGCTTCATGAGTTAGTCACCTGGAATGCATTTCAATTAACAGGTGTGCCTTCTTAAAAGTTAATTTATGGAATTGATTTCCTTCTTAATGCGTTTGAGCCAATTAGTTGTGTTGTGACAAGTAGGGAGGGGGGGGTTATACAGAAGATAGCCCTATTTGGTAAAAGACCAAGTCCATATTATGGCAAGAACAGCTCAATTAAGCTAAGAGAAACGAGAGTCCATCATTACTTTAAGACATGAAGGTCAGTCAATACGGAACATTTCAAGAACATTGAAAGTTTCTTCAAGTGCAGTCGCAAAAACCATCAAGTGCTATGATGAAACTGGCTCTCATGAGGACTGCCACAGGAAAGGAAGACCCAGAGTTACCTCTGCTGCAGAGGATAAGTTCATTAGAGTTACCAGCCTCAGAAATGGCAGCCCAAATAAATGCTTCACAGAGTTCAAGTAACAGACACATCTCAACATCAACTGTTCAGAGGGGACTGTGTGAATCAGGCCTTCATGGTCAAATTGTTGCAAAGAAACCACTACTAAAGGACACCAATAAGAAGAAGAGACCTGCTTGTCATTAGACTGGTGGAAATGTGTCCTTTGGTCTGAAGTCCAAATGTGAGATTTTTGGTTCAAACCGCTGTGTCTTTGTGAGACGCGGTGTGGGTGAATGGATGATCTCCGCATGTGTATTTCCCACCGTAAAGCATGGAGGAGGAGGTGTTATGGTGTGGGGGTGCTTTGCTGGTGACACTGTCTGGGATTTATTTAGAATTCAAGGCACACTTAACCAGCATGGCTACCACAGCATTCTGCAGTGAATGGGCTTAGTGGGACTATCATTTGTTTTTCAATAGGACAATGACCCAACACACCTCCAGGCTGTGTAAGGGCTATTTTACCAAGAAGGAGAGTGATGGAGTGCTGCATCAGATGACCTGGCCTCCACAATCCCCTGACCTCAACCCAATTGAGATGGTTTGGGATGAGTCGGACGGCAGAGTGAAGGAAAAGCAGCCAACAAGTGCTCAGCATATGTGGGAACTCCTTCAAGACTGTTGGAAAAGCATTCCAGGTGAAGCTGGTTAAGAGAATGCCAAGAGTGTGCAAAGCTGTCACCAAGGCAAAGGGTGGCTATTTGAAGATCTCAAATTTAAAATGTATTTTGATTTGTTTAACACTTTTTTGGTTACTATATGATTCCATATGTGTTATTTCATCGTTTTGATGTCTTCACTATTATTCTACAATGTAGAGAATAGTAAAAATAAAGAAAAACCCTTGAATGAGTAGGTGTGTCCAAACCTTTGACTGGTAGTGTATGTACAGTATGTATGTATGAATGTATGTGTGTGTGTTACCTGCATTGGCGCTGATGAGCTGCAGGACAAGGGGCCTGCGGGTGACGATCCCAGAGCCTCTGGGCAGGAAGTCCCTGCAGACAGACAGCCAATCAAGACAGTTATACAGAGAGACAGCTAGGGCTGTGATGATTATGGACGTTTGGGAAACGATTAATTATCATGCAAATAGCCTCGGTTATTGTCATAATTGTCATTTTTGTTTTTAAATGTTTTAAGCTTGTAATGCATCATAATGCATACAACCTAATGAATACAACACAGCTTTGGTGACACCCCTGTCATTTGGAACTGTTGGAAATGAAGCTTCTCCTCCCGACCATGCTGTTCTGCTCGTAAAATGATTCCCAACTTTACCCACGTTATATAAAAATGAAAAACTGCTATAGGGTAAACTATATCTATTTGAATATAAAGTTGGATCCCGCCTACTCCTAAAATGAATATTAAGATGATTATGACAATAATGTTTTTTTGTTCACAGTTATTGTCCATAATTGTATGTTACATGATTATACGATAATTGTGCCAACCCTAGAGACAGCCAATCTGGACAGCTACACAGAGGGACAGACAATCAGGACAGTTACACAGAGGAACAGACAATCAGGAAAGTTACAAAGAGAGGAGGTGAGTTTAAATTTAACCTTGTGAATGTGACAATAAGATGGTGTCTGGCTATGGGAGACTAGGTTAAAGGTGACAGTACTGTGGGAGACTGAGGCCTTGTGAACCCTAGGCCAACCACCAACAGACACTAACTGCCATGATGTAAAATGACTCACACATACTGAACACACACAACCAACCACATAACGTAGAATGAATTAAATCACACAGCACACAACCAAAGAGAGTCTCTTCTTTGTTAATGACAGAGGAAGAGATTTGATAACATCAATAGAAAAATATGTTGATCTGAAAATGTCATCAGGCTCTTTGGTCAATCCAACTGATTATACAGTCCAGTTTACCCTCTGAGCCACCTGAATACACCCTGATTCGCTTAGCTGATGCTGATTAAATAAAATAGTTAATGCACAAGAGGTCAACATGAACAGCTTGCAAAGCAGCAGGTAGCAGAGCAATCATTTAACGTTTTTTTTTTATCGCTTTGGTGCCATTTTCATAAGTATGTGGTACATTTTCACAACTCTTAGTACAAAACTCAAAACAGATCATCGAAAAGGCAGTTGTTTCAAAGCTCTAACCACATTTTCAATTGACTAAGTACAACACACAAAATCATAGTCTCTTTTTCACCAAACTTAATCAGTGTTTCATCTAGAAATACAGGGCCTTCGGAAAGTATTCAGACCCCTTGACTTTTTCCACATTTTGTTACGTTACAGCCTTATTCTAAAATTGATTAAATAAAAAAATGTCCTCAGCAATCCACACACAATACCCCATAATGACAAAGCAAAAACGTATTTACATAAGTATTTTGCTACCCTTTGCTATGAGACTCGAAGTTGAGCTCTGGTGCATCCTGTTTCCATTGATCATCCTTGATGATCATTGGACATGATTTGGAAAGGCACACAACTGTCTATATAAGGTCCCACCATTGACAGTGCATGTCAGAGCAAAAACCAAACCATGAGGCCGAAGCAATTGTCCGTATAGCTCCGAGACAGGATTGTGTCGAGGCACAGATCTGGGGAAGGGTACGAAAACATTTCTGCAGCATTGAAGGTCCCCAAGAACACAGTTGGCGCCATCATTCTTAAATGGACGAAGTGTGGAACTGATAAAGAAATGTGTGAGTAAGATATGACAAAAATGTCACACCCTCAGTTAAACTAAAAATGTATGACTAATTAGTAGACTAGAGCTTAGAGAGTTAATCAAATGTGTTTATATCCCAGCAACAGAGTATTTGTGTTTTGTAATTAGGCAAGCAGAAGTGCAAAACGATTGAAACCAATAACAGGAGACTGGTTCCAAAAACACACAGGGAAAGGGGAGTGAAAAGGCTTGCAGGATATTGTGAGGACAGCGATAACTAAAAAAATGCAGCCTACCCGAGCAAGGAGTAGACTATGATAAGAACGTGTGTGTGTGTGTGTGTGTGTGTGTGTGTGTGTGTGTGTGTGTGTGTGTGTGTGACCTGATGGTCAGGAGAGCAGAGGAAAATCACATGAGCTAAACCCAGGTGTGAGCTTACAAGATGTGTACGGTGGAAAAATACAGCCTGCCTAAAGCGGGGTGGGGTTTTTCCTCTGACGTGTGTATAAAAAGATTGTACGACCATTTTGTTGCAGAGCGCTCTCAATGAATAAAGGCTGACCATTGCAGGATTGGGTCTTTGTTTAATTAAAATCTGGGAATTATTCAAAGATTTAAGAAGAGTTTGACATCAACCATTGAGATAACAAAATTCTCGTGACAGCTTGATCCTTCGAGCCGGATATCAATATCCGTCTTCTATCATTCCGGGGGACACCGAAAACCGTGCACGGGCGGATGATACATCCGTATAGACAAAGACCTGCCCTCTGAGATTGGGGGTTCAAATACAGGCCGGTGACAACCTGGAAACGACAGAAACTGTGACGATAAATTCAATATATGCTGGTCAACTACGATATGTGTTTGGTGTTACTTGTAGCCTACTTAGAAAGGACAGTTGCCTAGATCTGCTGTATTCTGTTCAAATATTTTTTATTGAACACACACAAGAATGGTGTATAGGTATGAAAGACATGTGTACAGTTCTTATCTAAACATAAGAGAACAGACATGAACAATAAGACCCAGAGTTCTGGACACAAAACAAATATTACAAAACACGACATACAGAACAGGGATATCTGCTGTATTCTAAAAAATGACGGATTGGGGAGTTTCATAAGAGGTGGCTATAATTTTAGTTGATAACAGAGGTAATAGGATGTAGTTTACGATGCCTAGAGAAGCGAATGTCTTATATTCATGGAAAGTGAAGTAAGGGAACTCAGAAAGGATTATTAAACAAACACTAAGAATAATGAAGCAGTGTTGGAAGGAAGCAGAGTATGTAAGATAACATTGACTGACTGGTCTAATTGATAAGTTTATATGAAAGAGATTGTCCTAGCACCACATAGCGGTTAGTATAACAGAGTAGTTTAAGTGCATCTCTGGGAATAGATGTTTTGTTTGTTTTGACTATAACTAAAAAATAATTGGTTATCTGTTAAAGTAATGTTAGATGGAAAGACAGCGGTAGAGGATAGAGATTGTACAGGATTTCCTGCGTTAAAAAAAGGTAATAGAAATTGGGTGATGAGAAATGTTGAATTGCATTGTTTAAGCAAGAATGGTATTAAATTCATGCTTTCTAGTTATGGGTATGCAAGTTGTATTCGTTTTTGGTGGTGTGCGGATAGAATTGACTAATGCCAGGATTTAGTAAATGAAGCAGAGGGTAATGTGAAGCGGATGTCTGAATAGTTTGTTTATACAACAGTGAGTTATGCAGACAGTTCACGTTGAACAATGGGAGATCGTTTTTACTATTAGGCTGATGGCGTAGTAAACATTTTTTGTAGGTTCTGGATTTATTAAACAATAGGTTTATATTTTAATAAATTAATGCAACAGGTTTAAATCAGTAGATTACCGGAAAGTGGTTATGGGTTTGTTATTTATAGGTTTAGTGAATGTAATAAAACGTGGAGTTATCCGATGTGTTCTGAGGGGGAGTTTTTTTATTTATTTCCCAGGATTGAGGGAAATCCCCTACAGTATATGTTAAGGGACAGTAGGAGACAACGTATCAAACATTTTTTTTTATAGATGCCTGGGAACAAAATATCACTGCTTACTTACACGAAGTAAGGGATTATATTGGCAAATGAGTGAAATATGACATTAAGAAGGGTGACAGAAAGAATATACGGGGAAACAGATATTTCCTATGTTCTTGATTACATTTTGCATTTTGGTCATTTAGCAGACGCTATTGTCCGGAGCGACTTACAGTTAGTGAGTGCATACATTTTCATACTGTAAAGAAGACAGGATAAAGAATTGAACATGTGGAAAAAAGAAAGAGCAATCCTACGAGATAATGTCTGGCATAAAGATTTTTTTTTAATTTGATTAAAGTCACCGTTTTGATATGCAGAAATATTGACACATGGGTAAAGTCATGTGTCAATAGGGGGGATGGTAGAGCAGGTTAGGAAAAACTTTGGTAGAGCAGGAACAGGTTAGGAAACACTTAGGAAACACTTGGCCTATGGTATAACAAACTACTAAAAAAAATTTTTTTGTTACAGATGTGTCATCTGTGCACAGAATAATCACCAAGGTAGAGAGAGCACCCCAGGGGGAATATCCCCTGGCAAAATATCCAGTCCATCAATTGGAAATTGATTTTATAGAGTTATCACGGAGTGAAGGGAAGAAATTGGGTACAATGCCTACCAATAGTGTTGATCACCATTAGAGTAACCCCAGATAAAGATGGGTTATCCCCCTTCGAGAAGGTATTTGGGAGACCATACAGAATGCCCAAGTTAGGTAGACTAGAACAGGCAGACATAGAGGCAGAAGACACATTGGCAGAACATATGAGGAGACTGTTCGTTAACCAAATCCGTATGTCAAAGATTTTGTGTCCCACAGGAGAACTAAAGGAGAAGGTAACCCACTCTATCCAACCAGGTGACTGGGTGTGGATCCAATCCTTAAAGAAGAAAGACTGGAAGCAGCCCCGCTGGGAGGGACCATACCAAGTCCTATTGGTAACTGCCTTCGCTGTAAGAATAGCTGAGAGAGCCACTTGGGTCCACGTTACCCACTGCAAAAAGGTACGCCCACATACCAGCACCGTTGAACACACACAGAGTTAAAGAGAAGAACTGACCCACTAGGGTTCGGGGGTAAACTCTGTTAACAAAGAAACCCTACCCTGACCTTTCATCACTGTGGGGTGTTCCTAGAGGTGTGGGTATGGGGAAGTACCAGGCAGGTGGGTCAGGGACAGGATTGGGATGGTGGTTTTGGGGATTTTGGGGGACTCTGAGCTGCATCATCGTGTTAACCATATTATGGATTTATCCAGGTCAACCTAAAAAGGGAAATGATGAACAAAATAATACCAAGGCACTGATTCGATCTCGTAGAAATACTGAAACCAAGAAAGACTATTGGGGAAAGGATTATTTTATAGTTAAAGTCAGGTTAGGACAAGATGGGGGATTCAAAGTACCATTCAACTTCTCCCATGAAGAGTTAGGAGGTTTTGGGGGCATTGGTAAGAGGGGGGCGTGTACAAGAAAGTAAGGTCCTAGAAGGTATGGTAAATACATTTGCACTGGGGATAGCATATGTCCTTGGGCAAAGGTGTTTAAACATACCTGGGGAACATACTATGAGAATGGGATGGACGCAGCACACCGATGGGGAATTAAACAAACCCATGATAAATGTAAAACGGAACTGGTGATAACGGTAAAGTCAATTATGCAAGATGACATAGCAAGGAACTATTGGGTCTGTGTTGATGATGTCGGGGCAAATACATGTGTGAGGCTCATTTTTCAGGAGAGAAATTAATCTTCCACCACTGGGACAGAACAGCAGGTAGATCCAATGTTATCACCAGAGGTATAAAAAAAAAAACCTTTGGAAGGCCCTCAGAAGGAATCGTAAATAGCACTAAACCAGCAAGGGTAGAACATTTCCTCATGCAGGAAATGAACCAAGGAGAAGTAGAAGGAATTTCAAAAGAGAACTTCTGGGTAAAGTGGATGAACTACACAGCTAGGGCGTTGGGTCAAAACTATGCCTGTTCAACAGGTAGGCCAACCCTTTTAACTGCACCTATGCCTCAGACCATGTTCTCTTGTGTGATAGATTTGGGATCAAACCAAACCTCACCTAATTGTTCTGATATTAAAATATCCGCTCTTAAAAAAGAGAATGTTAAGCCACCCCAATTCACCATGACCCCCGGAGATTATCAATGTTATAGACACCAAAGTAATGCGAATCGCAGATCAAATTGGAGAAGGGTTTACAACAACGTTTTTCTGGTGGGTTACAATTAATAAAAATGTTGACTGGATTAATTACATCTATTACAATCAACAAAGGTTCATTAATCAGACAAGGGATGCAGTAAAGGGAATCTCAGACCAACTATCCGCCACCTCACTCATGACCTGGCAGAATAGGTTGGCTCTCGATATGCTTTTAGCAGAGAAGGGCGGGATTTGCAAGATGGTGGGAGGTCGTTGTTGTGCGTTTATCCCCAACAATACAGCCCCAGATGGTACAGTAACTAGAGCACGGGCAGGTCTCACTGCATTGAGTGAAGAATGGGCTGAGAACAGGGGGGTGAATACATCATTGACTGGATGGGTTGATAACATGTTTGGAAAATGGAAAGCTATTGTTGCAACTATTCTGGGTGCAGCTATAGCTTGTATGGGTATGCTTGTTCTTTGTGGATGTTGTCTTATTCCCTGTGTCTGAGGGTTGGTGAGCAAGGCATTGGAGAATGCAGTAGCCCAGCAGACAGAGAGCTATGGGCCCATCCCCTACTCAGACCGATTGAACGACGACCTATTTCCTCCCGCTCTAGTGGACGATGCAGAAGATTTTAACCCTGATAAACCTGAATTGGATGAGACAATTTTTGATGTTTAGTATACTATCTTTGTTTTTCAGCGGCAGGGAGACTAGTCAGGATTGAGGGAAAGATGAACAGAGCAAAGTACAGAGAGATCCTTGATAAAAACCTGCTCCAGAGCGCTCAGGACCTCAGACTGGGGTGAAGGTTCACCTTCCAACAGGACAACAACCCTAAGCACACAGCCAAGACACTGCAGGAGTGGCTTTGGGACAAGTCTCTGAATGTCCTTGAGTGGCCCAGCCAGAGCCTGGACTTGAACCCGATCTAACATTTCTGGAGAGACCTGAAAATAGCTGTGCAGCTCTGTCCAACCTGACAGAGCTTGATTGGATCTGCAGAGAAGAATGGAAGAAATTCCCCAAATACAGGTGTGCCAAGCTTGTAGCATCATACCCAAGAAGACTCAATGCTGTAATCGCTGCCAAAGGTGCTTCAACAAAGTACTGAGGAAAGAGTCTGAATACTTACGCAAATTTAATATTTCATTTTTTCAACAAAAAAAAAATATTAGCAAAATGCATAGGAAATGTAGTCATTGACAAGGTTTGAAATAATTATTTTTAATAGAAATAATAATTGTGTCCTTCAAACTTTCCTTTCGTCAAATAATCCTCAATTTGCAGCAATTACAGCATTGCAAACCTTTGGCATTCTAGTTGTCAATTTGTTGAGGTAATCTGAAGAGATTTCACCCCATGCTTCCTGAAGCACCTCCCACAAGTTGGATTGGCTTGATGGGCACTTCTTACATATCATACGGTCAAGCTGCTCCCACAACAGCTCAATAGGTTTGAGATCCGGTGACTGTGCTGGCCACTCCATTATAGACAGAATACCAGCTGACTGCTTCGTCCCTAAATAGTTATTGCATAGTTTGGAGCTGTGCTTTGGGTCATTGTCCTGTTGTAGGAGGAAATTGGCTCCAATCAAGCGCCGTCCACAGGGTATGGCATGGCATTGCAAAATGGAGTGATAGCCTTCCTTCTTCAAGATCCCTTTTACCCTGTACAAATCTCCCACTTTACCACCACCAAAGCACCCCCAGACCATCACATTGCCTCCACCATTCTTGACAGATGGCATCAAGCACTCCTCCAGCATCTTTTCGTTTGGTCTGCGTCTCACAAATGTTCTTCTTTGTGATCCGAACACCTCAAACTTCGATTCGTCTATCCATAACACTTTTTTCCAATTTTCCTCTGTCCAGTGTCTGTGTTCTTTTGCCCATCTTAATCTTTTATTTTTATTGGCCAGTCTGAGATATGGCTTTTTCTTTGCAACTCTGCCTAGAAGGTCAGCATCCCGGAGTCGCCTCTTCACTGTTGACGTTGAGACTGGTGTTTTGCGAGTAGTATTTAATGAAGCTGCCAGTTGAGGACCTGTGAGGCATATGTTTCTCAAACTAGACACTCTAATGTATTTGTCCTCTTGCTCAGTTGGCAACCGGGGCCTCCCACTCCTCTTTCTATTCTGGTTAGAGCCAGTTTGCGCTGTTCTGCGAAGGGAGTAGTACACAGCATTCTACGAGATCTTCAGTTTCTTGGCAATTTCTCGCATGGAATAGCCATAATTTCTCAGAACAAGAATAGACTGACGAGTTTTAGAAGAAAGTTATTTGTTTCTGGCCATTTTGATCCTGTAATCGTACCCACAATTGCTGATGCTCCAGATTCTCAACTAGTCTCAAGAAGTTGTATTGCTTCTTTAATCAGCACAACAGTTTTCAGTTGTGCTAACATAATTGCAAAAGGGTTTTCTAATTATCAATTAGCCTTTCAAAACGATAAACTTGGATTAGGAAACACAACGTGCCATTGGAACACAGGACTGATGGTTGCTGATAATGGGCCTCTGTACGCCTATGTAGATACTCCATTAAAAATCAGCCGTTTCCAGCTACAATAGCCATTTACAACATTAACAATTTCTACACTGTATTTCTGATCAATTTGATGTTATTGTAATGGACAAAAAACATTTTAATTTCTAAGTGACCCCAAACTTTTGAACAGTAGTGTATATACCCGAATGTACTACTATGATGATGACTATTATGATTTTACTTCAAAGTACTTTTTTAATCGACAAGATCAGAGATGTACTGTATGTAACAAATCCAATCAAAGTTTATTGGTCGCATACACAGATTAGCAGATGTTACAGCAGGTGCATCAAAATGTTTGTGTTTCTAGCTCCTGAAGTGCAGTAATACAATATCAATACAATACGAATACGCAAATAATCCAGAAAGTCCAAAACAAGAAATAAATGCATTCCCTATACAGTAAACATGTATCCAAAATGAAGCTACAGTACTTTACTAAAATTGCATTGGCCAATACAGTACTGTAATACCGTAATATATGCCATTTACGTAGCAGACGCTGTTATCCAAAGTGACACACATTTTGGTATGTGACCCCAGTGGAAATCGAACCCACAACTCTGGCTAGTGCCATGCTCTTATGAACTAAGCCACATACAGGACCACTACAATACGCATAATACAATACTGTAAAATAAACACCAAACATGTTTGCTTATTTTTTTCTTTAAGCAATGGCTTTTTTCTGGCCACGCTTCCGTAAAGCCCAGGTCTGTGTAGTGTACGGCTTAAAGTGGTCCTATGGACAGATACTCCAATCTCCGCTGTGGCTTTGCAGCTCCTTCAGGGTTATCTTTGGTCTCTTTGTTGCCTCTCTGATTAATGCCCTCCTTGCCTGGTCCGTGAGTTTTGGTGGGCGGCCCTCTCTTGGCAGGTTTGTTGTGGTGCCATATTTTTCAATTTTTTAATAATGGATTTAATGGTGCTCCGTGGGATGTTCAAAGTTTCTGATATTTTTTTATAACCCAACCCTGATCTGTACTTCTCCACAACTTTGTCCCTGACCTGTTTGGAGAGCTCCTTGGTCTTCATGGTGCCGCTTGCTTGGTGGTGCCCCTTTCTTAGTGGTGTTGCAGACTCTGGGGCCTTTCAGAACAGGTGTATATATACTGAGATCATGTGACAGATCATGTGACACTTAGATTGCACACAGACTTTATTTAACTAATTATGTGACTTCTGAAGGTAATTGGTTGCACCAGATCTTATTTAGGGGCTTCATAGCAAAGGGGGTGAATACATATGCATGCACCACTTTTCCGTTATTTATTTTGTATAATTCTTTGAAACAAGTAATTTTTTTCATTCCACTTCACCAAGTTGGACTATTTTGTGTATGTCAATTACATGAAATCAAAATCAAAATCAATTTAAATTACAGGTTGTAATGCAACAAAATAGGAAAAACGCCAAGGGGGATGAATACTTTTGCAAGGCACTGTACATACCAGTCTGCTACCAGACGAGAGAGAGATTGCGTGTGTGTGTGTGTTTGTGTGCGACCGTTGGCTCATGTGTTTGCATGCCACGTGTCTACATGTATGTTTAGGACACTTGTCATTTCTCATCACACAGTTGAACGCTACAATCCTGACGCGATTGAAACAACGGCTAGGCTAGATGAATATTGATCATGAGATCTCCCTCTATCTATGGACTAGCAGAAAAGATGAGTCAGAACCCTGCTGTCCATTCAGCAGCGGTGTGGGTGGTGTGGGGGAGCCAACCCTAGACAGCAGGACCATTACTCAGCTGGATCCCAGGTCTCAGGGGTGGCCGGCTGAGCTTTGACTGATGCTGCTGCTGACAACAACCCTGCACCTCATCTATCTGGACCTGGGTCATATTTTCTAGGCACCAAACGGAAGAAACAAGAAACAGGGAGGGACTCCGTGATCTTGTCCAACAAGAAACACTATTTTATTTCCGTTGCAAAAGGTTTTGCACTAGTGAATACGACCCTGGAGATAGCAGAAATACCTTCTATACATAGCCTCAATTACCAGTCTTTACCATTCAGGTTTGTCTGTAAATATTTGTAGACATAGGTAATATTTCAGAAACAATTGTCTGACTTGTGAGACTACTCTATAACCTCTTCTGTCACTATCCAATGGTATCTGTTTTATGTACCAACCACATTCAATGGCCACACTGTGTCATAATGTACCAATTCATCCCACAGTGAACAAAATCAAATGGAAACTGTTCTTCACGATTGACAGCAGAACTGATTTGATCATATCAATGTAATAAGATGAGAGAAGAGTGTTGACAGGTATATGTACTGCATATCCAACAGTCATTTCATTACTTATTTTACAGACAATATAATTCACCCTCTGAGACACCCACATCCGAAATACCTTTAATCAACTACAATACAGAGAATATGTCTTATCATTATGTAGGTGCTTGTATCTGTCCTATATCACACATGTACAAGCATGTATTATACCCATGTGTGAATTGGAAATGTGTTTTTTGCATATCCCAATTCCCCCTGAGACACCCTCGGAGAGTGAGGTCATGGCCAGGGTCTGCCATTATCAACGGCGACCCTGGAGCAATCAGGGTTAAGTACCTTGCTCAAGGGCACACTGACAGATTTTTCACCACCTTGTCTATTTGGGGATTCAAACTAGCAACCTTTTGGTTACTGGCCCAACTCTCTTACCACTAGGCTACCTGTCACCCGCATTCATCTTGGGACAAATGATAATTGGTAATATAATACTCAACCAGATGATTCAGCCTTCATTCAATTCAATCTCACATTACAGTTTCATTCCATTCATTGGTAAATAGATGTCTTGAAATAAACCAAGAGGCAAAAGGATGGACACATAATTACTCTTCACCTAAAGATGCTTTCATCTACAGAGGTTTACATCATTCATTCACTCTGATGCAACAACAGCCTATGAATCTCAGTTGTTTGACAGAAATTAGAATTGGTTACTCAGCTGTGTGACAACAGTGAGATAGGCAGTATTGATACAGTATATGCTGTAATGACTAGACATCCTATTGAAACAAGGAGACCACAGCAGACATCTCAGATCTAAAGCAACCTTTATGCAGGTGGTGGGGAGGACATGTCATATTTCAACCCAATACTGTAGGCCTATAAACATTATAGATGTATAGCTTATAGATAGATATGTGTTTATGTAAAGTGATTGAAAGCAAATGCTGTCTCTGTTTAAATGGTAGGCCTATGTCTACTGAAGAAATGTATATTTCAAGGACTGAAACAGGCTGGATGGGGCTGAAATCCCGAGGGTGTTGCGGTAACCCAAATACCGGCTCCCCTGTCATATAGCCTGCAATGGAATAGGAATGTGCGTTGAAAATAAGATGGAGACGAGCTCGAGCTTCTGGCTCAGAGATGATCGGTGGACGCCACAGCGCGTGCGTCCTCTGGGAAAACAAAACGTGACGGGATGGGACACGACTGAAGATAAATTGGCCGTGACAGGACACCCCCAAGGTTAACAGGAGATAAGATTATTTCTAGCCCTAGTATTAGTAATGAATTTGACGTGGTGTGCTTGGCTGCTGCTCGTTGAACCTACCTGCCAACGAAGTTCTCCAACACCGAGCTCTTGCCAGCGCTCTGTCCGCCGACTACCGCGATCTGTGGCAGGTCAAGATTGCAGCTCTGACCGATGCCGCTGAAAGCGTCCTGGAGTTTATTGACCAGCGGGATCAAATCCTCCATTCCTCGGTTACCCATGGTGCTAGCGGGCGGGAGGCGCTCAAGATGAGAGAGAAGGAAGAGAGAAGGAAGGGGGATGTGGTGATATATTTAGTCCAGGGCTACGGTGCTTGTTGATGTAGTGAAGTCATCTAGCCACGCATTGCCCCGAGCCAAGCAAGGGTCGATTCGACTGAGGAGAGAGAGGGAAAGAGAGGCAGTCAGAGTAGGATTGCGCAGTTGCTTGCCTCTAACACCGCACACACAGCATTATTTTCAAGGGCATTTGGGGAATGAGGTCCTGTTAAAATCCGTCTCTAAAAGCCATCTATAAAACCGTGCAAATTTGTAGACATAATTCCATAGGTTACATGCATCAAGATGAAAAATAACCTACACCAAATGATACGCGTTGCATCGAATATATTTGCTTACAGGCAACACGTTAATAATAAATAAATCGACATCATTCATTCTATTCTTTATCTATAGCCATTTCTCATTTAGGCCTACCCTTTCTCAAGGATTCCTTGTCGTTTTTAATGTCGAGCGACCCGGTCGGTCGCTGTCCAGTGCTGAAACTGAACAACAGGCAGATCAAATCCAAGGTCCAGATCGAAACGCGATTATAGATTATTCAAGCAACGCCTCCTGCTGTAATTGAGCATCGGTTAAATGTTGATGTCCTATGCTATAATGGTGTTTTGGTCGGGTCGTTATGCTCGGATGGAGTCAAAGCCTCATTCCGAACGAACCCAAATTCGCCTCTATAACGGATTAATCATATATTTTTATGCAACCGCGATAATTGCGAGGAGGCGCCGCGTTTGGTGTTCAGATTGACATATTAAGTGCCCAATGACAGCAGGAGAGCTGTAGTCGCGGCACACAAACGCGACGCAGTAGGCCTATAGGCAGGGCGCATACAGGTTAGGGTATAACAAACCCGCCCCCCTTGTACATCGTGCCATCTTTGCCGTCGTGACTCACGGCTGCGCATCACCGCACTGAGCAGGATTGGATGCGCTCCTTCAGTCCCCTGCAGTGAAAGCAAAACTAAGATGTCGAATATTTGAATTTCAGGGACACTGTCACATTCATGCCCAACTCATCCCCCCGTTCCACCATGGCCTCTACTATCGTGTGTGAAAATGCATGATAGAAAGATGTATTTTGTTTAATGGCAAAGCGTTCTGTTCCATACCAGGTGTCTGGCCTGGTATGTGGTCACTACAGTCGTTGTGTAGCTAGGCTACTATAGTTGCCTATTTAAACCTCACCAGGCTAACATCTGTGTTAGATAAAAGCCATTCTGTTTCCTCCATTCATTATAACAATAGCCAAATCTTACATTTGACATGTTCATTAAACATCAGCATTAGAATCAGTGGCTAAATGTGATTTGGCATTAAGGCCTACTGTAGAGGTTGGCTTTACCTTGGTGAGGGTAGACATGGCACACTATAACAACAGGTTAACATTCCAAACACCTAAATAACTCTGCTACATGATGACCAGGTGTCCCATTCAAAATAATAATAAATAATAATATATTTAATTTGTATAGCGCTTTTCATTACGAAGTTACCTCAAAGCTCTACTGAGGAAAAAAAGAAAAATTATATTATATACAATAAAAACTACGTACATATAGAATCGAGGAAGGTAAAAATAGCAATAGTGGGCTAGGTGCTAAATACATTTTAGATTAGGACTAGGACTAATCTCTTGCATGGGGGCATCACTAGCCTATCATTTAGCTTATCATTTCCCTACACAGGAGGCGGCTACCAGCTACAGCACACAGAATGGTGGCGAATGCTGGTACACATGTTGCTGTGTTTCAGGTGTTCCACCAGAGGGCAGCGTTAATCCAGCTTCAACACTTGGCCTCATTTACCAAATCAAATCAAATCACATTTCATTTGTCACATGTGCCGAATACAACAGGTGTAGACCTTACTGTAAAATGCAGTTTACATTTAGTTCAAGAAATAGAGTTAAGAAAATATTTACTAAATAAAATAAACTAAAGTAAAAAATAAAAAGTAACACAATAAATGTACATAACAATAACGAGGCTATATACAGGGGGTACCGGTACCGAGTAAATGTGCGGGGGTATAGGTTAGTCGAGGTAGTTTGTACATGTAGGTTGGGGTAAAGTGCCTATGCATAGATACTAGGTGAAAAATCTGTCGATGTGCCCTTGAGCAAGGCACTTAACCCTAATTGCTCCTGTAAGTCGCTCTGGATAAGAGCGTCTGCTAAAAGACTAAAATGTAAAATGTAAATGTAATAATAAACAGTGAGTATCAGCAGTGTTAAAACAAGGGGGGGAGGGGTTCATGTAAATAGTCTGGGTGACCATTTGATTAATTGTTCAGCAGTCTTATAGCTTGGGGATAGAAGCTGTTAAGGAGCCTTTTGGACCTAGACTTGGCGCTCCGGTACTGCTTGCCGTGCGGTAGCAGAGAGAACAGTCTATGACTTGGGTGACTGGAGTGTTTGACAAATGTTTGGGCCTTCCTCTGACACCACCTAGTATATACATTACCAGTCAAAGGTTTGGACATACCTACTCATTCAAGGGTTTTTCTTTATTTTTACTATTTTCTACATTGTAGAATAATAGTGATGACATCAAAACTATGAAATAACACATATGGAATAATATAGTAACCAAAAAAGTGTTAAACAAATCAAAATCTATTTTAGATTTTAGATTCTTCAAAGTAGTCACCCTTTGCCTTGATGACAGCTTTGCACACTGTTGGTATTATCTCAACCAGCTTCATGAGGTAGTCACCTGGAATGCATTTCAATTAACAGGTGTGCCTTGTTAAAAGTTAATTTGTGGAATTTATTTCCTTCTTAATGCGTTTGAGACAATCAGTTGTGTTGTGACAAGAAAGAGGGGGTATACAGAAGATAGCCCTATTTGGTAAAAGACCAAGTCTATATTATGGCAAGAACAGCTCAAATAAAAGAGAATTGACAGTCCATCATTAATTTAAGACATGAAGGACAGTCAATCTGGAAAATTTCAAGAACTTTGAAAGTTTCTTCAAGTGCAGTCGCAAAAACCATCAAGCGCTATGATGAAACTGGCTCTTAAGAGGACCGCCACAGGAAAGGAAGACCCAGAGTTACCTCTGCTGCAGAGGATACGTTCATTAGAGTTACCAGCCTCAGAAATTGCAGCCCAAAACAAAATGCTTCACAGAGTTCAAGTAACAGACACATCTCAACATCAACTGGTCAGAGGAGACTGTGTGAATCAGGCCTTCATGGTCGAATTGCTGCAAAGAAACCCCTACTAAAGGACATCAATAAGAAGAAGAGACTTGCTTGGGCCAAGAAACATGAGCAATGGACATTAGACTAGTGGAATCTGATGAGTCCAAATTTGAGATTTGTGGTTCCAACCGCTGTGTCTTTTTGAGACGCAGAGTAGGTGAACGGATGATCTCTGCATGTGTGGTTCCCACCGTGAAGCATGGAGGAGGAGGTGTGATGGTGTGGGGGTGCTTTGCTGGTGACACTGTCTGTGATTTATTTAGAATTCAAGGCACACTTAACCAGCATGGCTACCACAGCATTCTGCAGCGATATGCCATCCCATCTGGTTTGCGCTTAGTGGGACTATCATTTGTTTTTCAACAGGTCAATGACCCAACACACCTCCAGGCTGTGTAAGGGCTATTTGACCAAGAAGGAGAGTGATGGAGTGCTGCATCAGATGACCTGGCCTCCACAATCACCTGACCTCAACCCAATTGAGATGGTTCGGGATGAGTTGGACAGCGGAGTGAAGGAAAAGCAGCCAAAAGTGCTCAGCATATGTGGGAACTCCTTCAAGACTGTTGGAAAAGCATTCCAGGTGAAGCTGGTTGAGAGAATGCCAAGAGTTTGCTAAGCTGTCATCAAGGCAAAGGGTAGCTACTTTGAATAATCTCAAATATTAAATATATTTTGATTTGTTTAACACTTTTTTGGTTACTACATAATTCCATAAGTGTTCTTTCATAGTTTTGATGTCTTCACTATTATTTTACAATGTAGATAATAGTAAAAATAAAAAAAAAGCCTTGAATGAGTAGGTGTGTCCAAACCTTTGAATGGTACTATAGGTCCTTGATGGCAGGAAGCTTGGCCTCAGTGACGTATTGGGCCGTACGTACTACCCTCTGTAGCACCTTACGGTCGGATGCCGAGCAGTTTCCATACCAGGCGGTGATGCAACCGGACAGGATGCTCTTGATGGTGTAGCTGTTTAACTTTTTGAGGATCTGGGGACCCATGCCAAATATTTTTAGGTTGGAAATGTCAGTGAAGACACAGGCCAGTTGGTCCGCGCATGCACTGAGTACATGCACTGGTAATCCGTCTGGCACCGTGGCCTTGTGAATGTTGACCTGTTTAAAGGTCTTGCTCACATCAAATTAGTGGATATGGCTATTTCAGCCACACCCGTTGCTGACAGGTGTATAAAATCAAGGACACAGCCATGCAATCTCCATAGACAAACATTGGCAATAGAATGGCCCGTACTGAAGAGCTCAGTGACTTTCAACGTGGCACCGTCATAGGATGCCACCTTTCCAACAAGTCAGTTCGTCAAATTTCTGCCCTGCTAGAGCTTCCCCGGTCAACTGTAAGTGCTGTTATTGTGAAGTGGAAATGTCTAGGAGCAACAATGGCTCAGCCACGAAGTGGTAGGCCACACAAGCTAATAGAACGGGACCGCCGAGTGCTGAAGCGTGCAGTGCGTAAAAATCGTCTGTCCTCAGTTGCAACACTCACTACCGAGTTCCAAACTGCCTCTGGAAGCAACATCAGCACACTAGCCTAAGATCACCATGCGCAATGCCAAGCGTCGGCTGGAGTGGTGTAAAGCTCGCTGCCATTGGAAATGTGTTCTCTGGAGTGATTAATCATGCTTCACCATCTGGCAGTCCGACAGACGAATCTGGGTTTGGTGGATGCCAGGAGAATGCTACCTTCCCCAATGCATAGTGCCAACTGTAAAGTTAGGTGGAGGAGGAATAATGGTCTGGGGCTGTTTTTCATGGTTCAGCATACAATGACATTCTAGACATTTGGTGTGTCATCATAGTGGTCTCTGGCTTGTAATCAGACTCGCTCAGGCTGAACAAACTTACATTTGCACCTTTTTTCAATGCTGATTTGAATGTCATTGAGAAAACAGAATGGTGTCAAATATATTTTTCGCAAACATCCTTTCTGAATTTAAAAGTAATCCTAGAAGTAATCATCTAGTTTTTCAAAATATCTATAATCTGATTACAATATTTTTGCTGGTAACGGAATGGATTACAGTTACAGTTGTTTTTGTAATCAATTACATGTAACGGATTACATGTAATCCGTTACTCCCCAACCCTGGTTGTAATATCACAAACAGATGTGGCGGTT
The DNA here is from genome assembly GCF_964263955.1 of Coregonus lavaretus. Taxonomy (NCBI): domain Eukaryota; kingdom Metazoa; phylum Chordata; class Actinopteri; order Salmoniformes; family Salmonidae; genus Coregonus; species Coregonus lavaretus. Next base: position 12,082,143 of record NC_140010.1, on the reverse strand, counting down.
TCACCATTAAGGATTCCAGCTTTAACCAAACTCCTGTCCATTCAGAAAATATCAGGATTGATTGAAAACACTGTCTAAAAGGCATAAAGCAGAACTCTTACTTAAAGGGGCAATCTGGAATTCAAACAACAACAAAGCACAACCAATCCCAGGTTGCCCCAATTAAATATGCTGAAGCTCACAAACAGCCATGTAAATCTATCAGGTACCATTTACACAGAAGCATTCAGAAGAGCACACAGAGGACCGCCATTGGTTGATTGATTGATCGACTGGTACCATGCTAGCCATCTCCAGATTAGCCCAGTGACCCTACTGGTGTGTCAGAGAGGGGTTACCCCATTCTGGGGTATTCAGTGACATCGGGCCCCATTTGAGAGACCCTTGCAAACTAAGGGAGAGATTGGTTGTCCAGAGTTATTCAATGACCTCACAGGGCAGGTGGAGCTTAGTTGTCCAAAACAATAAAACGTCTTGTGACACTCTGGCTCCATGGACTTTGATTATTGAGCCAGGGTTGTTCATTTTCATTGTTTGGGTGTATTTCTATGTTGGGGATTCTAGTTGTTCATTTCTATGTTTGGGTATTGTTCTTGATTAGTCATATGACTCCCAATCGGAGGTAACGAGTGTCAGCTGTCGGCTCGTTATCTCTGATTGGGAGCCATATTTAAACTGTGTGGTTTCTCCTTGGTTTGTGGGTTTTTGTTCCATGTTTCTGTCAGTGTTACAGAGGACTTCACTATCGTCATTTGTTGTTTTTCGTGGTTGCTTTATTAAATAAAAGTCATCATGTTCACTCCACGCGCTGCGTATTGGTCCGCTTCTTCAGACGATCGTGACAGAAAAACCCACCATAAAAGGACCAAGCAGCGCGTCCAGGAGCAAAGGGTCTGGACATGGATGGAACTGTTGGACGGTAAAGGGTCCTGGACTTGGGAGGAGATCCTGGATGGTATGGATCGCCGACCATGGAACGAGACGGTGGAGAGGCGACGGCGAGAGGAGCAACGGCATCGGCAGGGCCATCGTCGGAAGGACGAGAGGCAACCCCAAAAAGTTTTTTGGGGGGGGCACATGGTTTGGGCGACTGAGCAGCAGGAGGCTGCCACAAGGCAGATTCAGAAGGCTGCCACAAGGCAGATTCAGAAGGCGACCAGGTTAAGGGGGCTGACGGAGGCAGAGAAGGGACGGATTCAGGAGGCTACCAGGTTAAGGGGGCTACTGGGAAAAGCAGGGAAGGAAGGTGTAGAGGCACGGCGAGAGGTACTGGGGTGTGTAACCAGTCCGGTCCGGCCCGTTCCTAATCCCGAGGTACAGTCAGTAGTGTGTGTCCCCAGTACGGTACGGCCTGTTCCGGCCCCTCGCACTAAGTGTACGGTGCGCGTCGCCAGCCCAGCCCGGCCTGTTCCTGAGCCTCATACGAAGCCTACGGTGCGCGTCGCCAGCCCAGCCCGGCCTGTTCCGGCCACTCGCACCAGGGATACGGTGCGCTTCGCCAGCCCGGCCCGGCCTGTTCCGGCCACTCGCACCAGGGATACGGTGCGCGTCGCCAGCTCAGCCCGGCCTGTTCCTACTCCACGCACCAGGGATACGGTGCGCTTCGCCAGCCCGGCCCGGCCTGTTCCGGCCACTCGCACCAGGGATACGGTGCGCGTCGCCAGCCCAGCCCGGCCTGTTCCTACACCACGCCCCAAGCCTCCTGTGTGTCTCCCGAGTCCTGTGCGTCCTGTGGCTGCTCTCCGCACTAGGCTTAATGTGAGTCCCCAGGGTCCAGCATGCCCTGTTCCGGCTCTCCGCACTAGCCCTTATGTGCGTTCCCAGGGTCCAGCATGCCCTGTTGCTTCTCCCCGCACTAGCCCTGAGATGCGTGTCCTCAGCCCGGTACCTCCAGTTCCGGCACCACGCATCAGGCCTACGGTGCGTCCCCAGGGCCAAGCATGCCCTGTTGCTGCTTCCCGCACTAGCCCTGAGATGCGTGTCCTCAGCCCGGTACCTCCAGTTCCGGCACCACGCATCAGGCCTACGGTGCGTCCCCAGGGCCAAGCATGCCCTGTTGCTTCTCCCCGCACTAGCCCTGAGATGCGTGTCCTCAGCCCGGTACGTCCTGTTCCGGCACCACGCACCAGGCCTACGATGCGCCTCAGACGGCCAGAGTCTGCCGTCTGCCCAACGGGGCCTGAACTGTCCGTCTGCCCAACGCCGTCTGAACTGCCCGTCTGCTCAACGCCGTCTGAACTGTCCGTCTGCCAAGCGCCGCAGGAACTGCCCGTCTGTACTGAGCCTGCAAAGCCGCCCGTCTGCCATGAGCCTTCAGAGCCGTCCGCCAGACCGGAGCCGCTAGAGCTATCCGCCAGACAGGAGCAGCCAGAGCCTTCCGCCAGACAGGATCAGCCAGAGCCTTCCGCCAGACAGGAGCAGCCAGAGCCTTCCGCCAGACAGGATCAGCCAGAGCCTTCCGCCAGACAGGATCAGCCAGAGCCTTCCGCCAGACAGGATCAGCCAGAGCCTTCCGCCAGACAGGATCAGCCAGAGCCTTCCGCCAGACAGGATCAGCCAGAGCCTTCCGCCAGCCAGGATCCGCCAGAGCCGTCCAGCCAGGATCCGCCAGAGCCGTCCAGCCAGGATCCGCCAGAGCCAGCCAGCCAGGATCCGCCATTCAGTCCGGTGCTGCCCCTTAGTCAGGTGCTGTCCCTTAGTCCGGTGCTGCCCCTTAGTCCGGTGCTGCCCCTTAGTCCGGTGCCGCCCCTTAATCCAGTGGGGTTTAATTGGGGGGTGGTCAGGTGGAGGGGGCTACGGAAGCGGATAGTGACTAAGGTGGGGTGGGGACCACGACCTGGGCCAGAGCCGCCACCATGGACAGACGCCCACCCAGACCCTCCCCTAGACTGTATGCTGGTGCGCCCGGAGTGCGCACCTTTAGGGGGGGGTACTGTGACACTCTGGCTCCATGGACTTTGATTATTGAGCCAGGGTTGTTCATTTTCATTGTTTGGGTGTATTTCTATGTTGGGGATTCTAGTTGTTCATTTCTATGTTTGGGTATTGTTCTTGATTAGTCATATGACTCCCAATCGGAGGTAACGAGTGTCAGCTGTCGGCTCGTTATCTCTGATTGGGAGCCATATTTAAACTGTGTGGTTTCTCCTTGGTTTGTGGGTTTTTGTTCCATGTTTCTGTCAGTGTTACAGAGGACTTCACTATCGTCATTTGTTGTTTTTCGTGGTTGCTTTATTAAATAAAAGTCATCATGTTCACTCCACGCGCTGCGTATTGGTCCGCTTCTTCAGACGATCGTGACACGTCTGTCACACTTAATATTTAATTGTAGGTTACAAGTAAATGAGAGGTAGGTTCAATGAAGAACATGGTTTTGTGAAGTGACTAGTGAATGTGAGATGTTTTTCACAGTGGGGTCGGGCCTCGGGTCGCGTGTCGTGAGCATGTGTCTTACTTCAAAGCTCTTGTTTCCTGTGGTTTTTGGGTCAGAGAGCTGGTATCTGGGTCAGAGAGCTGGTATCTGGGTCAGAAAGCTGGTGTCTGGGTCAAATGCTGCTGTCCACAGAGGTGACACATGGTCAGGTCTGTTTTTAGGCCCGGGGGACCCCGCAGTTAACTGTCACACTGCCCTGTCCACTACTCATCCTAAATGTTGAGGTTGACACGGTGGTATAGCAGAGCACTGCTGGTTGTAAAGTTCCCTCAAAGGGCTTTAAAAAGAGTAAGGTGTGTGTGTGGGTGTGTGGGTGTGTGTCTGTCTGTCTGTCTGTCTGTCTGTCTGTCTGTCTGTCTGTGTGTGTGTGTGTGTGTGAGTGTGCATGTATTAGTGTAACTTTAAGACAATGACCTTCAACATCACCAGTCATGGTCCAGATCGAGCCAATAAACATTTGCCACTCTATTCTGCTTGTTCACCTGTGAAGGAACATTTTATGTTTGTGCTTTTCTAATAACCAATTCGACTGGGTTCATGCAAGTGACTGATTGATCATGCCTGGGAGGAATCCTCACCATCAGTATAAGCAATTTGGCAGTACGCCCAAAACATTGCTTTGAGAACCGAAAGAGGTATCTCAGTTTCAAGGTCTCAGCTTGGAGAGAAGAAGCCTCGTGAGGTATTGGTCAGTCACATGCATGAACCAAACGTAAATGATGAATTAACTATGAATAATGAATAAGATAAATCATGCAAATATAACTTGTCTGTGTAAGCAGTGTATAAGATAACTAATGGGACTGCCCCGGCGGAGCTCCCGACCGACGTGTACTATGGTGCATTAAGTTTGTTGGAACCTCTCCAGTTAAATGACAATAAAGTTTGATTCATTTAAGTTTTACTTCAGGTGTCCCTGGTGGTAATTTCCACGACACACCTGTAATATATAATATCAAACACTGATAATGAATCCTGCTTTCATCTTGCACACGGACACACGTGGCGTTGAGCATGCAATGGTAGTAGCTCTCGTCATGAACTAACATACTGCTGTGGTCCCAGTCCCACATGAAGAACACATTAGGATAACTCTATCCTCCTGTTTCCTGCTTACAAGCAAAAACTCAAACAGGAAGCACCAGTGAGGCGCTCAATAAATCTAATCAAATCTAATCAAATTGTATTTGTCACATGCACCGAATAAAACAGCTGTAGACCTTACAGTGAAATGCTTACTTACAAGCCCTTAACCAACAATGCAGTTTTAAGAAAGAACACCCTGAAAAATAAGAAATAAAAGTAAAAAATAATTAAAAAGCAGCAGTAAAATAACAATAGTAAAATAACAATAGCGAGGCTATATACAGGGGGTACCGGCACAGAGTCAATTTGCAGGGGCACCGGTTAGTCGAGGTAATTAAGGTAACATGTACATGTAGATAGAGTTATTAAAGTGACTATGCATAGATAATAAACAGAGAGTAGCAGCAGAGGGGGGGGGGGGGGGGGGGGGGGTGGCAATGCAAATAGTCTGGGTAGCCATTTGATTAGATGTTCAGTGCAATAGAGATTGCATAATCTGTGGATCTGTTGGGGCGGTATGTAAATTACAGCGGGTCTAGGGTTTCTGGGATAATGGTGTTGATGTGAGCCATGACCAGCCTTTCAAAGCACTTCATGGCTACAGACGTGAGTGCTACGGGTCGGTAGTCATTTAGGCAGGTTACCTTAGTGTTCTTGGGCACAGGGACTGTGGTGGTCTGCTTGAAACATGTTGGTATTACAGACTTAGACAGGGAGAGGTTGAAAATGTCAGTGAAGTCACTTGCCAGTTGGTCAGCGCATGCTCGGAGTACACGTCATGGTAATCCGTCTGAATGTTGACCTGTTTAAAGATCTTACTCACATCGGCTACGGAGAGCGTGGTCACACAGTCGTCTGGAACAGCTGATGCTCTCATGCATGTTTCAGTGTTACTTGCCTCGAAGCGAGCATAGAATACATTTAGCTCGTCTGGTAGGCTCGTGTCACTGGGCAGCTCGCGGCTGTGCTTCCCTTGGTAATCTGTTATAGTTTGCAAGCCCTGCCACATCAGATGAGGGTCGGAGCCGGTGTAGTACAATTGGATCTTAGTCCTGTATTGACGCTTTGCCTGTTTGATGGTTCGTCGGAGGGCATAGCGGGACTTCTTATAAGCTTCCGGGTTAGAGTCCCGCTCCTTGAAAGCAGCAGCTCTACCCTTTAGCTCAGAGTGGATGTTGCCTGTAATCCATGGCTTCTGGTTGGGGTATGTACGTACGGTCACTGTGGGGACGACATTACATTTACATTTTAGTCATTTAGCAGACGCTCTTATCCAGAGCGACTTACAGTTAGTGAATACATATTTTTGTATACTGGCCCCCCGTGGGAATCGAACCCACAACCCTGGCGTTGCAAACACCATGCTCTATCAACTGAGCTACATCCCTGCCGGCCATTCCCTCCCCTACCCTGGACGACGCTGGGCCAATTGTGCGCCGCCCATGAGTCTCCCGGTCGCGGCCGGCTGCGACAGAGCCTGGATTCGAACCAGGATCTCTAGTGGCACAGTTAGCACTGCGATGCAGTGCCTTAGACCACTGCGCCACTCAGGATGCACTCAGGATGCACTCAGGATGCACTTATTGATGAAGCCAGTGACTGATGTGGTGTACTCCTCAATGCCATAGGAAGAATCCCAGAACATATTCCAGTCTGTGCTAGCAAAACAGTCCTGCAGCTTAGCATCTGCTTCATCTGACCAGTTTTTTATTGACCGAGTCACTGGTGCTTCCTGCTTTAGTTTTTGCTTGTAAGCAGGAATCAGGAGGATAGAATAATGGTCAGATTTGCCAAATGGAGGGCGAGGGAGAGCTTTGTATGCGTCTCTGTGTGTGGAGTAAAGGTGGTCTAGAGTTTTTTTCCTCTGGTTGCACATTTAACATGCTGGTAGAAATGAGGTAAAACTGATTTAAGTTTCCCTGCATTTTTTATTTATTTATTTTATTTATTTAACCTTTATTTAACCAGGTAAGCCAGTTGAGAACAAGTTCTCATTTACAACTGCGACCTGGCCAAGATAAAGCAAAGCAGTGTGATTAAAAACAACAACAACACAGAGTTACATATGGAATAAACAAAAACGTACAGTCAATAACAGAATAGAAAATAGAAAATCTATATACAATGTGTGCAAATGTAGTAAATTATGGAGGTAGGCAATAAATAGGCCATAGTGCAAAATAATTACAATTTAGTATTAACACTGGAGTGATAGATGTGCAGAACATGATGTGCAAATAGAGATACTGGGGTGCAAATGAGCAAAATAAATAACAATGTAAATAACAATATAGGGATGAGGTAGTTGGGTGGGCTAATTACAGATGGGCTGTGTACAGGTACAGTTATTGGTAAGCTGCTCTGACAACTGATTGGTAAGCTGCTCTGACAACCAGAGGGAAAAAAACTCTAGACCACCTTTACTCCACACACAGAGACGCATACAAAGCTCTCCCTCGCCCTCCATTTGGCAAATCTGACCATAACTCTATCCTCCTGATTCCTGCTTATAAGCAAAAACTAAAGCAGGAAGCACCAGTGACTCGGTTAATAAAAAAGTGGTCAGATGACGCAGATGCTAAGCTACAGGACTGTTTTGCTAGCACAGACTGGAACATGTTCCGGGATTCTTCAGACAGCATTGAGGAGTACACCACATCAGTCACTGGCTTCATCAATAAGTGCATCGATGATGTCGTCCCCACAGTGACCGTATGTACATATCCCAACCAGAAGCCATGGATTACAGGAAACATCCGCACTGAGCTAAAGGGTAGAGCTGCCGCTTTCAAGGAACGGGACTCTAACCCGGACGCTTATAAGAAATCCCGCTATGACCTCCGACGAACCATCAAACAGGCAAAGAGTCAATACAGGTCTAAGATTGAATCGTACTACACTGGCTCTGATGCTCGTCGGATGTGGCAGGGCTTGAAAACTATTACAGACTACAAAGGGAAGCACAGCCGCGAGCTGCCCAGTGACACAAGCCTACCAGATGAGCTAAACCACTTCTATGCTCGCTTTGAGGCAAGCAACACTGAAGCATGCATGAGAGCACCAGCTGTTCCGGATGACTATGTGATCACGCTCTCCGTAGCCGATGTGAGTAAGACTTTTAAGCAGGTCAACATTCACAAGGCCGCAGGGCCAGACGGATTACCAGGACGTGTACTCCGAGCATGTGCTGACCAACTGGCAAGTGTCTTCACTGACATTTTCAACATGTCCCTGACTGAGTCTGTAATACCAACATGTTTCAAGCAGACCACCATAGTCCCCGTGCCCAAGGACTCTAAGATAACCTGCCTAAATGACTACCGACCCGTAGCACTGACGTCTGTAGCCATGAAGTGCTTTGAAAGGCTGGTCATGGCTCACATCAACAGCATTATCCCAGAAACCCTAGACCCATTCCAATTTGCATACCGCCCCAACAGATCCACAGATGATGCAATCTCTATTGCACTCCACACTGCCCTTTCCCACCTGGACAAGAGGAACACCTACGTGAGAATGTTATTCATTGACTACAGCTCAGCATTCAACACCATAGTGCCCTCTAAGCTCATCACTAAGCTAAGGATCCTGGGACTAAACACCTCCCTCTGCAACTGGATCCTGGACTTCCTGACGGGCCGCCCCCAGGTGGTAAGGGTAGGTAACAACACATCTGCCACACTGATCCTCAACACGGGGGCCCCTCAAGGGTGCGTGCTCAGTCCCCTCCTGTACTCTCTGTTCACCCATGACTGCATGGCCAGGCACGACTCCAACACCATCATTAAGTTTGCCGACGACACAACAGTGGTAGGCCTGATCACCGACAACGATGAGACAGCCTATAGGGAGGAGGTCAGAGATCTGGCCGTGTGGTGCCAGGACAACAACCTCTCCCTCAACGTGACCAAGACAAAGGAGATGATTGTGGACTACAGGAAAAAAAAGAGGACTGAGCACGCCCCCATTCTCATCGACGGGGCTGTAGTGGAACAGGTTGAGAGCTTCAAGTTCCTTGGTGTCCACATCACCAACGAACTATCATGGTCCAAACACACCAAGACAGTCGTGAAGAGGGCACGACAAAGCCTATTCCCCCTCAGGAGACTAAAAAGAATTGGCATGGGTCCTCAGATCCTCAAAAAATTCTACAGCTGCACCATCGAGAGCATCCTGACTGGTTGCATCACCGCCTGGTATGGCAACTGCTTGGCCTCCGACCGCAAGGCACTACAGAGGGTAGTGTGTACGGCCCGGTACATCACTGGGGCAAAGCTTCCTGCCATCCAGGACCTCTATACCAGGCGGTGTCAGAGGAAGGCCCTCAAAATTGTCAAAGACTCCAGCCACCCTAGTCATAGACTGTTCTCTCTGCTACCGCACGGCAAGCGGTACCGGAGTGCCAAGTCTAGGTCCAAAAGACTTCTCAACAGCTTCTACCCCCAAGCCATAAGACTCCTGAACAGCTAATCATGGCTACCCGGACTATTTGCACTGCCCCCCCACCCCATCCTTTTTACGCTGCTGCTACTCTGTTAAGTATTTATGCATAGTCACTTTAACTCTACCCACATGTACATATTACCTCAACTACCTCAACTAGCCGGTGCCCCCGCACATTGACTCTGCAACGGTACCCCCCTGTATATATAGCCTCCCTACTGTCACTTTATTTTACTTCTGCTCTTTTTTTTCTCAACACTTTTTTTTGTTGTTGTTGTTTTATTTTTACTTTTTTTGTTTAAAATAAATGCACTGTTGGTTAAGGGCTGTAAGTAAGCATTTCACTGTAATGTCTGCACCTGTTGTATTCGGCGCATGTGACCAATAAAATTTGATTTTATTTGATTTTATTTGATTTGATGCTTAAAGTTAATGAGGGAGATAAGTGTCTCCAGCTTCAGAGATTTTTGTAGTTTGTTCCAGTCATTTGCAGCAGAGAACTGGAAGGAATGGCGGCCAAAGGAGGTGTTGGCTTTGGGGATGACCAGTAAGATGTACCTGCTGGAGCGCATACTATGGGTGGGTGTTGCTATGGTGACCAATGAGCTAAGATAAGGCGGGGATTTGCCTAGAAGGGATTTATAGATGACCTGGAGCCAGTGGGTTTGGCGACGAATATGTAGTGAGGGCCAGCCAACGAGAGCGTACAGGTCACAATGGTGGGTAGTATATGGGGCTTTGGTGACAAAACGGATGGCACTGTGATAGACCACATCCAATTTGCTGAATTGAGTGTTGGAAGCTATTTTGTAAATGACATCGCCGAAGTCAAGGATCGGTAGGATAGTCAGTTTTACGAGGGCATGTTTAGCAGCATGAGTGAAGGAGGCTTTGATGCGAAACAGGAAGCCGATTCTAGATTTAACTTTGGATTGGAGATGCTTAATGTGAGTCTGGAAGGAGAGTTTACGGTCTAACCAGACACCTAGGTATTTGTAGTTGTCCACATATTCTAAGTCAGACCCGCCGAGAGTAGTGATTCTAGTCGGGCGGGCGGGTGCAAGCAGCATTCGATTGAAGAGCATGCATTTAGTTTTACTAGCGTTTAAGAGCAGTTAGAGGCCACAGAAGGAGTATTGTATGGCATTGAAGCTCGTTTGGAGGTTTGTTAACACAGTGTCCAATGAAGGGCCAGATGTATACAAAATGGTGGCGTCTGCGTAGAGGTGGATCTGAGAGTCACCAGCAGCAAGAGCGACATCATTGATATACACAGAAAATAGAGTCGGCCCGAGAATTGAACCCTGTGGCACCCCCATAGAGACTGCCAGAGGTCCAGACAACAGGCCCTCCGATTTGACACATTGAACTCTATCTGAAAAGTAGTTGGTGAACCAGGCGAGGCAGTCAGTTGAAAAACCAAGGTTATTTAGTCTGCCAATAAGAATGCGGTGATTGACAGAGTCAAAAGCCTTGGCCAGGTCGATGAAGACGGCTGCACAGTACTGTCTTTTATCAATCGCGGTTGTTATATCATTTAGGACCTTGAGCGTGGCTGAAGTGCACCCATGACCAGCTCGGAAACCAGATTGCATAGCGGAGAAGGTACAGTGGGATTCGAAGTGGTCGGTGATCTGTTTGTTAACTTGGCCTTCAAATACTTTAGAAAGGCAGGGTAGGATGGATATAGGTCTGTAACAGTTTGGATCTAGAGTGTCACCCACTTTGAAGAGGGGGATGACCGCGGCAGCTTTCCAATCTCTGGGGATCTCAGACGATACGATAGAGAGGTTGAACAGTATAGTAATAGGGGTTGCGACAATTTCGGCGGCAAATTTTAGGAAGAAAGGGTCCAGATTGTCTAGCCCAGCTGATTTGTAGGGGTCCAGATTTTGCAGCTCTTTCAGGACATCAGCTATCTGAATTTGGGTGAAGGAGAAGCAGGGGGGGGGGGGGGGGGGGGGGCATGGGCAAGTTGCAGCAGAGGGTGCAGAGCTGGTGGCCGGGTTAGGGGTAGCCAGGTGGAAAGCATGGCCAGCCATAGCAAAATGCTTATTGAAATTCTCGATTATTGTAGATTTATCGGTGCTGACAGTGTTTCCTAGCATCAGTGCAGTGGGTAGCTGGGAGGAGGTGCTCTTATTCTCCATGGACTTTACAGTGTCCCAAAACCTTTTGGAGTTAGTGCTACAGGATGCAAATTTCTGTTTGAAAAAGCTAGCCTTTCCTTTCCTAACTGATTGTGTATATTGGTTCCTGACTTCCCTGAAAAGTTGCATATCGCGGGGGCTGTTCGATGCTAATGCAGTACGCCACAGGATGTTTTTGTGCTGGTCAAGGGCAGTCAAGTCTGGGGTGAACCAGGGGCTATATCTGTTCTTAGTTCTGCATTTTTTGAATGGGGCATGCTTATTTAAGATGGAGAGGAAAGCACTTTTGAAGAACATCCAGGCATCCTCTACTGACAGAATGAAGTCAATATCCATCCAGGATACCCGGGCCAGGTTAATTAGAATGGCCTGCTCGCTGAAGTATTTTAGAGAGCATTTGACAGTGATGAGGGGTGGTCGTTTGACCGCAGACCCATTACGGACGCAGGCAGAGGCAGTGATCTCTGAGATCCTGGTTGAAGACAGTGGAGGTGTATTTAGAGGGTAAATTAGTCAGGATGATATCTATGAGGGTGCCCATGTTTACGGATTTAGGGTTGTACCTTGTAGGTTCCTTGAGAATTTGTGTGAGATTGAGGGCATCTAGTTTAGATTGTAGGACGGCCGGGGTGTTAAGCATATACCAGTTTAGGTCACCAAGCAGTACGAACTCTGAGGATAGATGAGGGGCAAGCAATTCACATATGGTGTCCAGGGCACAACTGGGGGCTGAGAGGGGTCTGTAGCAAGCGGCAACAGTGAGAGACTTATTTCTGGAAAGGTGGATTTTTAGAAGTAGAAGCTCAAACTGTTAGGGCACAGACCTGGATAGTATGATAGAGCTCTGCAGGCTATCTCTACAGTAGATTGCAACTCCGCCCCCTTTGGCAGTTCTATCTAGACGGAAAATGTTGTAGTTCGGGATGGACATTTCTGAATTTTTGGTGGCCTTCCTAAGCCAGGATTCAGACACTGCTAGAACATCAGGGTTGGCAGAGTGTGCTAACGCAGTGAATAACTCAAACTTGGGGAGGAGGCTTCTGATGTTATCATGCAAGAAACCAAGGTTTTTACGGTTACAGAAGTCAACAAATGATAGCGCCTGGGGAGTAGGAGTGATACTGGGGGCTACAGGGCCTGGGTTAACCTCTACATCACCAGAGGAACAGAGGAGGAATAGAATAAGTATACGGCTAAAGGCTTTAAGAACTGGTCTTCTAGTGCGTTGGGTACAGAGAATAAACGGGGCAGATTTCCGGGCGTTGTAGAATAGATTCAGGGCATTATGTACAGACAAGGATATGGAAGGATATGAGTACAGTGGAGGTACACCTAAGCATTGGGTAACGATGAAAGAGATAGCATCACTGGAGGTACCGATTGAGCCGGTCTCCACGTGTATGGGGGGTGGGACAAAGAAGCTATCTGAGGCAGGTTGAGCGGGACTGGGGGCTTTACAGTGAAATAGTACAATAACAACTAACCCAAACAGCAATAGGCTAGGCATATTGACATGAGAGAGAGGCATAACGCAATCACAGGTGTTATTCGAGAGGGCTAAGACAACAACTGGTAATGGCGACGAAAGTTTGGACTGAGGCTAAACAGATACACAGGATGGGGTACTGTGTAAAGGAACAGTCCAGCAGTCCTGAGTGATCATAAGGTCCAGTGAACAGCAATAGGTACGTCCGGGAGCAGTTCGTAGGCTGCTACAGCACAGGCGAGCAGGAGGCACGGCTGTTGATTGCGCGTGCTAGTGGGCTGGTGCTAGCAGATGGATCTTCATGGTCGTCGCAACGGGAAGCCTGTTGAAACCACATCAGACGATTACGTCGGCAGACCAGTCGTGATGGATCGGCGGGGCTCCGTGTCGACACTAGGAGGTCCAATCCGGTTGACAGAGAGGTGGATAGCCGTGAGATGGGCCTGGCTCGAGGCTAGCTCAAGGCTAACTGGTGCTAGCTTTGGGACAAGTGGTGATTAGTGGTGATTAGCCAACAACAACATCCATTCAGTTGCAGCTAGCTAGTTGTGATGATCCGGTGTTAAGGTCAAGTGATTCAGTGATTCCGGCAGATAATCTGAAATGCTCTGGGTCGATAGCACGCTGTGCAGACTGGCCGATAATTGTCCAGGCTAGAGCTGACTGGTAGGTAGTGCAGGCCACGGACAGTGGTGAAGACCACTAACGGTGGCTAATAGCAATAGCTAATAGCAAGTAGCTAGTTAGCTGGCTAGCTGGCTAGTTTCAGCCGTTTCACATTGGGTGAGGCGGGTTGCAGGAAAGTATATTTAGTTAAAGATGGAAAGTGAGATAGAGAAATATATATACGAAAAAAGAAAAAAAAAGAAAAAAACTGGCTATTTACACGAGGACACAACATAATACATGACCGCACTGCCATGCCATCTTGGATTAACTAGGAGCGCCACCTATGGATGAGCGTTTTCCTGTTTGCTTATGGCCGAATACAGCTCATTGAGTGCGGTCTTAGTGCCAGCATCGGTTTGTGGTGGTAAATGGACACGAAGAATATGGATGAAAACTCTCTTGGTAAATAGTGTGGTCTACAGCTTATCATTAGAAACTCTACCTCAGGCGAGCAAAACCTTGAGACTTCCTTAGATATCGTGCACCAGCTGTTGTTTACAAGTATACATAGACCGCCACCCCTTGTCTTACCAAAGGCTGCTGTTCTATCCTGCCGATACAGTGGTTTACCCGCCAGCTGTATGTTATTCATGTCGTCGTTCAGCCACGACTCGGTGAAACATAAGATATTACAGTTTTTAATGTCCCGTTGGTAGGATATACATGCTTTTAGTTCATCCACTTTATTATCCAGCGATTGTACGTTGGCCAATAATACAGATGTCAAAGGCAGATTAGCCACTCGTCGCCGGCTCCTCATCAGGCACCCCGATCTCCTTCTGCAATATCTCTGTCTCTTTCTCCTGCGAATGACGGGGATGATGGCCCTGTCGGGTGTCTGGAGCAAATCCCTCTCATCAGACTCATTAAAGAAAAATGATTTGTCCAGTTCAAGGTGAGTAATCGCTGTTCTGATGTCCAGAAGCTCTTTTCGGTCATAAGAGACCGTAGCATCAACATTATGTACAAAATAAGTTACAAACAATGTGAAAAAAAAATAAAAAATAGCACGGTTGGTTAAGAGCCCAAAAGCTACAGAGCTGTTTCGCTAGCACAGACTGGAATATGTTCCGGGATTCATCCAATGGCATTGAGGAGTTTACCACATCAGTCACCAGCTTCATTAATAAGTGCGTCGACAATGTTGTACCCACAGTGACCGTACGTACATATCCCAACCAGAAGCATTGGATTACAGGCAACATCCGCACTGAGCTAAAGGCTAGAGCTGCTGCTTTCAAGGAGCAGGAAACTGGCACTTATAATAAATCCCGCTACACCCACTGACGAATCATCAAACAGGCAAAGCATCAATACAGGACTAAGATTCAATCCTAATACACCGGCTCTGATGCTCATCGGATGTGGCAGGGCTTTCAAACTATCACGGATTACAAAGGGAAACCCAGCCGAGAGCTGCCCAGTGACACGAGCCTACCAGACAAGCTAAATGCCGTCTATGCTCGCTTCGAGGCAAGAAACACTGAACTATGCGTGAGAGCACCAGCTGTTCTGGACGACTGTATGATCACGCTCTCCGTAGCCGATGTGAGTAAGACCTTTAAACAGGTTAACATTCACAAAGCCGCAGGGCCAGAAGGATTACCAGGACGCGTACTTAGAGCATGCACTGACTAGCTGGAAACTGTCTTTGCTGACATTTTCAACCTTTCTCTGACCCAGTCTGTAATACCTACATGTTTTAAGCAGACCACCATAGTCCCTGTGCCTAAGAACGCCAAGGTAACCTGTCTAAACGACTACCGCTCCGTAGCACTCACATCTGTAGCCATGAAATGCTTTGAAAGGCTGGTCATCGCTCACGTTAACACCATCATCCCAGAAACCCTGGACCCACTCCAATTCGCATACCGCCCCAACAGATCCACAGATGGCACAATCTCTATTGCACTCCACACTGCCCTTTCTCACCTGGACAAAAGGAACACCTACGTGAGAATGCTATTCATTGACTACAGCTCAGCATTCAACACAATAGTGCCTTCCAAGCTCATCACTAAGCTAAGGACCCTGGGACTGAACACCTCCCTCTGTAACTGGATCCTGGACATCCTGACGGGCCGCTCCCAGGTGGTGAGGGTAGGCAACAACATATCCTCCATGCTGACACTCAACACGGGGGCCCCTCAGGGGTGTGTGCTCAGTCCCCTCCTGTACTCCCTGTTCACCCACGACTGCATGGCCACGCATGACTCCAACACCATCATTAAGTTTGCCGGCGACACGCCGGTGATTGGCCTGATCACAGACGGCAATGAGACAGCCTATAAGGAGGAGGTCAGACACCTGGCAGTGTGGTTCCAGGACAACAACCTCTACCCTCAACGTGGGAAAGACAAAGGAGCTTATCGTGGACTACAGGAAACGGAGGGCCGAACACACCCCCATTCACATCGATGGGGCTGTAGTGGAGCGGGTCGAGAGCTTCAAGTTCCTCGGTGTCCACATCACTAAGGACCTATCATGGTCCAAACACACCAACAAAGTCGTGAAGAGGGCACGACAACACCTCCCCCTCAGGAGGCTGAAAAGATTTGGCATGGGCCCTCAGATCCTCAAAAAATTACACAGCTGCACTATTGAGAGCATCTTGACTGGCTGCATCACCGCTTTGTATGGCAACAGACGGTAGTGCGTACGGCTCAGTACAGCACTGGAGTCAAACTCCCTGCCATCCAGAACCTCTATACCAGATGGTGTCAGAGGAAGGCCATAAAAATTGTCAAAGACTCCAGCCACCGGGCCTCCCGAGTGGCGCAGCGGTCTAAGGCACTGCATCGCAGTGCTTGAGGCATCACTACAGAACCGGGTTCGATCCCAGGCTGTGTCACAGCCGGCCGTGACCGGGAGACCCATGAGGCGGCGCACAATTGGCCCAGCGTTGTCCAGGTTAGGGGAGGGTTTGGCCAGCCGGGATGTCCTTGTCCCATCGCGCTCTAGCACCTCAATGTGGCGGGCCAGGCGCCTGCAAGCTGACTTCAGTTGTACAGTGTTTCCTCTGACACATTGGTGTGGCTGGCTTCCGGGTTAAGCGAGCAATGTGTCAAGAAGCAGTGCAGCTTGGCAGGGTCGTGTTTTGGAAGACTCATGGCTCTCGACCTTCACCTCTCCTGAGTCCATACGGGAGTTGCAGCGATGGGACAAGACTGTAACTACCAATTGGGGTGAAAAAGGGGTAAAAGTACGAAATAAAAAAATGTAAGACTCCAGCCACCCAATTCATTGATTGTTCTCTCTGCTACCGCACAGCAAGCGGTACCGGAGCGCCAAGTCTGGGACCAAAAGGCACCCCAAGACTGCTGAATAGTTCATCAAATGGCTACCTGGACTATTTACATTGACTCCCTTTATTCTTTATTTATTTATCTCTGTAGCTCAGCTGGTAGAGCACGGCGCTTGTAACGCCAAGGTAGTGGGTTCGATCCGCAAGGACCACCCATACACAAAAATGTATGCACGCATGACTGTAAGTCGCTTTGGATAAAAGCGTCTGCTAAATGGCATATTATTATTATTATTATCTTAATTGTTTTGCACTGACTCTCTTGCACTGACTATGTACACTCACTAGACTCTACCCACACACTCACACATACTACACTGACACTCCAACACGCACACAAAACACATACACACATGCATATTGACGCCACACACACACACACACACACACACTCACACATAGACACACTTTCACACTCTTCGCATACACTGCTGGTATTCTGTTTATTATATATCCTGATCAGTGGAGGCTGCTGAGGGGAGGACGGCTGATAATAATGTCTGGAAAGGAGCTAATGGAATGGCATCAAACACATTGAAACCATGTGTTTGATGTATTTGATACCATTCCACAGATTCCGCTCCAGCCTGTCCTCCACAATTAAGGTGCAACCAACCTCCTGTGCCTAGTCACTTTTACTGCCATCAGTATTACCTCAATTACTTCAACTACCTCGTACCCCTGCACATTGACTCGGTACTGGAACTCCTTGTATATAGCCTCATTATTGTTTTTATTGTGTTACTATTTCCTTTTTATTTAGCAAATCTTTGTCTACTTTGTTAACTCTGCATCGTTGGGAATGGGCTCGTAAGTAAGCATTTCACTGTAAGGTCTACACCTGTTGTATTTGGCGCATGTGACCAATAAGTTTGATTTGATTTATGATCTCCAACTTCTGTCTTTTCAGATCTGACCCTCATCAACCAGCTTGGCGGATGCCACACTATCCCCCACCATAAAACAGTCAGTCTCAACTGCCCTCACTGTTTCACCGTCTCCGTTTTGGAACAATAAGTTATTTAACTTTTATTTGTGGGTATTTTTATAGTGCCGCCAGTCCTTTTTGGGGGACAGGTATTTACTAGCAAAATATACAAGATAAAAATCTGAAATAAAGAAATCGATTTCAGCAACTTCAGATGTAAGTTTGACCATTTGAGAAATTGTGCAGGCCTATTTGTAGCAAGTGAATGACATCTGGGCATACAGTTGAGTATGTGTTGAGTATGCCTTGCCCATTCACTGTCTGTCATGTGTATTGATGACGTGCTTGCCTCTGACCTTTCTAAGATGACATACACACGTCTGTATGAATTGATAACGCATGCACCACATTTGTCTAGCATCAGTGTTTTTACCATTATATTTGATTGGGTTAAACTTTGCATCACATGTCTATGTTTGTACTGTGTGTGTGTGTGTGTGTGTGTGTGTGTGTGTGTGTGTGTGTGTGTGTGTGCACGCGTGTGTGCATGTGCATGTCGTCCCCCCCGTCTCGCTCCACCGCCCCTCAGAATCGTTCATTATCCCACACTCCAGTGGGGCGCTGTGTTTGGACAGTGGTATCTCCCTGATGGCCAGGGACGTCTGCTGGGCTCATCAGAACCCCAACATCACATTCAGTGGATATAAAAAGTATACACACCCCTGTTAAAATGCCTGTTTTTTGTGATGTAAAAGAATGAGACAAAGATAAATAATGTCAGAACTTTTTCCACCTTTAATGTGACCTATAACGTGAACAATTCAATTGAAACACAAACTGAAATCTTTGAGGGGGAAAAATTTAAAACTCACAATAACATGGTTGCATAAGTGTGCACACCCTTAAACTAATACTTTGTTGAAGCACCTTTTGATTTTATTACAGCACTCAGTCTTTTTGGGTAGGAGTCTATTAGCATGGCACATCTTGACGTGGCAATATTTGCGCTCCAAATCTGTCAGATTGCGAGGACATCTCCCGTGCACAGCCCTCTTCAGATCACCCCAGAGATGTTCAATTGGATTCAGGTCTGGGCTCTGGCTGGGCCATTCCAAAACGTTAATCTTCTTCTGGTGAAGCCATGCTTTTGTGGATTTGGATGTGTGCTTTGGGTCGTTGTCGTGCTGAAGGGTGAACTTCCTCTTCATCTTCAGCTTTCTAACGGACGCCTGAAGGTTTTGTGCCAAAATTGACTGGTATTTGGAACTGCTCATAATTCCCTCCACCCTGACTAAGGCCCCGGTTCCAGCGGAAGAAAAACAGCCCCAAAGCATGATGCTGCCACCACCATGCTTCACTGTGGGTATGGTGTTCTTTGGGTGATGTGCAGTGTTGTTTTTGCGCCAAACATACCTTTTGGAATTATGGCCAAAAAGTTCAACCTTGGTTTCATCAGACCATAACACATTTTCCCACGTGCTTTTGGGGGACTTTATGTTTGTTTTTGCTAACTTCAGCCGGGCTTGGATGTTTTTCTTTGTAAGAAAAGGCTTCCGTCTTGCCACCCTACCCCATAGCCCATTCATATGAAGAATACAGGAGATTGTTGTCACATGTAGCACACAGCCAGTACTTGCCTGAAATTCCTGCAGTTCCTTTAATGTTGCTGTAGGCAACTGGACGTCCAGTTCTTGGTAATGTCTCTGTTGTGCCATATTTTCTCCACTTGATGATGACTGTCTTCACTGTGTTCCATGGTATATGTAATGCTTTGGAAATTATTTTGTATCCTTCTCCTGACTGATATCTTTCAACAATGAGATCCCTCTGATGCCTTGGAAGCTCTCTGCGGACCATGGCTTTTGCTCTGAGATGCAACTAAGAAAATGTCAGGAAAATCATACTAGAACAGCTGAACTTTATTTGTGATTAATCAGAGTCACTTTAAATGATGGCAGGTGTGTAATGACTTCTATTTAACATGAGTTTGAATGTGATTGGTTAATTCTGAACACAGCCACATCCCCAGTTATAAGAGGGTGTGCACACCTATGCAACCAGGCTATTGTAAGGTTTTCATTTTTCATTTTTCCCCATCGAAGATTTCAGTTTGTTTTTCAATTGAATTCTTCACATTATAGGTCACATTAACAGTGGAAAAAGTTCTGACATGATTTATCTTTGTCTCATTCTTTTACATGCTATTTGGGACGTAGCCTAAGATTGTCAGACTCTAAATGGTATAGGTGCTATTGCTGCTGATGCTCAGTGTTGTTGAGAGTCAATTCCAATTCAATTCAGGTGGAAGTGCATTAAAAATCACTTCACGTGTCCACGTGAAAAAAAATGGGATGTTTTAAATTCAGTAGATTTATTTGAGTTCATCCCCTGAATTGAAATGGAATGTACCCCTACTCTGCTGCCAGTGGAGGCTGCTGAGGGGAGGATGGCTCATAATAATGGCTGGAATGGAGCGAATGGAATGGCATCAAACACATGAAAACCATGTGTTTGATGTTATTGATACCATTCCACTAATTCCACCAGCCTCCTGTGCCTGCTGCTACTTTCTTTCTCCAAATGAGATGAAAATGTGGCTTTCGTCTGAAGTTTACTAGATCTGCGGGGACTTGTCATCTTAGCAGAGATCTGTATGTACAGTTATGGATTGCCTTTGTCTTATTTATGACTCCTTCCATCTGTTCAGGTCTCTCCAGACTACTTGGAGGAAGGAGAGTTATGATTCCCTCACATCTTTCTTCATCCTCCCCTCCATCACTATTTTGATGGCAAACTCTAGTTCTTGGCTTAGTTGCGCCAGAGGCAGAGTGCCCTGTTAAACTGTCATCGATGAGGAAAACAGTTGTCCTTTACATAACATACACATAACACCTTTCACATGCATGTACTGCACACACACACGCACATACATGCACACAAAATGAACACACACACAAAACCAACACACACACACCGACATATACAAGCACAGTGGTTGATTGGCTAGTGGAGTGTGCTTGGCTGCATGACATAGCCAAAGTAAGAAAATTGGAATTTCTTGGGGCTTTTAAATGTACAGTATTACGGCCATTGGTATTCCGAGGACCTATACTTATGGATCAATGTGCCTGAAGGCCGCTTTGTGAAAAGGGTATTACTGGAATTATGAGGAGCTGGAACTCCATGATTTTACACTATATATTTAAATTACATAATCAGAGAGAGACAGGTGGACAGACAGACAGACAGACAGACAGACAGACAGACAGACAGACAGGTGGACAGATGGACAGAGAAAGACAGTGAGGGAGAGAGATTACAAATGGCGAGACATTTGCATATGAGACATTATTACAGCATGGTAGCAAATGTCCGATACAAAAATAACATCTCTGAATCAACATCAGGCTGTTTTCATTTTATCAGAGAGAGAGAGAAAGGGAGAGAGAAAGAGGCATTTGGTACTGCATGCATACCCTTTAAATTAGTGTTTATGTGTATGTGTGTGTGTGTTTGTGTGTCACTGACTGAGGTGACTATGTAGCCAGCCTACTGTGGAGTGTTTGTATAATGGTCTGGTGCCATGTTAGTCTGTCTGCATCACTAATGAAGGCTTATGGACAGAAACACCTGGCTGGCTGCCTTGGGCTGGCAGTGAGCACTGAGTGACTAAACAACATTTACAGTAAGAGGAGGGGGGAGGAGGAGGGATATTGTGTGTGATCCACCATGATTACACCTGGCAGGCAGTCATAGCAGACAGACAGCACACAATCTTTAATCCTTACAGACAAAAACATCCCATCCCACCATCGCATCATATCGCCTGAGGGCTCAGTTATAGGACTCAACAAAACACCCCCGGTATCCACCACAGTACCCAGTACCAGGACTACTATACGGTACCAACCTTGAAGGCCACCTTTTCCCAGCAACATGAACCAAAAGTAATGAGTCATTTATGTTTTCACCAACCTTACATTATGGTATGGTGCATGTAGTCACAAACATGTAACGCTACATGTAGCTAAGTAAACACTGAGGTAACTGAAGAATGTCTGGGAAAGAAACCACCTGCCGCCTCTGTTGGGGTTAAGAGGTCATACTGTGTGTGTGTGTGTGTGTGTGTGTGTGTGTGTGTGTGTGTGTGTGTGTGTGTGTGTGTGTGTGTGTGTGTGTGTGTGTGTGTGTGTGTGTGTGTGTGTGTGTGAGTGTGTGTGTGTGTGTGTGTGTGCCTTTGTCGCGTCTACCTCACCCCGCATACCACAGACCAATCATACCACCAACCAATCACCACAATGTAAATTACCCTTTACCTCACACTGTGTGGGCTAATGAGTGTGTTGGCCTCCACAAAATGAGCAAAATGCATCATACTTTCTGAAACAAAATGTTTTGCCTGTCACCAAAGGCAGATCTGTTGTTTCTAAACCCTCAAGGCTGTTGGTAAGGCTGTTGAAATGACTGATTTGAAGTTGGAATGTCACCTGATTAGTCTGAGTAACTAATTTACATTTACATTTACATCATTTAGCAGATAATGTTGTCTGTTTGTCTGTTGACAGGCTGGCAACATATTCCAGGTAGCAGAAGTTCTTTCCACAGTCCCTTTACTGTCCTGGATCACCACTTCAACTGTTTCTCTCTTCCTCATCCCTTTTGTTTGTCATGCGGGATCAGATGCATCGTCAACTTCATTGTCCGACTTCACTAATACTTCTCAACATTTCTCAAGCTTCTGGATCCATCTTCTGGATCGTTTGCTGTCATTTTCCAATCCTTTCTTTGGGGGGAATTATATAATTCTTCTTTAACTCAATGTATCTGTAACATAAGCCTTCCTTTTGGTATTCAGGAGTGGAAATCTGAAGTTGTTGCCAAGGATACTACTGGTATTGTACCTTCAGGTTTTCTTGGAATCTTAAAAAAACTGGTCTAAACTGGTCCAAGAGGAGATTTCAGTCTGAGTTTCTATTCTGAGTCTCTGCCAGGATGGTTATCACACCCCTTTTTTCCACATTGTGTTGTGTTACAGCCTGAATTTAAAATTGATTAAATTGAGATTTTGTGTCACTGGCCTACACACAAAACCCCATCATGTCAAAGTGGAATTATGTTTTTACACATAAAAAAAGAAAAGGAGTCAATAAGTATTCAGCCCCTTTGTCATGGCAAGCCTGAATAAGTTCAGGAGTAAAAATGTGCTTAGCAAGTCACATAATAAGTTGCATGGACTCACTCTGTGTGCAATAATAGTGTTTAACATAATGTTTTTATGACTACCTCATTTCTGTACCCCACACATATAATTATCTGTAAGGTCCCTCAGTCGAGCAGTGAATATCAAACAGAGATTTAACCACAAAGACCAAGGACGTTTTCCAATGCCTCGCAAAGAAGGGCACCTATTGGTAGATGGGTAAAAAAAAAAGCAGACATTGAATATCCCTTTGAGCATGGTGAAGTTATTAATTACACTTTGGATGGTGTATCAATACACCCAGTCACTACAAAGATACAGGGGTCCTTCCTAACTCAGTCGCCGGAGAGGAAGGAAACCGCTCAGGGATTTCATCATGAGGCCAAACATGACTTTAAAACAGTTACAGAGTTTAATAATGGCTGTTAAAGGAAAAAACTGAGGATGGATCAACAACATTGTAGTTACACCACAATACTAACCTAAATGACAGTGTGAAAAGAAGAAAGCCTGTACAGAATAAAACATATTCCAAAACAAGCATCCTGTTTGCAATAAGGCACTAAAGTAAAACTACAAAAAATGTGGCAAAGAAATTAACTTTATGCTTTGAATACAGAGCGTTATGTTTGGGGCAAATCCAACTGAGTACCACTCTTCATATTTTCAAGCACGTTGGTGGCTGCATCATGTTATGGGTATGCTTGTCATTGGCAAGGACTAGTGAGTTTTTTAGGATAAAAAGAAACAGAACAGAGCTAAGCACAGGCAAAATCCTAGAGGAAAACCTGGTTCAGTCTGCTTGCCAACAGACACTGGGAGACAAATTCACCTTTCAGCAGGACAATAACCTAAAACACAACGCCAAATATACACTGGAGTTGCTTACCAAGACGACATTGAATGTTCCTGAGTAGCCTAGTTACAGTTTTGACTTAAATCGGCTTGAAAATCTATGGCAAGACTTGAAAATGGCTGTCTAGCAATGATCAACAACCAACTTGACAGACTTTTAATACTTTTTTTAAGAATAATGTGCAAATATTGTACTATCCAGGTGTGCAAAGCGCTTAGAAACTTACCCAGAAAGACTCAGAGCTGTAATCACTGCCAAAGGTGATTCTAACACTCAGGGGTGTGAATATGTAAATTTAATCCTAATTAAGTGCAATTGGCAGAGGCATCAGGAGTCCATTCTGAGCAGCAGTCTGGTGTCTCATTGGACTAAGGGACCACAAACACCACACCGAATGTTGATCTGCCGTTCATCTGCCATTCGTTCGGAGAGGTGTGTTTTAGGGACCCACCCGCTGGTGGACCAATATTTTTGCGCGATTCTACATGTAGAATTGGTTTGCACTCAGTTTACAAATTACAGGCGGCACTCTGTTCAGAGTTGGTAAGTAATCTTGGCCGGCAAACGCTACCGGTGTGTCCGTGCCCAAACAGTCCTGGCCCCTCACTGAGAGACAGTCTATTGAGAGACCCAAGCTGACTGCCTGTAGACTGCCTGTATTTTCTCTGTGGCCACTATGAGGCAGGGGGCCAGGGGCCCTGGACGGGGCCGGAGAAAAACAAGATGCCTGAAGCACCGTAACTTTACGTACAAAAAAAACATTGGAGAGGTGAGCGAACGTACGGTGGAAACACTGCTGGAAATGTGAAGTATATACTGTATGAGCCAACCAGGGGAGTTTGAGGTTTTCTTTTTAGTGAATATGTGGTGAATTTGAGTTGGAAGCATAGGGGTGGAGGACTGGGTAGGGGGAGGGAATAGAAAATAAATCATCACTCAAGCAATGTTTTGAATTTGAGTCAACCGTAGCTGTGCCAAGAGTAAATATGCAAAAACCATTACTCCGTTCCCCCGAGGGGAGGGGGAGAGGAGATGGAGCGTCTGTTACTATCTTAGTGCCTCTCCTCTTCTGCAGATCCTCCGTTCTCCCTATCATTAGTTTTTTTCTTTAATCGACTATCGTGTCTGAGCCATGTGGTTCCAACCTGCGCCCCTGTCCCCTCCCTCTACAGTCATAAACACGTGTGTGTGTGTGTGTGTGTGTGTGTGTGTGTGCGCACCTCACAAAACTGCCCCCCAAAAACAACTGACAGACAGAGGCAAGACGTGGAATGTTCACCTGGTACTAAACAAGGTTTGTTTTGTCTCCAGATCACCAGATCAAACCATGGTCCCCTTTAGGGCTGCTCCCCCAGGACCCAAACCCCAAGCTGGTAGCAGGCCAGGGAGAGGGAAGAGTAGAGAGGGTGGCTAGCCAGAGAGAGGGAAGAGTAGAGAGGGTGGCTAGCCAGGGAGAGGGAAGAGTAGAGAGGGTGGCTAGCCAGGGAGAGGGAAGAGTAGAGAGGGTGGCTAGCCAGAGGGAGGGAAGAGTAGAGAGGGTGGCTAGCCAGGGAGAGGGAAGAGTAGAGAGGGTGGCTAGCCAGGGAGAGGGAAGAGTAGAGAGGGTGGCTAGCCAGAGGGAGGGAAGAGTAGAGAGGGTGGCTAGCCAGGGAGAGGGAAGAGTAGAGAGGGTGGCTAGCCAGAGGGAGGGAAGAGTAGAGAGGGTGGCTAGCCAGGGAGAGGGAAGAGTAGAGAGGGTGGCTAGCCAGAGGGAGGGAAGAGTAGAGAGGGTGGCTAGCCAGGGAGAGGGAAGAGTAGAGAGGGTGGCTAGCCAGGGAGAGGGAAGAGTAGAGAGGGTGGCTAGCCAGAAGGAGGGGGGAGAAGAGGGTGGCTAGCAAGGGGGAGAGCGGTGGGAGGAGAGGGAGGCAGGGAGAGAAGAGAAGTGGGAGGTGGAGGGTGGGGACACACGTCCCTGCATGTGAGGGGAAAGAAAGAGGAGGTGACTAAAACCCTGCCCCAACGTTCTGATATGAATCACGTTGTAATGAAAGCTTTCTGTTACACAAGAGTGGGATGCTGTCCAATAAAATATTCCCTAATCATCCCCATCCTTTAGCTGGATTTATGATGCCAGAGTGAAGCAGCCAGATAAAGAAAACTATGGGTTAGGGAGGAAGGATGGACTGTCTGCCCTCACCACATTCCTAATCCTAACCATCCTCCAGACATCCTGCCCTGGCAGAGCAGAGTGCCAGACTGCCCTCAGGTGTACAGGTGAACTGGTTTTCCCTTAGATCTGGGACCAGGCTAAACTGGGTTGGCCTGATGTGGGGGGCAAGGGTTGGATGGCAGCTGGACATCCCAGACCTGTTAGGACTAAGGCAAGCAGACAGGATGCTATGGTGCATTCGCTGAGCGTTAGCCCAGAGCTTACCTGTACTTCACACCTAATATGCAGGTGGATAGGATGCTACCTAACTGGTGATAAATCCAAGAGATATTGGACGTTGTGTCTGGGGAGAGTTTAATCATATGGGGATTTAATTATATAACTATGGGCTATGAAGGAAGTAAACACTGAATAGCCATCGTTACTATGATAACAAGGGGACCAGACAGACACATAAAGAGGTTCAGTACAGACAAATACAACCTATGTTTTGATAAATAACTGCAGACAAACAACTATTACAGACAGACACAATAAAACATAGACCGGAAAAAACTAACCATACGTGCTGTTTTTCCCTGATACTGTGTTAAATTCACTCTCTATCTCAGAACACATGGTGTCACACCCCCTAGCTACCCCCTCCCCCCCATGATCCTTGTCTCCTCCCATCCTATGATGGTTGACTGTATAAATATCCCACTTGCAGTGTGTTCTAACTCAGAGAACAACAGACAGTGACGAAAGACCAGAGAGAGGGAGAAGAGACAGAACAATAGCACAACCAAAAGAAAGAAAGGAACAAAATAAATATAATCACTAAGCAAAGTCAGAAATAAAGAGACCACGCAAAGAATTCAACAGGACATAAACCTGATCTCAGCTGAAAGGTTCCATCACAGGTCCTCTGATCTGTCAGGAAGAAAGAAAGAAAGAAAGAAAGAAAGAAAGAAAGAAAGAAAGAAAGAAAGAAAGAAAGAAAGAAAGAAAGAAAGAAAGAAAGAAAGAAAGAAAGAAAGAAAGAAAGAAAGAAAGAAAGAAAGAAAGAAAGAAAGAAAGAAAGAAAGAAAGAAAGAAAGAAAGAAAGAAAGAAAGAAAGAAAGAAAGAAAGAAAGAAAGAAAGAAAGAAAGAAAGAGAACAACTCCTGAAGGACCAAGAGAGTGATCCAGTCTGAGACCCAGGTGACCAGGTGATCCATCCACCCGTCCTCCAGAATGTGGCTCCAGGTAGCCTTGTGTCTGTCCTGCCTGGTTCTGGGCTCCAAGAGCCAGGACAGAGCCTCCCTGAGACGCTCCAACGACCACACCGGGTGCTGTCAGTACTCCTTCACCGTGGACAACCCTGCCGAGGCCAGCTGCTCCGGGGCCAGTGGAGGACCAGAGATGGAGGGGGTGAAATCTCGTCTCACCCTGCTGGAGGCCCTGGTCAGCAGGCTGCTGGGGGGCGAGGGAGCCGGGGGAGAGGGGCCAGGGGCTGGGGGTGACAAGACCATCCAGGAAGCATATTCCCAGGCCATGGGAGATAAGAGCCAACTGCAGGAGGACAAGGAGCAGCTGAACAGGCAGGTGCAGGGGCTCCAGAGGATGGTGGACGAACTGAGTGTGGAGGCTGAGACACTGCGACAGAGACCCTGCCACCAGCCCCAGGCCGCTGGAGCAGGACTCCCACTTCATGAGCTCAACCAGAGACCAGCCAGCGGTGAGTCTCTACTGTCTCACAACATCATCACTTATAACCCACCTCTGAACTTTGTGAAAATGCATTATTATATATACTTTTAGAGAAAAGGGTTCCTAAAGGGTTCTTCGGCTGTCCCCATAGGAGCCCTTTTTGGTTCCTGGTAGAACCCTCTTTAGAATGCATTCTACATGGAACCAAAAAGGATTCTTCAAAAGGTTATCCTATGGGGACAGCTGAAGAACCCTTTAAGGTTCTAGATAGCACCTTGTTTTCTAAGAGTGTATGTCAGTTAGGAACTGTGGATGGTGAGTGTTTGTTTGTTTGATCTGGACAAAATCAAAGTGTTATAATGTAAACTGAGTGGACTACAGGTCAGGTTTCAGTTAGCACTGCTTGGTTGCGTTAGCGGAATGGTATTTACGACACGGATGCTCTTTTTACAGCTCTGTCACTCGTGCCTGTTGCATGTTAGTTTAAGTGTCTGTGATCCTTTTGGGGAATGCAATAACTTGGTTAAATAGGGGAACGTGCCACGCTGCATGTGAAATAACTGGGGCACATATCAAGATGCTTTCATGTTGTCAGCGTGTCATCTTTGAATGTGTTCAGGTTTATTGATGCTGTATGTTTTGAGTTATTTATGACTTCAGCCACCAGATAAACCATTGAAAATCTCTCTCTCTCTCTCTCTCTCTCTCTCTCTCTCTCTCTCAGACGCTCTCTATCAGGAGATGAAGGCTGAGGTGACCGAAGTCCCAGCATCACGTCTCATTCAAGACGCTGGGCAGAACCACACAGGTAGTTTTTAGGGGGTTGTTTTTGGGAACAAAAGATTATTGTATGGGACAACATACTTTTTTTATTGAGTAAATATATTTATTGGTTTCTTTTCATTGTGATAAGAGATATGAAAAATGTAATGAATGTAAGGTTATTTGTTGATGTAAAAATCTAAATTTACTGATTTTAAGGTAAGATTTGGGGTGGGTCCCACAGAAATTCTGGCAAAAAAATGGGGTCCCCGCAGAAAAAGTTTGAATAACACTGCTCTAACTTGTATCTATCTCCCCCTGGTGGCGTCTTAAAGTAACTACACACCAACTATACTGAACAAAAATATAAATGCAACATGCAACAATATCAAAGATTTTACCAAGTTACAGTTCATATGAGGAAATCAGTCTATTGAAATACATTCATTAGGCCCTAATCTATAGATTTCACATGACTAGGAATACAGATATACATCTGTTGGTCACAGATACAGTAACTTAAACAAAATGGGCCTCACAATGGGCCTCGGGATCTCGTCATGGTATTTCTGTGCATTCAAATTGCCATCGATGAAATGCAATTGTGTTCGTTGTACGTAGCTTATGCCTGCCCATACCATAACCACCACCGCCATCATTGAACACTCTGTTCACAATGTTGACATCAGCAAACCGCTCGCCCACACAATGACATACACGTGGTCTGCGGTTGTGAGGCCGGTTGGACATACTGCCAAATTCTCTAAAACTGCACGCTCCCTCAAAACTTGAGACATCTGTGGCATTGTGTTGTGTGACAAAACTGCACATTTTAGAGTGGCCTTTTATTGTCCCCAGCACAAGGTGCACCTGTCTAATGATCATGCTGTTTAATCAGCTTCTTGATATGCCACACCTGTCAGGTGGATGGATTATCTTGGCAAAGGAGAAATGCTCACTAACAGGGATGTAAACAAATGTGTGCACAAAATTTGGAGAGATATAAGCTTTTTGTGCGTATGGAAGATTTCTGGGATCTTTTATTTCAGTTCATTAAACATGGGACCAACACTTTACATGTTGCTTTTATATTTTTGTTCAGTGTATAATGTATATGCACGCAGTGGTGATTTTAGCATGTTCATCTTGGTGGGGCAAACAAACAAAGAAAATGTGGGATGCATGCCAGCAAAGCCACTACACAGCACAACACTAAACAATACATTAATTGCATTATAACGGTGACAAACTGTGCACACAAACTGTTAGGGCCTACATAAAGCTGTCCCAACAGCAAAGTCCCAACAGAAGTCCCAACATCTTACCACTGCTACACCTGGCTATCAGCGGAGCCTTGTCCGGCAGCGAAACAGTTAATTCAGCCTCATTTACTGCCTTTAAAAAAACATGGCTGATACGGCTGACTTGCTTAAACAAATGTGGTTTCTGACAACTGAGATGTACAAACTATGGCATAAGGGGACGACAAGTGAATAAGAGGCAATCCGTAATTTCGATTAAGACATTAATGAGCGAGCTAGGATGGACGTAGTCAATATAACTATTTGTTTAGCACTTTTGAAATGTACAGCGACGGAATTCAGAATATGGGCCATTCTTACAGTGTTCTCCCTGTATGCCAAGTCAGAACCATGGGATAAATAAAGGGGGCATATAAGCAGACAATGAAAGCTCTTACAATATTCAATGATTACATTTCTCTACAGGTAATAGGCTACATGTGCACCACCAAGTCAGAACAGTAGGCGAAATTAAGAGGGGAAAATAGACAAAATTATTAGGGTGAGGCACATTGGCTACTAACAGCTTACCACACAACAGTATTGCTTTCTTAGCTACAGTATACATACAGTTGAAGTCGGAAGTTTACATACACCTTAGCCAAATACATTTAAACTCAGTTTTTCACAATTCCTGACATTTAATCCTAGTAAAAATTCCCTGTCTTAGGTCAGTTAGGATCACCACTTTATTTTAAGAATGTGAAATGTCAGAATAATAGGAGAGAGAATGATTTATTTTAGCTTTTATTTCTTTCATCACATTCCCAGTGGGTCAGAAGTTGACATACACTCAATTAGTATTTGGTAGCATTGCCTTTAAATTGTTTAACTTGGGTCAAACATTTCGGGTAGCCTTCCACAAGCTTCCCACAATAAGTTGGGTGAATTTTGGCCAGGTTTGTAGGCCTCCTTGCTCGCACACGCTTTTTCAGTTCTGCCCACACATTTTCTATAGGATTGAGGTCAGGGCTTTGTGATGGCCACTCCAATAGCTTGACTTTGTTGTCCTTAAGCCATTTTGCCACAACTTTGGAAGTATGCTTCGGGTCATTGTTCATTTGGAAGACCCATTGGCGGCCAAGCTTTAACTTCCTGACTGATGTCTTGAGATGTTGCTTCAATATATCCACATAATTTTCCTTCCTCATGATGCCATCTATTTTGTGAAGTGCACCAGTCCCTCCTGCAGCAAAGTACCCCCACAGCATGATGCTGCCACCCCCGTACTTCACGGTTGGGATGGTGTTCTTCGGCTTGCAAGCAACCCCCTTTTTCCTCCAAACATAACGATGGTCATTATGGCCAAACAGTTCTATTTTTGTTTCATCAGACCAGAGGACATTTCTCTAAAAAGTACAATCTTTGTCCGCATGTGCAGTTGCAAACCGTAGTCTGGCTTTTTTTGGGTGGTTTTTGGTGCAGTGGCTTCTTCCTTGCTGAGCGGCCTTTCAGGTTATGTCGATATAGGACTTGTTTTACTGTGGATACTTTTGTACCTGTTCCCTCCAGCATCTTCACAAGGTCCTTTTGCTGTTGTTCTGGGATTGATTTGCACTTTTCGCACCAAAGTATGTTCATCTCTAGGAGACAGAACGCATCTCCTTCCTGAGCGGTATGACGGCTGCGTGGTCCCATGGTGTTTATACTTGCGTACTATTGTTTGTACAGATGAACGTGGTACCTTCAGGCGTTTGGAAA
Organism: Coregonus lavaretus; assembly: GCF_964263955.1. Classification (NCBI taxonomy): domain Eukaryota; kingdom Metazoa; phylum Chordata; class Actinopteri; order Salmoniformes; family Salmonidae; genus Coregonus; species Coregonus lavaretus. Next base: position 12,051,004 of record NC_140010.1, on the reverse strand, counting down.
TTGCTCCCAAGGATGAACCAGACTTGTGGAGGTCTACAACATTTTTTTTGAGGTCTTGGCTGATTTCATTTGATTTTCCCATGATGTCAAGCAAAGAGGCACTGAGTTTGAAGGTAGGCCTTGAAATACATCCACAGGTACACCTCCAATTAACTCAAATGATGTCAATTAGCCTATCAGAAGCTTCTAAAGCCATGACATCATTTTCTGGAATTTTCCAAGCTGTTTAAAGGCACAGTCAACTTAGTGTATGTAAACTTCTGACCCACTGGAATTGTGATACAGTGAATTATATGTGAAATAATCTGTCTGTAAACAATTGTTGGAAAAATTACTTGTGTCATGCACAAAGTAGATGTCCTAACCGACTTGCCAAAACTATAGTTTGTGAACAATACATTTGTGGAGTGGTTGAAAAACAAGTTTTAATGACTCCAACCTAAGTGTATGTAAACTTCCGACTTCAACTGTATCTCCCTGTCATATTACATCATTTATGCAGCAGCATAAAATACATTTTTGGACTCACCTTGTTGTTCTGTGCTCACTTGAGCAGTCCTTCGTGGGCAAATGTTGTCATCAAAGTCTGGCATTCTCTGGATTTATGGTGCCTTGAAAACAACTGGGAACTCGGAAAAAAAACAGGTTGAATCATGATGAAGTCAGTGATCTTCAGGTCGTAGCTCTAGAAAGAGGCCTGAGTTCCGGAGTTGGATGACCGTTCAATCTGAGCTAATTTTTTTCCCAAGTTCCCAGTTGTCTTGAACTCAATAAAGTCTTCGCAGTTCCGGGTTACCAGTTGTTTTGAGCACGGCACAAATCATGCTTCATTGACAGCATGGCCAATGTTGAATGTTTATCATTTTAAACTTGGAAAAGAGACCCTTAATCCCAGATTTGGGACCACACAGCCACTCCACTGAATAGCAGGCTAGTGATTGCTTTGTAATGCTTGCATTTAGCCACTGATTCCTTACAAACCACTCATTGTTGAATTTGCGATTTCCAACTTGTTGTGTAATGTTTATGTCCAATGGCTGATGAGCACCGATACATTTTATCTATAATTTCTCTTCATTATTTCTCTTCATATGACAAGGATTAAAAAGGATTTGCCAGTAGATTGTCGATTTGATTCATGATGATGACTGCTAGCTAAGATTTTGAAAGTATGATGTTGACATGATCAGTCCAATCAAAGCTACTGTAGATATAACGCGATTTGACATTTTATCTGTGGTCAATGACCTTGAGCCTTCTTGGATGGGCACTTCTAATGTAACTCCCTGGCAGCACCCAAGGGGCTTGAATTTTAGAGCTCTACCCTTAGACTTGGCGGTGACGTAGTGTCCCTATGAGTGACAGGACACTGAGCCAATCACCGCGCAACTAGAGAACATTACCAACACCTACTCTCTGTATTTTCCGCTGGCTGCCCCACCAACACAGAAAGCACTGAGCTAGGCTGAAACACCTGCATTTTGGAGCTGCCTTACGCAAGAAAGCAAAGAAGAGACCATGTTTGTATGCGGCTTTATTAACTAAACTCTGATTTTTTACATTGTTTGCAAACTGATATGTGACACGTATTAATGCCAAAATAACACGCAAGCCCCCCAAATTTGTAATGTTTCTTTTTTTTTATCCCCACCTGCCCTGAATGACGGGTCGCCACTGTATGCACGTCACCTCTAAGTACACAAATAAATCAGAGATGATCATGAAGGTAGTGATCGTGATAATGAACGTTTAGAAAAATGTACTGTATATTTCACAAAGCACATATTCCAATTTACAGTCCCCCCTTGGCATTTTTCCTATTTTGTTGCCTTTCAACCTGGAATTAAAATAGATTTGGGGGGGGGATTGTATCATTTGATTTACACAACATGCCTAACACTTTGAAGATGCAAAATATTTTTTATTGTGATACAAGAAATAAGATAGAAAAAACAGAAAACTTGAGCGTGCATATCTTATTTAGGGGCTTCATAGCAAAGGCATATGCACGCACCACTTTTCCGTTATTTATTTTTTAGAATATTTTGAAACAAGTTATTTTTTTCATTCCACTTCACCAATTTGGACTATTTTGTGTATGTCCATTACAATGCAAATAAAAATAAATTTAAATTACAGGTTGTAATGCAACAAAATAGGAAAAACGCCAAGGGGGATGAATAATTTTGCAAGGCACTGTACTTAGCATAATTCCCTTGTGGAGACAAAGATTGAATTTAATGTAACTACCCTCTATCTGTGTCCAGGCTGTGGTGAGCTTGTGTCTGTGGGAGAGCCCGTCCTGCACCGAAAGGCCGACAGCATCACAGGGAAGTACGGGGTGTGGCTGCAGGACCCTGAGCCCATGGCCCCTCCATACGGAAACAAGACGGTGTGGCGCATCGACACAGTGGGCAAGGATGTCCGCCAGCTGTTCGCCTACGAGGACATGGAGCAGTTTGCCAAGGGCTTCCCCATGAAGGTTATTGTGCTGCCAGAGCCCGTGGAGAGCACAGGGGCCACCCTGTACCGCGGCTCCCTCTACTACCAGCGCCGACGCAGCCGCACCCTGCTCCGCTACGACCTAGCTTACGAGAGCCTGGCGGCACGCCTGGACCTCCCCCACGCTGGCTTCCACGGCCAGCACCCCTACTCCTGGGGCGGCTACACAGACATCGACCTGGCGGTGGACGAGCAGGGTCTGTGGGCCGTCTACAGCACCAGCAAGGCCAAGGGAGCCATCGTGGTGTCCCAGCTGGACCCTGAGAGCCTGGAGGTAAAGAGGAGCTGGGAGACCAACATCAGGAAGAACACAGTGGCTAACTCCTTCATGATCTGCGGTCGGCTCTATACGGTGGCCAGCTACACCGCCCCAGACACCACCGTCAACCACGTGTTCGACACGGCCACCGGCCAGAGCCGAGCCATGGCGGTGCCTTTCAAGAACCGCTACCGCTACAATAGCATGGTGGACTACAACCACGCCCAGAGGAAGCTCTATGCCTGGGACAACTTCCACATGATCACCTACGACGTCAGGTTGGGGAGACTCAGCAGAAGCAGCCAATAAGAGGAGGCTGGGCAGAGATGATGGACTGGTGTGGCGTGAACTCATACGCTGTTACTAGAATATTATCAACCAACAACATTACTAACAGCTTTATAATAAGATCGTAGCAGGCCTCTGTCTGTGTGTGCTACTCTGTCTACTAGAATACATTTTTTATACTAATGTAAATAAGATGAATCTTACAATAACAAAAATGGCAGGAGATTCACTAAGGTGGAACTCCATGTAAACAATCTGAGATATTGCTCTTCCTGTATTATATATGATATCTTTTACTTATTTTAATTTAAAAATGAACTGTATTGTGTCCATGTTGAGTCTATATTCAAGTTGTATCTTCACTATTGTGTATTATATGTGCTCCAATTACCATTTGTATGGCATTTTATCTCTCAATAAAGATTCAAATGATAGAGATCCCTAAAAAGTTGATCAGTCTGCATTTGTTCAATAAATTACAGTTGAACAATTTGCACAGAGCATTGTTGAAAATGCCACCCAAGGCCTTGACATGCACAGTAAACTACAGAATAAGCCACAGTGCACAAAGAGAAAAGCATTTCAGAAAACAGAGAGACGATGCAGGTTTGTTTTTAACTGGTCATGTGGTGCTATCTGCTGGCCAGTAGTTGACATGTCTAGTATCAGATCAAGGAGTTGTAATACATTAGCTAAGTAGCCTGGAATCTGCACTGAGCCATATTCAGTGTGGATTCTAGGCTAACATCTATGTGCCTATAGAATAGTCCGTAGGTCTATAGCTTAGGTGCTGATTACTTCATCAACCTAGCCTAGAATCCATGTGTTTCATCAACATAGTACCACTTCATCAACATTGCAACCGGAGCTATCGGACAGAGCTAGCAAGTCTCTAATTCTGACCTCCATAATGGCTTAAATCAAGTGTTATGTAAACCCCTAGGGAAATTTGTGTTGGGGTGGGGGGTTTCTATGGAATGTTGGCATGGGTGGGCATTCAACAACACTTGGGAGGGTAGGTATCACTAGGGTGTTACCACCGTGTGTGTGTGTGTGTGTGTGTGTGTGTGTGTGTGTGTGTGTGTGTGTGTGTGTAGCAACACTGTAAGGGGACATGGTGATGTGTTCTAATAATGACAGTCAGGAGATGACACTCAGCAACAGCTAATGGAAACTTTGCTTGGGGTGGGTATGGTACCCTTCCACCCACACACACAGACAGAGACATACACGACAATAGGGCAATACCACCGCACCCTACTGTTTATGGAAACTGAGCTGCCGTGCTCTGCAGACAATGGGTCGCTTAGCCAGGAACCATGCATGCTTTTTATATCTCTCATTCTCACGGTCTTACCCACAGAATTTAACTTCCTCTCCAAAATAAACTTTTGTGGTTCAATTCTTCCCTTCGTTTTATCCTATTTCAGTGTGAAAGTCATAGGTTGGCAACGTCTTTATTGACTGTGTCATTATAAAACACTGTCTGTCACTCCTTACCAGTAGAACCTGTGACACACAATTAAAACAATATATCATTAATTCTTACCCACCCATCATAAAATCTATTTTTCAAACGATAATAGCTATGGGGGCTATGTAAAGTAAATATACAGAAGAATACATACCGCTCCATAGAGTCTGTGCCAAAATCATCAACTGTAACTGAATGCCACTTGGCAATTGGCAGAATAGATCGAAATACTATAAATGCATTGCATACCACAAAAAAATATATAGGGAGAAAATATTTCCACATTGTGTTCAATTAAGTTTTTCTATTCTATTCTAAAACAGAATACAGCCATTCTCTCTTGGCCAATTGTACTTTTGCTGAGGCAATAAATATACACTTTTCCCACATAAAGAGCATAAGAAACCAAACCTCCTTCCATTACTAAAGAACAGTCCCTTCGCCAAAACAGCAAAGCCTTGAACAAAAACAATAGAAACAGGAACAATATCCAGTTTGGAATCCAGGCTAGTGAGACCCTCTAGATGCTGGGTGGTCCTGGTCCTTGTCCTATCCCAGGCTCCGTACCATGTCATGGAGGTCCTGTAGGCAGTCCCACAGCAGCCAAAGCCTCTCCACCAGGCCGTACTGGTAGTAGCCCATGGCCAGGCCGAAGCCAACATCCGTAACGTAGTGCCTCCCCACAGAACTCGGGACAGGCTCACCAGGCCGGCCCAGCACCAGGCCCCTCAGGGGGGCTGTCACCACCAGCTGGGCCAGCAGGAAGCGAGCACACATGGCAGCCCACGTGGAGTGGATGGAGGGGAAAGAGTAACGCTCCACGAAGAAGGTAGAGAATATGTTGGAGCGGTTCTGGGCGGGAGGCCTCCGGCGACGGAACAAAGTCTTTACAATCTGGACCAGACCCAGGTCCAGGAGTAGAGCTGAGGATGAGGGGAAGGGGAGGGGGGAAGAGAGAAACAGAGAGTGAGCAAGGAAGAGTTGTATGGGGCCAAAAGGATGTTTCAAGTCAACATACCACAAATGTCATTTTGGTCAAATGTTAGCCCATACAAGGTTCTAAAGAGTCTTAAAAAGCTTCTAAATAGAAGGTCATCATTGCCCATCCTGGGACCTGGGAAGTCTTCCACTTCCACTAGGAAAATATGACAATCCGGGTAGGCCTAACCCTTAAGAACTCTCATCAACAACCCAAATGCGGTGCCATGTAAACGCTGCTGCTGTATTTCCTGTGTCTCTCCAGAGTTGACACTGTAAATCGGGAGGTTGAAAGGAAAGAACTTTCCATGGGCCCTGGTCTTTGGCGCAGGCCCATCGCCATGCCAGCTACTACAGAACGACTCGATGATGGAGCCACGATTAAAATGGATACTGCTCTTTGTCTACCACAGAACGCAAAATGAATCGCCAGATTTTCTAAAGGATACGAATGCAATATCAGACACTTTCGTGAATTGATGAGCTTTGGCCAATTACGCAGCTCTGTGTGTGACACTGTCCAGACCATTAACCTAATGCAGCTTTAAAGGGATGGTTTCACCACGGAGTAGACAGTGCAAGGTGCTGATGAACCAGGGCACGGAGTGGCCAGTGATCTTCACCAGCCTCACCAGGGGCCAAATGCTGCCTCAGGACGAGTCCTCACAGACACACACCCCTAGCCGCTTGGTGAGCCACAAGTCGATGTCCCCGGGGCTCGGCCCACCCAGTCTCTGGTGCGAGACTCTAGACAGTCTCTGGGTTAGAGCGTTCTAATCACCAGTAAATGCACACTGGACAGGTGTAAAGAACACTGTACATTTTACTTTTGACACTTGAAAAAAGCAAGTGAAAAAAGATCATAAAAGCATTCAAATCACCTGTAAACCCACACTGGATAGGTGTAAAGAACACATGGAAAAAACACCATAACAAGCGTTCTAATCACCTGTAAATGCGCACTGGACCCAGATTCACAAAACACTTCTTACACAAAAACTTAAGAAGCTTCTTATGGAGAAAAAAAAATAAGAAGTTCATAAGATAGTTTGTAAGTGCAATTCCTCAACAATATCTTAAGATTTAATGATTTTCTTACAAACTTGTCAAATAGCTTCTAACCAATCTTTTCAAAAATGTTTGTTGCTAGGCAACCGATTTAGCTGGCTATCTAGCTAGCAATGGCAATCATGTTAGCATATTTTGTACTGAGATTACTGTTCTAAAACATGTTATTGGGTTTAAAATAATCAATACTGAAACTTTCAGATTAAGTTTGTGAGTGAATTAAACATGTTCAATTGCTTTCCTGAGTTTATTATTTTACTGCCCTGAGTTTAAGACAAGGGTTTAGCTATCTTGGAATGAAGAACATTTCCAATAACTTTATTTTCAAGAATCAAATTTCTTCTTAACTCTTCGCTTAAGGGGATACATAAGAAATAGCGCAATACATTTTTCAATAACCTTTTTGAGGAATAGCAACTTTGCTTAACTTTTTTCATAAATCTTTAGTTAAGAAAAAAAATGGCTGTTAAGAAGAAATTTCTTCTTAAGAAAGTTTTGTGAATCTGGGCCCTGGACAGGTGTAAAGAACACGTGTAACATTTACTTTTGACACTTAAAAATTATCATAACAAACGTTCAAATCACCTGTAAACGCACACTGGACAGGTTTTAAAAAATCACGTGTACAAAAAATGACATTTGAAACTTGAAAAATGATAATTATAAGTGTTAAGACGTGTTCCGGGTAAGACGATTTGAACCTGCTGTCATTGGAGCGCGCGCCTTTTCATTGCAACCATGCCTGGACTACTGCTCGGAGATGTGTTTCCTAATTTTGAGGCCGAAACCACTAACGGCCAAATTAAATTCCATGATTTTTTGGGTGACTCGTAAGTAATTTTAAAGGCTGATATGAGATGAAATATGCCATCGATTGAAATCACGTGTTGGCATTTTGGAATAGACTACCGGAGGTTCCTGTTTTCCATTATATAATGTTCTCTTTTCGATTTCACTATATGCTTTGCATTAACTAAGGCGCCTGTTTCTAAATATTATGCCTAAATCATTAACTTGTAAAAAGAAAGGTTTAGTATAGTTTGGCAAAAATCGTCAGGTTGATTATGCTGAAAGCTGTCATAGCCTACTCTCAAACTGTGTGGGTGGGTGTGAATGTTTATTTGAAACCTATTGGGTATTGCTAGGATGCGTTGGCATCTGCACTTTTTTCGTAGATATAATAATAAACAGCTGTTCTTCCCCTATTTGAATAATATTTAGACATGTATCTTTACTCATGGTCTATGGTTTTAACTGCTTGCGTGCAGCTCAAATCATTTATTCTCTGAGCCCACTCAATGAAAACGCTGACAACACTGAAACGTCAATTGGTGCGACAAAGCAAGCTCTCTGTGGCCACACTTGAGGCCGGCTATATTTTTCTTCCTGGTACTTTACATGATCAAATACATTTTTTGAATGGATCTTTAGGTTGCTTGACATAATCAGGTGGCGCAGTGGTCTAAGGCACTGAATCGCAGTGCTAGCTGTGCCACTAGAGATCCTGGTTCGAATCCAGGCTCTGTCATAGCCGGCCGCGACCGGGAGACCCATGGGGCGGCGCACAATTGGTCCAGGGTAGGGGAGGGAATGGCCGGCAGGGACGTAGCTCAGTTGGTAGAGCATGGCGTTTGCAACGCCAGGGTTGTGGGGTCGAAAAATATTTATGCACTCACTAACTGTAAGTCGCTCTGGATAAGAGCGTCTGCTAAATTACTAAAAATGTAAAATGTAGATTTGGCCCCTGGGAGCTGTGGCAGCCATCTTACTGCAGACTGTACTACTATTTTACAAACCTTTAATCTACAGTGCATTCAGAAAGTATTCAGACCCCTTTACATTTTGCTACATTACAGCCTTATTCTAAAATTGATTAAATCGTTTTTTTCCTCATCAATCTACACACAATACCCCATAATGACAAAGCAAAAACAGGTTATTAGAAATGTTTGCAAATCCCTACAGCATGATGCTGCCACCACCATGCTTCACCGTAGGGATGGTGCCAGGTTTCCTCCAGACGTGACGCTTGGCATTCAGGCCAAAGAGTTCAATCTTGGCTTCATCAGACCAGAGAATCTTGTTTCTCATAGTCTGAGAGTCCTTTAGGTGCCTTTTGGCAAATCCTAGCGGGCTGTCATGTGCATTTTACTGAGGAGTGTCTGTCCACTCTACCATAAAGGCCTGATTGATGGAGTGCTGCAGAGATGGTTGTCCTTCTGAAAGGTTCTCCCATCTCCACAGAGGAACTCTGGAGCTCTGTCAGAGTGACCATCGGGTTCTTGATCACCTCCCTGACCAAGGCCCTTCTCCCCCAATTGCTCAGTTTGGCCGGGCGGCCAGCTCTAGGAAGAGTCTTGGTGGTTCCAAACTTCTTCCATTTAAGAATGATGGAGGCCACTGTGTTCTTGGGGACCTTCAATGCTGCAAAAAGTATTTGATACCCTTCCCCAGATCTGTGCTTCGACACAATCCTGTCACTGAGCTCTACGGACAATTCCTTCAACCTCATGGCTTGGTTTTTGCTCTGACATGCACTGTCAACTGTGGGACCTTATATAGACAGGTGTGCCTTTCCAAATCATGTCCAATCAATTTAATTGACCACAGGTGGACTCCAATCAAGTTGTAAAAACATCAAGGATGATCAATGGAAACAGGATGCACCTGAGCTCAATTCTGAGTCTCATAGCAAAGGGTCTGAATACTTATGTAAAAAAGGTATCTGTTTTGTATTTTTAATACATTTGCAAATATTTCCAAAAAACAGTTTTCGCTTTGTCATTATGGGGTATTGTATGTAGATTGAGGGGGGGGAGGATAATTTAATCATTTTTAGAATAAGGCTGTAACGTAACAAAATGTGGAAAAGAGAAGGGGTCTGAATACTTTCCGAATGCACTGTATATAAAGTCATGGCTTATACTTATTTGACTTTTGTAAAAGTCATGGCCTTTACTTCTTGGCCTGAATCTGTTTAAAATGTTTAACAGTTACACACAGTATAATACAATGAGCACATAGGGAAATACAGCAGTTATGTATTGTAGAAAAATAATATTTCTGAGACTGCGTGTATCAGAGGTGAGTTAGAACGCTCTATAGATGAGGTAACCCTGCCTGCGACTTACGACCAGCTTCGGCCCAGAACAGAATATTATGTTGGTCTACTGGTTAAGACTGGTTGGGTTCCCGAGAAAATGGCTACTAAAGCTACTTTGCAATGCAAGGAGCAAATACAGACTAACTTCAGCTGTACCTGGGAAAATACCCCTGCCATTGAGTTGGAATAGTTCACAATTGCTGTGGACAACAAATCTCTCAAGCTGTGCTTCAGTCAGACAAGAACTGTGCCTGGCACATGTAATATTTTTATTTCAACCGGTTTCATGAATAAAAGTATGACACACTAGTTTTTCTACTTGCAGTTGAATATAATGTTTTTCTATTTCAACAAAGTAAAGGCTATGCCACAGTTTGGTATGCCATGGGCTTTTGGTGGTGACTGTTGATCTGAGGCAGAATCAGGTAAATGTGTACTTACTGCTCCCTAAGGGACCTCCAAACGTGATGGCTCCCTATCTAAATCTTTTCAGGATACATACATCTAACTCTGTGCCAAATGTGGTGTGTTTATCAACAACAGCAAAAAATGACTTTGTAACTGCAATATTGTATTACCAACAGTGGCCATTTTGTAAGATGCCTACCATGGCCAAATGTGGTGCTTTTATCACAAAGTGAACGATTGAGTCAAATTTTGCAGCTTAGCCGCTCCACTAAAACAGAAACACGGAAGCAGGGGGACAGAGGCTGACATTCCTCTGCTAGGCCCCTACAAATCTCTATATCTCCCTCTATCTATCACTCCCCACCCTCTCTCTCTCTAGCTGGGGTATCCTGTTCTCCCACCCCCGTGACTACACCCCTGTCTGCACCACAGAGCTGGGCCGAGCAGCCAAACTCAGCGGCGAGTTCAGCAGGCGCAACGTGAAGATGATCGCCCTGTCCATTGACAGTCTGGAGGATCACCGTGGCTGGACCAAGGTATAGGCTTGTCCCAAATGGCACCCTATACCCTTTTATAATGCACTACTTTTGACTAGGTCAAAGGGGATAGGGTGCCATTTGGGACACAGTTTTGAGTGGGTATACCAATGACCAGTGTGTTTAGTAATGGAGGGCTGTGCTGTGGTCCTGTAGGACATCCTGGCCTACAACAATGAGGAGTCTGGCTGTGAGTTCCCCTTCCCCATCATAGCAGACAGTCAGAGGGAGCTGGCAGTGGCCCTGGGCATGCTGGATCCAGATGAGAAGGACAAGGAAGGCATGCCCCTCACTGCCCGCTGTGTGAGTGTCAAAATACACACGCATGCACGCGCACACACGTACGCAGGCACAGACAGACAGACACTGACACCCTTTCTCTCGCTTTCTTCCTGTCAGTATTGCACTCTACCGTTTCTCAGTCATTGCCCATACTGAGATCATCCTCCTCTTTCTTGTGCTCTATTTTCCATAAACATTACTTATTCATGCTGATGCAAGCAGCCTACCTTCACTGGCTAGTATGAGTTAACTACCCCTCCCCCACCACCCCGTCTCGCAAAAACACACACTACCTCAGCCCCTTGTTGCATGATGTAATCTTTTTATATTAATCAGTGAGGGTGATATCACCGCATGATGGCTTCCTGCTAGTGAACACAGCTCACTAGCCCTTATCTGCTACACTCTCTCGCTCTGTCACACACAAACTCATCCCCTACCTGCCTAATGCCATCCCACCAAAGTGTGACATTTTTTTGTGTCTCAGGTTTTTGTGATTGGCCAAGACAAGAAGCTGAAGCTGTCCCTGCTCTACCCTGCCACAACGGGGCGTAACTTTGATGAGATCCTGAGAGTGGTCGACTCCCTGCAGCTCACAGCAAAGAACCGGGTGGCCACCCCTGCTGACTGGCAGGTCAGTCAGCCAATCCCTGTCAAGCTCTTTAGCCTGACAGTAGCATTTGCAGCATCCTTCAGGAAGTATTATCAGTCAAATATAAATGGCAGCTTGAGTGACCCTATAGACAATCAGTTAACATCATTCATCACGGCAACTATTTTTATTGTTCTCCAAATACTATCATCAGCGCAATATCAATATGCCACTTATGCCCATTTCTATTTTCTCTGCTAACTCCCCTTCTCATTCCCTCTCTCTGTCCAGCCTGGCGAGCGTGTGATGGTTCCTCCAAACATCCCTGAGGAGGAGGCAGCAGCCATGTTCACTGCAGGGATCTACTCCAAAGAGCTACCCTCAGGAAGGAAGTACCTGCGCTACACACCACAGCCATGAGGGGCAGCAGAGGATCACACCTATAGTCACACAGCCTCCCACAGAACCACAGAGGGAGATTGCCATTCTCTTTATGATGGTGGAGTGCTGATCATATCACAGATTGACTGGTAGCATTTTGCTGATACTATGGACTCAGGACGTGGTCATGTCGCAAATGTTGTAGTACTGGCATGTTCAAAGACACATAGCTAGACAAGTTGGCCAGATTCAGCAAATCCATAAATACTGACAACTTGATTTATGGAGTTGAATGTGCAGTTGTCAGGTTTAAGATGTATTAAATACCTTGGACAGGTGTGCTGCCATACTTCTAATCGTGAGACCATGAATAAAACGCCTTCAACGGCAACACAGCCTTTAGTTTCACTTCAGTGTTACTTATTGCAGTCAATAAAGCAACTGTAACCCAACACCTACCAACCTCGTCCAGAGGATCGGATCTCATGGTGTAACGGCTAAGGTGTTGGGTTGACAGTCACTGGACCTGGGTTCAAGTCCCGGTCGGGGCTAACCCTGAATTCGCTACAATAACATAGTCTCTTCCCACAGCCCGCCACCATGAGTTTGCCACACGAGACTATACAGGTGACTGATGTCAGCATGATATTCTGTCATGGGTCTGGACATGACCCAGTCCTGTTAACTCAGCTGTGGGGGATTTGAGCATTCCTCTGTGTCACCTCAGAGATTATGGTCTTTGATCCTGTAAGGAACAGGAACACACATTCCTCTATGGCCTGCTCGGACAGTAGGAGACAGGAGAGGTTAGAGACGTGATAGAGAAAGCGATAAGAGGAGATCAAAGAGAGAATGTGTGTGATAAGAGAGATCAGAGAGAGAATGTGTGTGATAAGATAGATCAAAGAGAGAATGTGTGTGATAAGAGGAGATCAAAGCGAGAATGTGTGATAAGAGGAGATCAGATACATAATGTGTGATAAGAGATCAAAGAGAGTGTGTGTGATAATAGGATATCAAATAGATGAGATCAGAGAGAGAAGGTGTGTGATAAGAGGAGATCAAAGAGAGGAGATCAGTGAGATAGGGATTAATAATAGCAAATAGGCCTAGGTGTGAAAAAGTTACATTGGACACAATTCCAAATTCTTATAAACTTGCATAATTTCTTACAAAAATATATTTCATGATGACTGTTTTATTGCTTTTCACAGGTGGACTTTTTCTGTCAGTGCCTTTTGAACTCTTATCAGTGTCCTGTGGATGGTACTGTAGACCATATTACATTTTCAGGCCAGGACTGCACGTCAAGTTTAAAATCTGAAATACTGGAATATTGCATTAATATCCTGCATCTTCCCCCATGCATCAAGTCAAGATGGACAGTGTCACCACCATTTTGCAAATGATAAATCACATTTGAGTTCAGACTCTTTTCTCCTCTGACTTTTATAGGGGTATTGGGTATCTGGGTCCAGCTGATTTTTGGAATCAACTAATTTGGGTGTCTGATATCATAGCCGTTTCCACAGTCTCTACCTGATATCGCATTCAGACTAATCCAACCTCGGTGTTGGGAGTACTGTCTGCCATTTCAGGTTGGACGGTGGCACCTCTTGGTTCTCAGTCAGTCATTCATAAAGGCCATGTACTCCCTCTGGTGGACATGGAGGCGCAGGAACACAGAGTGCTTCTTCCTGTAAAAGCTAAGAGAGAGAGAACACAGTTCCTCCAGTCAGATACTACAACATTATAAAAACATTATTAGAAGGACATCATTAGAACAAAATTACAAGCTGACCTGATAACAAATATACTTTAATATATCAGTAGTGATAAATGTTTCCCACATTAACGTTAATTAATCATTGTATCCCAGCACATGCCTCCAGCACAACCCACAGACGTTTGACCAATGAAACCCAACACTGATGCAGGCCAGTCTCTCGTCTCACCTCCGGAGCTCGTGGTCAGGCTGAACAACTTTTCCCACTTTGGCCATTTTCTCCATCGCCTCCTAAAACATGCATTCATAAATCAAGCACTGCTCAATTAATCATACACATTCAGTTTTAATCTATCTCGAGAGGTGAGGTAGAGAACAGCCCATGACCTGGTTTGAAAAGGAAAGGCCCAACTGTCTATGTAGTTTGTGACATACAGTACGTAGGCAGCACAATTCTCAGTTCCTGGCCTTATACATATCCTTCTATATAAGCTCTATAGTTCACACTGCCCTGTCATCCCTAGTCCGTCATCCCTAGCTCAAATCCTCAGACAGCACCAACTGCATGAGCAGTTTTGACTCCAAATGAGGTGACAGGTGCGACCCAGTCCAAACAATAATACATATTCTTATTTTTAGCACGTCTGGCTTACCGGGTGGGCCACTACCCAGTGTTCAGAGGTATGCTGCTGAATGCCACAGAGCGACACCCCCAGAGCCCTCTCTTTAGATAGATATCTAGCTACCTCCATGTCATCTCACCAGACTATGCACAAGTCTCCACCTTAAGCCATAAGAGTGCTGAACAATTCATCAAATGGCCACCCAGACTATTTGCATTGACCCCCCCCTCCCCCACCTTGTTTTTACACTGCTGCTACTCGCTGTTTATTATCTATGCATAGTCACTTTACCCCTACCTACATGTACAAATTACCTGGACTAACCTGTACCCCCGCACATTGACTCGGTACCAGTGCCCCCTGTATATAGCCTCATTATTGTTATTTTATTGTGTAACTTTTTTTTTTTTTTTCTTTAGTTTATTTAGTAAATATTTTATAATATAATAATAATAATAATAATATGCCATTTAGCAGACGCTTTTATCCAAAGCGACTTACAGTCATGTGTGCATAAATTTTTACGTATGGGTGGTCCCGGGGATCGAACCCACTACCCTGGCGTTACAAGCGCCATGCTCTACCAATTGAGCTACAGAGGACCATAACTCTATTTTCTTAAAACTGCATTGTTGGTTAAGGGCTTGTAATTAAGCATTTCACGGTAAGGTTTACACCTGTTGTATTCGGCACATGTGACAAATTACATTTGATTTGATTTTGAGACACAGCAAGGGAATCTGTGCATTTCTCCTTTACTTTAGTTTCTCTCCAGTAGATGGTAGTATGGAGTCAGGAATGCTATGATGCCAAACTAAATATTCTACTGCTGTGTTTATTGTGTGTGTGCTGCACCCACCTGTATGGAGCTATAATCATGGGAAGCACAGGCACCTAGAACTGCTGCTCCCACCAACACAGCCTCTGTCTGTGCAGGCAGCACCAAGGGCAACCCTGAGAACACAACAAGTAGTATTGTTACATCCGTTCATAAGCACTCTCAAGTTATTTTACAAATAAGGAATTCATATGAGTGTTTAAGTCACTCTCTTCATAATGAGAAATATACATTTCTAAATAATAATTCAGAACCTCAACTGAAACAATCTAGGTTTGTTTTCAGTGGGGGTGTTTCTCAAATTCAGGTTTGGTAGTACCTCCCCTGTTTTACTCTCGTTTCAAAACGTTTTATGGCTGCTGGACACAAACTAGATCACCCTCCATCACCCACCTGTGGCATTGGCTTGAATCTGCACATAAAGAGGATTCTTACTCAACCCCCCACACAGGAAGAGGGCTGTGATGTCATGTCCTGCCTGTGTCATGGCCTCTAGGATATGCCGGGTGCCCAGCTGAAAGGAGAGAGGCAGGAGTGGATTGTTGCAATATAAAACCAATCAATCAATCTAATTAGTTTATAAAGCCCTTTATACAACTTAGAGGGAGGGCGTACTCCTCTGGCTATCATAACCACACACAATCATTTAGGATAGGATAATCTAGGTAAATATTTCAAGCAATGTGTGACATGTTTATATTAAATGTAGTATTCATGCTTTTTGGGGTTTCAGAAAAGCGCTATATAAGTACTATGTATTATTACTAGTGAAACTTACAGCCAGTGCCTGTACAGTAGCAAGGTAAAGGAGGGCCAGGTCATCCAGGGTCTGGGACAATGACAGCCCAACCACCTGTACACACACAGAACACCTTCAGTACCACTTAGAAAAGCTTTGTAGAGCATTCATATTCATAAGAACTACATAGATGCTTCACAAATCATTTATAAGCAAAGTCATACAGGTCTGGCATTTTGACAATGTGGCTTAAAACCCTTCATTTACTTTTATATAGCATGATGACATTTGTTTCTGAATGATTTCTGAGCTCAGAGGGTCAGAGCCCTAGCCTGGTCCCAGATCAGTTTGTGCTCTCTTCAAAACAAACACTAATAACATAAAAAGTGTTTGTCACATGTGCCGAATACAACGGGTGTAGACTTTACCGTGAAATGCTTGCTTACGAGCCCTTCCCAACGATGCAGAGTAAAAAATAAAGTTCACAAGAATTAAGCTATCTATTTACAGAGTACCAGTACCAGATCAAGGTGCAGGGGCTGGAGGTATTTGAGGTAGATATGTACATAAAGGTAGAGTAAAGTGACTAGGCATCAGAATAGATAATAATAATTGTACAAATAAAGAAATGAGCAGCGGCAGCATATGATGAGTGTGTGTTGCCAACTCCTATGGTCATTGTTCTTGCCCAATGACCATAGGACTAGGCAAGATAGCATAAACAGATCTGGGAGCAGTCTATCAGAGCCCTGAGCCAGAGGTGGTCTCTCCTCACCGCGCCCCTCAGGGTGGGGTCCGCCAGGGGGGAGCGGTTGCCATGAAAGTCTGGCCAGACGTGGAGGCTGGAGGCCAGCAGGTCCAGGGGAGCCCCCAGGTCTTTAGCCATGGAGGACAGGTGTCTGTTCAGGTAACTGTAGATATGCTCCCCACTGCAGGGAAATATAGGGGATGTTACACTTCTTTAAACCTACTTTGTATTATGTTGTTGATTGCCAATTATTTGTGTAGCAAGGTGGTTTTTCATTGGGAATCTATTTTGTAAAGTGTATCAAGTAATTGACTTCTCAGCTGCTATTGGAACTATGTAATGCCTTCGAGCTATAGTAAATCAATCATTCTTTCGCAATGGAAGGTGGACAGACGGCACATTGTTTACGAGCTAGAAAAACTTGTTTTCCCATTGCCCAAGGAGTTTGTCAATTGACATGCCAGGACAGGTGATAACAGACATTTACACCATGCTCTTAGTAGGTTAAGGTTAAGTAGGTTAAACATATGGATTCTGAGCATTCTGGGCCTACAGGCGCCTGGGCAGAGTACATATCTGGACAGAGTATGTGGTTCATGTTAAATGTGTATTCTGTACTATTCCATGTGAATTGTATGTTGTTGTTGTTTTAATAGATATGCTTTTTCTGTAAATAGCTGACCCTTTCACAGCCTGCTCCTGTAGCTGGGGGTAGGCTACATGACCTTTCACCACATAGTCAATCTGAGGTAGGAGAAAAAAGAAAGAAAAGAAAAGAAAAATGTATGTTGTGGATCTGGTTTGAGCAACCCTAGTGCCTAGTATAATGCATATGTAGCTGATTACTTCAGGTCACAGTTCACACATGGACAAAGTCACAATTACAGGGTTAAGGTACTGCTGGTGTTCTTTCTCTCCTTCTGAGAGGAGACTGGGACTCCAGGTATGTGGGTTCTTGGGCCAATCAGTGACATGAATAGATCAATGAAGTACCAGGTAGAGAAGAAAACCAGCAGTTCTGCAGGGCCATGTGCAAGTAGTTGAATAGGCCTGGTCTAGTAGGACCCAGGGGGAGCAGAGCTGAACTGACCAGTCTTCCAGTAGCACTCTGTCCTCCCTCGTTGAGCCACAGCTCAGGCACCATGGCGGACAGGTAGGGTCCCCACACACCCGGTACAAACAGGGGCCCCTGGCTGATCTGAACACACAGAATAACACATAGAGGTTTCAACACAGCTATGGGCTTCAACACAGCTATGGGCTTCAACACAGCATCAGGCCCCCTCACCTCCCCCTACTAGAGCTAGATGTTAAAGCTCATGACACTAGACTCCAGCTGAAGGATTCAAGAGGTTGCAGCAGGTCAGGGTCTACCCCTCATGATTGGTCACCATGAAGGACTGCTGATGAATGGCATTGTAATACTATTCGCCATGCTAGATAAACATACTTGGCTAAGATGGGTTGTGGGTTTGATTCCTGCATGGGCCCCACATACTGAATATGTCTGTCACTGTCAATGTTCTGTAAATCAGATCAAATCTGACAAGTGGCACATATTATATTACATGACAACAGGAGCTGTTTAAGTCTAACCAACTCACCGCCATGTGACAGGAAGATGTTCCACAGATCATGGCCATGCGCGACGTGATTGGCTGGTCCTCACAGGCCAGGGAGAACCCCCTCACGTCTGCACCAATCACACCTGGAACCACAAAACACACCTTATTCTCATTATTTACATGGTTAAAAAGTTAGGAAGGTCGTGGACCAAGAACATTTGTAAATTTACATTTCTGTCAAGTACAGTATGTCGTGGAAAAAAGGTATTTCTCATTCCTCTGCCTACTTGACATTTCCACTTCTACGTTTTGACCTTTTGCAAAGTTCACTGAGAATACCCAAAACACATGTATAAAAACAAAATAAAAAAACGATTCTCAGTTGTTCCTGCCATAACCTGCCCGTTGGAAACTGTGCACAAGGCTTCTACTTATTCTCTTTTTATCACTAAGAACACATTTGTTTGACAAGAAGAATAAAACATCCTTTATGATTCCAAAACACGGGTTATATAATAGCCAATGGGGAGACTGGGCCACAAAATGGAGGATTGTTAACTCAGTATCTTCACTCTTTGAAGTGGGTCTGTAACCTCCAAGGTGGAATATAGTGCTGACATTTACTGCTGGGATAATGTTGCCAAGCTGGTTCTAGTTTTAAATGTGGGAGGAGGTGGGAAAGAGGAGGAGGTACACAGAGGTGGAGGAGCAGAGTGCACGTACATGTCTGACATGTACAACAGTTTAGAACAGCACAGTGCTTTAAACTTTCACCTTTGACCCCATGCAAGTGTAATCAGCAGAGGTCCCAGCAGGAGTCAAAAGTCGAAGTTCATTAGCAGTTTAACTGCCTAAACGGAACCAGATGACCAAGGTCTGGTTAGGTGACTGATCCAGGTGATGACAATAAACTCCTGCAGTAGTTTCTACTGAGCTGCTCACACAAACATCTTCAGTTGTCATCTACATTTTTATTATATTCTCATTTATAGATTGTTAGCGGCAATATGAAGCACCAGTGGTATGCGCAAAAACTATTTTGTGACTATAAACAAAAAAACAGAGGAGACCCTTGGAATGAGTGTCTACCTAGGCCTCCGGCATGGGCATCGATAAGGGAGGCTCCCACTGGGGTGCCCATGTCCAGCCCCAGTTCGGCTGCAGCTTCCTGGGTAAGGCCTTCTCCCACTGGGCTCCCTGGACAGCAGGTCACACTGCCTAGATGGGTGTGGAGAAACACACAGTGGCTGGAGTCAGTGGTACTCCCATTGAGAAACCAATGCGGAGTTTGATATTTCAATTTTTCTTTCATTTATTCAGGAAAACTCTCTTGATGTTGAAAACCGGTTGACTCTGCTCACCTATTTTGGAATGGTTGTTTTCCAGTAAGTCCTCTAGACCAATGGCTGTCCAGAAGCTGGTGTCCCATTTTTCTGTGGGGCAATAGGTCCACTTACACACCAGAGTACATAAGGACCTGAAGAAGAAGGGAGAATCTGTCTGATACACACCCACTGTGACTGGTCAAGATACACAAACACGCACAAACCCCTCCTACCCCTCTCTCCTTCTGTTCTAAAGCTCACCTGGCCAGAGAAGCCGTGGCTTTCCAGGACAGGAAGTCAGGGAGGTCCAGAAAGTGGGTGGCGTCCCTCCAGCATGTCTCTCTCAGGTTCTGACCAAAGAATTATGGGTAGGGGGAAAATTATATAAAAACTTCAAGGCAATAAACCACAGCACTTAGGCAAACTAGCCAATCAGAGGTGTCCAATAATAAAACAGTCTGTTGACGTATAGTGGGTGACCTCTAACCTCTTTCAGCCAGAGCAGCTTGGGGGGCTGCATCTCCGGTGACATCACCCCTCCCACCCTGCTCAGGACCCTGTGGCCGGTGCTGGTGATGCGTGCAGCCTGCTCCGCAGCGCGATGGTCCATCCACATCACCACGTTCCTCTCAGCCTCACCTACACACAGGGCAACAGAGAGGGGAGGAGGAGACATTTTGACAAATACCTAGTTGAAACGTTGGACTCAATAACACTGTGAGCATTCAACTATTTATCTATTTTTAACCATTCTCTCACTCACCATCCTGGTTGACAGCTACAGGCTGGAAGTTCTGGTCCAGGACCACTAGGGAACAGGTGGCATCAAAACCCACCCCTCTGACCTGATTCCTCTGCACTCCCTGGGTCACTTTCTGTCATAGGAATATGGTGTTGGTTACATGTTGTTCTTTATGTTTTTGTTTTGTATTGCTGCTGAATATAATGAGAAAACCTTGCAAAACGGCAAAAAGTATTCAAAAAGGTATTGGAGTTAGGCATCATACTAATCTAGGCCAAAAATTAAAGAAATTCCAAGAGAATGTATCACTTTGCAGAGCACTTTAGTCACACCTGAACACAGTCTCTAACACCTACCCGGACTGTGCTACAGCACTTAGCCCAAATGTCAGTGGATGACTGGACATAATGGTCTGAGTGAGGTTTCCAGATGGTGACCATCTCCTCTGCAGTGGTCTTTACTTGGCCCTCCCTTGTGACCAGAGCAGCCCTCACACTGGCTGTCCCCACATCCACCCCCACATAGTACCACTCTACTGGGTCTGACCCAGCCATTTACAACACCTGCAGGACAGAGAGAGAGGAATCATTAAAAATAGATCACTGGTGAAGAAGGTTACTATGGCATGTCTAGGGATCTGTTTTTAGACATGCATATAGGTTATGGGCTCAAATATGAAATGAAAACATACAAACCTATTGTGTTTCTTACAACAACAAAAAAATGAAATAGTGTACTACACACG
Source organism: Coregonus lavaretus (assembly GCF_964263955.1). Classification (NCBI taxonomy): domain Eukaryota; kingdom Metazoa; phylum Chordata; class Actinopteri; order Salmoniformes; family Salmonidae; genus Coregonus; species Coregonus lavaretus. The sequence continues at coordinate 12,030,082 of NC_140010.1, read as the reverse complement.
AGACAGTATAGATAGATACTCATTAGCAATGGGATCATGTCACTTTCCTGTTGATAGAGTGTGAAAGTACTAAAAGTATTGCGCTGTGCGTGATTGATCACTGAAGTGATACAATGTTGCTTTTACATTTTTGGAATCAATTTGTTATATATAATTTCGGTCTCTGTTCAGTCTGCTACATTTGACAATTCGTGGTGTAAAACGCGAATCCATAAACATTTGATTTAAACAGGGTCAACCCGACACGAAACTTTAACAACTTGTTTGATACATTACCTTGCCTCGAAGATCACAATGTATATTGATAACATTCACGAAATCACTCTTGGATGAATAGCGAAGTGGACTTTGATGTCCAACGGAACGCGTTAGTGACCAAAAAGGGTAAATCGTTGTGCTCTCGCATAGCAGGCCAGGCAGCGGGGTTTCTCTTTGCTTTGATCAACTGCGAGTTTGTAACACTGGCAGCTCGTCATTGTACACATACAAATCTGAAATTACACTAGCCCATTAAATCAGCTTTACAATTTTAGTTTCATTTCTAAAGTGAGGATGTCAAGAAACCCCTATTCTATTAATCTGTATGTATAAAACGTGCTCTGCCAAAATAGACCTTAAAATGGTATTGTACCTCAATGTAACTCCCTAGAATAGGTGATAAGAACATAGTTGAGTCAGGGTCATTTGAGTCTAACACAGGCAACAACAAAAAAAGTCAAAATTGGAAGACAATTCTACTGATCTTATAAACACTCAAGGCCCAGGGAAAGCAGTGCACAGCAGACTGTGCTTGGGCCAGTAAGGAATATATATATACACTGCTCAAAAAAATAAAGGGAACACTAAAATAACACATCCTAGATCTGAATGAATGAAATAATCGTATTAAATACTTTTTTCTTTACATAGTTGAATGTGCTGACAACAAAATCACACAAAAATGATCAATGGAAATCAAATGTATCAACCCATGGAGGTCTGGATTTGGAGTCACCTCAAAATTAAAGTGGAAAACCACACTACAGGCTGATCCAACATTGGTGTAATGTCCTTAAAACAAGTCAAATTGAGGCTCAGTAGTGTGTGTGGCCTCCATGTGCCTGTATGACCTCCCTACAACGCCTGGGCATGCTCCTGATGAGGTGGCGGATGGTCTCCTGAGGGATCTCCTCCCAGACCTGGACTAAAGCATCCGCCAACTCCTGGACAGTCTGTGGTGCAACGTGGCGTTGGTGGATGGAGCGAGACATGATGTCCCAGATGTGCTCAATTGGATTCAGGTCTGGGGAACGGGCGGGCCAGTCCATAGCATCAATGCCTTCCTCTTGCAGGAACTGCTGACACCCTCCAGCCACATGAGGTCTAGCATTGTCTTGCATTAGGAGGAACCCAGGGCCAACCGCACCAGCATATGGTCTCACAAGGGGTCTGAGGATCTCATCTCGGTACCTAATGGCAGTCAGGCTACCTCTGGCGAGCACATGGAGGGCTGTGCGGCCCCCCAAAGAAATGCCACCCCACACCATGACTGACCCACCGCCAAACCGGTCATGCTGGAGGATGTTGCAGGCAGCAGAACGTTCTCCACGGCGTCTCCAGACTCTGTCACGTCTGTCACATGTGCTCAGTGTGAACCTGCTTTCATCTGTGAAGAGCACAGGGCGCCAGTGGCGAATTTGCCAATCTTGGTGTTCTCTGGCAAATGCCAAACGTCCTGCACGGTGTTGGGCTGTAAGCACAACCCCCACCTGTGGACGTCGGGCCCTCATACCACCCTCATGGAGTCTGTTTCTGACCGTTTGAGCAGACACATGCACATTTGTGGCCTGCTGGAGGTCATTTTGCAGGGCTCTGGCAGTGCTCCTCCTGCTCCTCCTTGCACAAAGGCGGAGGTAGCAGTCCTGCTGCTGGGTTGTTGCCCTCCTACGGCCTCCTCCACGTCTCCTGATGTACTGGCCTGTCTCCTGGTAGCGCCTCCATGCTCTGGACACTACGCTGACAGACACAGCAAACCTTCTTGCCACAGCTCGCATTGATGTGCCATCCTGGATGAGCTGCACTACCTGAGCCACTTGTGTGGGTTGTAGACTCCGTCTCATGCTACCACTAGAGTGAAAGCACCACCAGCATTCAAAAGTGACCAAAACATCAGCCAGGAAGCATAGGAACTGAGAAGTGGTCTGTGGTCACCACCTGCAAAACCAGTCCTTTATTGGGGGTGTCTTGCTAATTGCCTATAATTTCCACCTGTTGTCTATTCCATTTGCACAACAGCATGTGAAATTTATTGTCAATCAGTGTTGCTTCCTAAGTGGACAGTTTGATTTCACAGAAGTGTGATTGACTTGGAGTTACATTGTGTTGTTTAAGTGTTCCCTTTATTTTTTTGAGCAGTGTATATACAGTGAGGGAAAAAAGTATTTGGTCCCCTGCTGATTTGTGTACGTTTGCCCACTGACAAAGACATGATCAGTCTATAATTTTAATGGTAGGTTTATTTGAACCGTGAGAGACAGAAAAACAAAACAAAAATCCAGAAAAATGCATGTCAAAAATGTTATAAATTGATTTGCATTTTAATGAGGGAAATAAGTATTTGACCCCTCTGCAAAACATAACTTAGTACTGGGTGGCAAAACCCTTGTTGGCAATCACAGAGGTCAGACGTTTCTTGTAGTTGGCCACCAGGTTTGCACACATCTCAGGAGGGATTTTGTCCCACTCCTCTTTGCAGATCTTCTCCAAGTCATTGAGGTTTCGAGGCTGACGTTTGGCAACTCGAACCTTCAACTCCCTCCACAGATTTTCTATGGGATTAAGGTCTGAAGACTGGCTAGGCCACTCCAGGACCTTAATGTGCTTCTTCTTGAGCCACTCCTTTGTTGCCTTGGCCATGTGTTTTTGGTCATTGTCATGCTGGAATACCCATCCACGACCCATTTTCAATGCCCTGGCTGAGGGAAGGAGGTTCTCACCCAAGATTTGACGGTACATGGCCCCGTCCATCGTCACTTTGATGCGGTGAAGTTGTCCTGTCCCCTTAGCAGAAAAACACCCCCAAAGCATAATGTTTCCACCTCCATGTTTGACGGTAGGGATGGTGTTCTTGGGGTCATAGGCAGCATTCCTCCTCCTCCAAACACGGCGAGTTGAGTTGATGACAAAGAGCTTGATTTTGGTCTCATCTGACCACAACACTTTCACCCAGTTCTCTTCTGAATCATTCAGATGTTCATTGGCAAACTGGACTAGCAAACGGGCCTGTATATGTGCTTTCTTGAGCAGGGGGACCTTGCGGGCGCTGCAGGATTTCAGTCCTTCACGGCATAGTGTATTACCAATTGTTTTCTTGTTGACTATGGTCCCAGTTGCCTTGAGATCATTGACAAGATCCCCCGTGTAGTTCTGGGCTGATTCCTTACTGTTCTCATGATCATTGCAACTCCACGAGGTGAGATCTTGCATGGAGCCCCAGGCCGAGGGAGATTGACAGTTCTTTTGTGTTTCTTCCATTTGCGAATAATCGCACCAACTGTTGTCACCTTCTCACCAAGCTGCTTGGCGATGGTCTTGTAGCCCATTCCAGCCTTGTGTAGGTCTACAATCTTGTCCCTGACATCCTTGGAGAGCTCTTTGGTCTTGGCCATGGTGGAGAGTTTGGAATCTGATTGATTGATTGCTTCTGTGGACAGGTGTCTTTTATACAGGTAACAAGCTGAGATTAGGAGCACTCCATTTAAGAGTGTGCTCCTAATCTCAGCTCGTTACCCGTATAAAAGTCACCTGGGAGCCAAAAATCTTTCTGATTGAGAGGGGGTCAAATACTTATTTCCCTCATTAAAATGCAAATCAATTTATAACATTTTTGACATGCGTTTTTCTGGATTTTGTTGTTGTTATTCTGTCTCTCACTGTTCAAATAAACCTACTATTAAAATTATAGACTGATCATATCTTTGTCAGTGGGCAAACGTACAAAATCAGCAGGGGATCAAATACTTTTTTCCCTCACTATATCTATATTTTTTTTTTTTCACCTTTATTTAACCAGGTAAGCCAGTTGAGAACAAGTTCTCATTTACAACTGCGACCTGGCCAAGATAAAGCAAAGTAGTGCGATAAAAACAACAACAACACAGAGTTACATATGGAATAAACAAAAACGTACAGTCAATAACACAATAGAAAATCTATATAAAGTGTGTGCAAATGAAGTATGTTATGGAGGTAAGGCAATAAATATGCCATAGTGCAAATAATTACAATTTAGTATTAACACTGGAGTGATAGATGTGCAGAAGATGATGTGCAAATAGAGATACTGGGGTGCAAATGAGCAAAATAAATAACAATGTAAATAACAATATGGGGATGAGGTAGTCGGGTGGGCTAATTACAGATGGGCTGTGTACAGGTGCAGTGATCGGTAAGCTGCTCTGACAACTGATGCTTAAAGTTAGAGAGGGAGATAAGTGTCTCCAGCTTCAGAGATTTTTGCAGTTCGTTCCAGTCATTTGCAGCAGAGAACTGGAAGGAATGGCGGCCAAAGGAGGTGTTGGCTTTGGGGATGACCAGTGAGATATACCTGCTGGAACGCATACTATGGGTGGGTGTTGCTATGGTGCCCAATGATCTAAGGTATGGCAGGGATTTGCCTAGAAGTGATTTATAGATGACCTGGAGCCAGTGGGTTTGGCGACGAATATGTAGTGAGGGCCAGCCAACGAGAGTGTACAGGTCACAATGGTGGGTAGTATATTGGGCTTTGGTGAGAAAACAGATGGCACTGTGATAGACTACATCCAATTTGCTGAGTAGAGTGTTGGAAGCTATTTTGTAAATGACATCGCCGAAGTCAAGGATCGGTAGGATAGTCAGTTTTACAAGGGCATGTTTAGCAGCATGAGTGAAGGAGGATTTGTTGCGAAATAGGAAGCCGATTCTCTAGAATAGAGGGGAGAGAGAAAGAATAGAGGAGGGAGAGGACAGGGAAACATAGAGCAGCAGGACAGGAAGAAACAGATGGTCCTTAACAAACACTGTAGACATGTTTAACACACACACATGGGTGAGTGAGTAATCTAACTTTCCTCTATTTATGATCAACACATGCTAAATGAACTCTCCACATTTTGGTCAGAGCAGAGCACAGACAGGAAGAGTGTGTTTTCATGGGCTGAGGGTCCATCGCTACAACAAAGGACAGCTTGTAGCGGCTGGGCCGGGTTCTAAACAAAACTCTTGATTACAACTCTCCATGCAGTGGAAGCAGCTGGCTGAGCCAGGGGAGGAAGGTGGTGTTATCTAGAGGTTACCCATCAGGCCACTGGACAGGAAACAAGGACAGAGAAACAGGAAGTATGGCCGGGTCAGCGGTAGGTTGATAGGAAAATTCCCCGCTACAGTTATAAACACAGGTGCGTGCTGGGGGATATGTGTAAACCTATTTTATCTTCTATAGGGAGCTGCTGCTGAGAGACTGCTGTGAGACCAGTCTCAAGTACTACTTGCTCCATACAGAGAATGCATGAATGTGTGAGTGTGTGAGGGAGGGAGGGAGAGAGAGAGAGAGAGAGAGAGAGAGAGAGAGAGAGAGAGAGAGAGAGAGAGAGAGAGCGTGCATGCACACGTGTTTGTTTTTATTTTTTGGCCTGTGTTCATCTGGTGTATCCCTGTGACTGTGTGCATGTTTGTGGGATTGGAACGTTGTCATTGAACACATTTGTTGTTAGTATCATTATTGTGACAGGAGGAACAGACTTTCCAAAATATTCCAATCTGGAATTCCAAGTGAAGGTGTCAAATACCTCCAAATGGTGGTGGTTGTTGTGCCGTCAAGGCAACCTGAGGACAAGCGTGTCACTTCAGGGTTGACCTCAGTCTGTGGCCTGTGCCTGTGGCCCGTCCACTTATTTATAGTCAGGGTTAAATAGAATGTGTTGAATATTGCAAGGAGTGAGCAGACAGAGTTAAAGCTCACGGCAAGGACAGAGCAGAGAGAATACCAGCACTATCAGTCAGACAGTTTGCTTGAGACTGAGGAGCACCTCTTTGAGGCCCATTGAGCTCTACTGGAAATGGAAGGAGTTTCTCCACATATTGCACTTTTTTTTTTTTTTGCACATGAAAGTCATAAATATAATAAGCGATAGACTACATCTATTTGGGGAAATATATAATGAAAAATAAAGTTACAGAGTTGGCCCCACTTCACAGGCATAAAAATAATAAGCCATAGACTACATCTATTTGGGGAAATATATAATGAAAAATAAAGTTACAGAGTTGGCCCCACTTTACATTCAGGAATGGTAATACCTAGGTTATGTAGTTGCATGGTAGTAACCGTGTAATTACAGTGTAGGAAGGAACACATTGTTGTTACATAGTTGCTTACTTGTTATACCTGTACTCTGTACTACATAACTAATGCATAAAGTATCACCTGAAAAGCAAAACAAAAAACAGAGGAAGCGACCCCCCCCCCCACTCTGTCACAAGCACCAGAAGTATATCAAATTCCTACGCATTCACCCACAAAGTCAAAGAGCAAAAGAAAGCAAATATCGTGAAAGCTGATTTTAAAAGGTAATCTGGTCAATTTTTATTGAGATTGGATAACAAAATTGAGCGGGTAAAAAGACATTCAAAAACAAAACGCAATCCCAGAGGACAACGTTCCTTTTACTGCATTACCTAATCCCATCAGCCTTTGCGGGAGGCGGGAATATGGCTGGTTGTCAACGCAACGTGCATGTCATTAAAAGAAGTAACGCCCATCACATCATCTCAAACCAATAGGAAGCCTGATACATGACATCATTGTTATTTTCAGTATAGCAGCAGCTTAGAAGTGGATAAAGTTCGTCTCCACGTTGGAAGTGGTAGAAACTACATTGTGTCGAGTCAGACACAGTATCTGCTTAGAGAAGAAAAACCTTATTTGAATAGGCGAATCGATGATTTTTTTTAAAAATCCTAATTGAAACAAAGACGCCTATCGATTGAGGAAGTTCATATTTTGTTTGTTTGATACTATTATTTTATCAAATCTCAAGAAAAGTTTCCACATCGGACATCAAGAGTTGTCCTCCGGGTTGAGATTCGAAAATTACTTGTCCTAAGACTGTAAAAAGATTTGGGAAATCAGATTACAATTTATCACTCCATATTGTTTATTGCAATTTCGACCTTTGATGTTTGGATTTTTTTCCAGCAATTATATTCGAAATAAAGACCCGTCAATTGATGCCCACCAAGATGGAAGCTACATTATATGACGAATCGGTAAATGGTCAGCAAGGCGCAGTGGGTGGATATCATGGGTTTAACCCGAAAACCCTGAAGCAGAGCATGACACTGAACCTAAACGACCCTAAAATGTTTAAACCTCATCTGCGGGCGAAAGCTATCGACATCCTGACGTCCCCTGATGTGGGATTATTAAAACTGGCCTCCCCGGAATTGGAAAGGCTCATCATCCAGTCCTGCAATGGGCTGACGACTCCGACCCCAACTCAGTTCCTCTGTCCCAAGAACATCACCGACGAGCAAGAGGGTTTTGCCGAGGGATTCGTAAAGGCGCTCGCGGAGCTTCATTATCAACAGCATATGCCCAATGGCAGCTCTGACGCTCAAACCAATGCTCCCAACGACATGGCACCCGCATCTACTGTGTCGGACAGTCCTATACCCTACAGCTGCACCGTGCGCCCCGAGCCACCTGAATACACAAACTTGGGCACTTTCAGTCGGGCTGTCAGCTCTGCGTCGGCACTTAACGGCGACAGACTCTCCTCCGCTAGTTACACGGCCGACCCGTCCCAAACCCACATCGAGCCCCAGCATCCACGGATACAGCATCCTCGGCTACAGTCATTCAAAGAGGAGCCCCAGACGGTGCCCGAGATGAGTGGCGATACCCCTCCGCTGTCTCCTATCGACATGGAGAGCCAGGAGCGGATAAAAGCCGAGAGAAAGCGCTTGAGAAATAGGGTGGCCGCGTCCAAATGCCGGAAAAGGAAGCTGGAGAGGATCTCGAGGCTGGAGGACAGGGTAAAAAACCTGAAGACCCAACACACAGAGTTGGTCTCCTCTGCCAACGTGCTCCGGGACGAACTGGCACTGCTCAAACAGAAGGTCATGGACCACGTTAACAGCGGGTGCCAACTCATATTGACGCAGCAGCTCCAGGCGTTCTGAACGGCCAAAGACTGCGCTTTGAGCGAGAGACATTTCATTATGGGACCAAACGCAGCTCCTAGGGGCGTGATACAGTACTTCGTCTTTGCGCCTGACAGAATGGCGACAATATAAACTTCTTCGTGGAATAATTAGGCTAGGGGTGGCCAAGGCCGACAAACAGTGCCAATGCCTGTTACCCTATGACGAGTTTTGACATTGTCTAGTATGTAAATAGTCCAAGTCTAGCACTGAGTTTTCTCACCAGCAACAAGTTGTACAATGTAACACGATGAGACATTGCATTATTGACACACCTTGTGAAAGGACTGACTCACAGGTGTGTGTAGGCTAGGCTACTAGGACTGACACAAAACCTTCTTACTTTCTTAACATTTACACATTAATACAATTTTGTGAAAGGGGTATAACAAATGTTAGATCTGAATTAATACCTTATCATAATACTGTTTTTATGCCTGTTTTTATGCGAACTGTATGTTTAAACGACAAATCTAATGTGGAATAAAAATTATCATGAAGAATATTGTCGCGGTTATAATTATTCAGAATGGGGTTTTAAATGTCAGGGAAATAGGTCAATAGTTCAGCCCAGGATGAACAGTGAATTAATTAAATGTTTGTTGACAGTGAAATAGGGACAGACTGACCATTGAGTCACTCCAGTGTAGCGTAATCGCTTGGTAGGGGGACCGTGCTCCTCGACAAACGATTGGACGACGTGTCGGAAATGAGCAGCCAGCAAGCCAAATATGGCAAGAGAGCTCTGAGCAGTTACCTTGTCTATGACGGGTGGGTGTGGGAAACACTATTTTCACGGCACTTCGATACCCAAGTTACTTTTTCGTTGCAGGTTAGGAGAACCTACGCAGCAGGTTAAGGTTAGGAAAGGGGTTAGGGTTCGCGAAATTGTGCCTAAAATACGAGGTCCCGTTGGAAATGCTGGTCGGTAGTAGGCCTAGTAGTCATACCAAAGATGGTGGATAAATGAAGATAGTTCACGCAGGCCGTTTACCATTGAAAACAAATGGTCAGTTCTGGTCTACTTAACTGGGTGTCTCTCATAGACACAAATGCAATAGAGAGCATTAGTAATGTCGTCTTTTTGTAGGCAGTAACTCCCCTATGGTTCGTTGAACAAAGCCTATGGGAAAATTGAGTTTTTGGATAAACGCTGAAAATAAATTGTGATAAACACAGGTTTAGGAGATTTTAAACGTTTTGTTCTATGAGAATCTTCATCAGCTAATGTCACTTTTTGTGAATTTTGAAGCATTTATGTAAGAAAACCCCCCACAAAACACATAAAGGCTCATAATTAATAAAGGTCATGTTAACCAACTAACTATTCTTTCCCCATTAATTTTCCCCATGGCTGAACAACCAGAGGTAAATCATTTCTGTTTTTTAGGACTACAAGCTCTATAGCAGCTGGGTCTGGCCTACTTAGTTCATTGAACAGTCTCTGGTCATACCACTGGTGGTGTTTTACAGAGCTCAAGTGCACATGAGGAGAAACAAACTTCAATAGTGTCTTCTACAGGCCTATTCCCAAAGATGACTTATTTTTTCTATTCCACCATAGAAATAGATGCATTACACTATTTTATTACATAGATAATATATTTAAAATGTTCAATGATAGAACGTCAAAGAAGTCTGTCCAGCACCTGACAGTTGGCTGTGTTTATTAAAAAAATATATATTTCAATGATAGAAGATACAATGGAAGATTACTTAGTAATCTATTTCAACTGATGATTAAAATGGGCAAATTATGAAAATGTAATAGATAAAATGTAGAAAAAATTAATTCAATGAAACTTATTTTGTGTAATATATTTTTTTATTTCATTTTGCCATTTTTGACTTCCATTGATATTATAAACGATTGTCGGTGGAAAGAAATACACAATCATATATACATATTTGCATAAATACTGTGATGTATGCATTGCTGTGACAAAGTTCAGTAAACAAGGACCCATGTGTACTTCAGGCATAATTCTGCAAGGGCATGTCAATATCAAAATAAAAAGGGGCCACAATATTTGTTCAGATGTGTGGGAAATACGAAAGTAACACTATCTGACAAATTAACTGACAAAAATAACTGAAACTCACCCGAAGGTCAGAAATGCACCCATCCACCTTAAACTTGTTAACATTATTAACAGTGCAGAGAGGTTATGGGAGAGATATAGCTCTGTGTGTGTAGACATGTTAGTGCCTTAATAAGCTCGGTCTGTGACCATACCACACCACACTGGGACTTCCTTTATTTCTCTACATTACAGCACAGGTCTGTGAGTCTTCCACACAGATATACTATATGCATCTAAGGCTGGGTTTACACTCCACCAAGCGTTCTAAAACATTATTGACACTAGTGTAAAGTTGTGGTGCATGGTGAATCGGTTGCAGAGCCCCCCTAGTGGATTGTTAATCCAGTCTTAGAGATCATCCTCTCCCTCGCTCTGCTTCAAGGCAGTGTATAGGGGCCACATAGGTGCCTCAACACTGTGTTCATCTCTCTATTTGTCTCTGCCCTACCCCACCACTATCTGTCTGTGTGTCCACCTGACCGTCTGTGTGTATCAGCTGACAAGCAGGCCGTCCTTCCCTGCGAGGCGTTGGCGGTGCACATGGTCCTGCTCCAGCTCCTCGTGACTTGGATGCCACAGCCGGGACAGGATACGCTCCATGTTCAGGGCATACATGGTGTGAGAGGGCATCACACCCCGGTGGACCTACATCAAGGAAAAACATATACATTAGCAATACAGTAGTTTGAGTTTCTTTTTTCTTTCACATACAATTACATAAATACCTTCTGTTCAGCTTTGCCTTTTGATTACACATAATAATTTGTTTGTTGATTGTGAGTGAAAAGGAAAACAATTAAAATGTAAATGTTTTTGGTTATAGATATATAATGTTAAGGTAAGGCCAATTGAGGCTGCAATCTCCTCACCTGTAACGCTTCCAGGAGATCAAACATGCTGATAGGAGGGAGGGGCGCAGGGAGACCGTCACCGGAACAGGCCAATAGGAGAGCAGCCTGCTGCTCAGTATCGTCTGGTGACACCTGAGGGGGCGGGCCCGCTGGGAGAGACGCACTGGGAGGTGGGCTGGGGGACGAGGAGAGAGAGAGAGAGCCGGTCAGTACGGACATTGAATCAAGAGCATGACAAAAAGCATAAAGGTAATCTATTAGTAAAGGGGAATGCTGCCTGACCCCAACACCGCAAAGGAGTTCTCTCTAGGAATAATAAGAAAACCTTACAGAATGGTGCAAAAAGTATGCACTACGTTGCCCTTTTTGCACCTTTCCAATTGTAAATAAAAAATATAAGTATTTTTGACAGACCTCTATCCAGTGTCCAGTGATCCTTTTTGCAGGGTGCTGTACTGGCAGCTCTCCTGCCTCACCTAACTGTTACTTCATGCACCTACAGTACAGTATGCTGTTTGAAATCCATCTGACAGAGAGCAACAACCATTTAGCTAGCTACTATTTACATTTTAGTCATTTAGCAGACGCTCTTATCCAGAGCGACTTACAGGAGCAATTAGGGTTAAGTGCCTTGCTTAAGGGCACATCGACAGATTTTTCACCTAGTCGGCTCGGGGATTAGAACCAGCAACCTTTCGGTTACTGGCACAACGCTCTTACCCACTAAGCTACCTGCCGCCCCTATTGATGTCTATAAATGGCCCTTCAAGTTTACTTGGAAGAGAACAATTGGTTACACTTTATTCTACAGTCCGCTGCTTACCAGGATGTAATTTCCTAATAATAGCATTGTAACTACGTTTCGGTTTCTTTGCGATTCATTGACACAAATAGTTAAGAGATTTCACTGAACATTTTTCTAGTTGATGCGAGGTAGATGACAGCGGAGAGCTGCAGACAGAGTTGACCTCTGACCTCCTTACCATTCTGTAACGATGTGGTAGGCAGCCAGGCTGTTCTTCAAGTAGGGCTGTGGGGTGACGTCACTGCCGAAGGCGTAGGGGAAGTGTCCGTCACGCAGCCGGTAGGCCTTCCTCCTGGACACCACGGCAGTCAGCACATCCTTCAGATGGTTCTGTGGTAGTGGAGGGACAACAGCTTAGTGAAGCATGTCTCAAAGCATAAAGTAATCTGTCCTAGGTTCAATCCCAATACCCCCCCTTAGCCCTCCCACTCAGTTTTGCGCTATCCCACGAGCCCCATCGAGTCAGAGTGGTATGCCAATTCAACTTGGAGTGAGGCGTAGTGCCTTTTCAGCCCTCCAGGCACTACACACACACACACTTTCAAATAAAGTGAATCGAGATGCAGACTTCCTATCGAGTCACAGACCGAGAGGTTCCCAAAACTCCCATGAATCTCCCAAGGCTGGAGAGTTGCTTCAGAAAAGTAAAAATACTAGGATGGAAGCAAATGTTAGTAATTATAACTTCATAACAAATCATGCAAAAAATGTAGAGACAAACAATTATGCATATTTCTGTCATAAAGTTAATTTATGAAAATCGCTATTTAACAAGCTACAGTGCATTCGGAATGTATTCAGACCCCTTCCCCTTTTCCACATTGTTACATTTGAGCCTTATTCTAAAATGGATTTAAAAAATAAAAATCCTCAATCTACACACAATACCCCATAATAACAAAGCAAAAAACAGGTTAAGAAATGTTTGCAAAAACAGAAATACCTTATTTACATAAGTATTCAGACCCTTTGCTATGAGACTCAAAATTGAGCTCAGGTGCATCCTGTTTCAATTGATCATCCTTGAGATGTTTCTACAACTTGATTGGCGTCCACCTGTGGTAAATTCAATTGATTGGAAATTATTGGAAAAGGCACACCTGTCTATATAAGGTCCCACAGTTGACAGTGCATGTCAGATCAAAAACCAAGCCATGATGTCGAATGAATTGTCAGGGGAGCTCTGAGACAGGATTATGTCAAGGCACAGATCTGGGGAAGGGTATCAAAACATTTCTGCAGCATTGAAGATCCCCAAGAACACAGTGGCCTCCATCATTCTTCAACGGAAGAAGTTTGGAACCACCAAGACTCTTCCTAGAGCTGGCCGCCCGGCCAAACTGAGCAATCGGGGGAGAAGGGCATTTGTCAGGGAGGTGACCAAGAACCCGATGGTCACTCTGACTGAGCTCCAGAGTTCCTCTGTGGAGATGAGAGAACCTTCCAGAAGGACAACCATCTCTGCAGCACTCCACCAATCAGGCCTTTATGGTAGAGTGGCCAGAAGGAAGCCACTCTTCAGTAAAATGCACATGACAGCCCGCTTGGAGTTTGCCAAAAGACATCTAAAGGACTCTCAGACCATGAGAAACAAGATTCTCTGGTCTGATAAAACCAAGATTGAACTCTTTGGCCTGAATGCCAAGCGTCACGTCTGGAGATAACACGGCACCATCCCTACGGTGAAGCATGGTGGTGGCAGCATCATGCTGTGGGGATGTTTTTCAGCGGCAGGGACTGGGAGACTAGTCAGGATCGAGGGAAAGATGAACGGAGCAAAGTACAGAGAGCTCCTTGATGAAAACCTGCTCCAGAGCACTCAGGACCTCAGACTGGAGCAAAGGTTAATCTTCCAACAGGACAACGACCCTAAACACACAGCCAAGACAATGCAGGAGTGGCTTCGGGACAAGTCTCTGAATGTCCTTGAGTGGCCCAGCCAGAGCCCGGACTTGAACCCAATCGAACATCGCTGGAGAGACCTGAAAATAGCTGCGCAGCGACGCTCCCCATCCAACCTGAGAGCTTGAGAGGATCTGCAGAGAAGAATGGGAGAAACTCCCCAAATACAGGTGTGCCAAGCTTGTAGCGTCATACCCAAGAAGACTCGAGGCTGTAATAGCTGCCAAAGGTGCTTCAACAAAGTACTGAGTAAAGGGTCTGAATACTTATGTAAATGTAATATTTCGTTTTTTATAAATTTACAAAACAAACTTTTTGCTTAGTCATTATGGGGTATTGTGTGGGCTGTCATCTTGTGAAATCCCGTGGACGCAAAGAATCTAGCTAAAGCATTTAGTGCAAATTGAATAAACAATTTTGTAAGCTTGCCTTGCTGGTCATAAAAAAAACATCAAATTCAAATCACTTGTCATTGTTCTTCAATGTTAGAGATTGACGATATTTGTCATGCAATGTAGCTGAAATAACGTAGCTAACTCTTTTCTTACTTATTGTGTAGTGCAGGATAAAAAAATACCTGTATTCTATGGATGTGTAGCTTTGTAGACGATCTATATACAGACCCTAAAATGTTTGGTATAAATATTAATTCAGAACAGTCGTTTTAATTGCTTCCACTGGTTAAACATTAATCCCCAAGAAATTGCAGAAAATGAGAGAGTGAAGGAAATGCGACTGTTACTTGTCAAACTGCTATTATGGAATGAAAGTCCTACTTCAGTACTACTCCACATTGAACCACAGCTAGAGGATGGGTACATTAGGGCACATTGTTGTTTTGCAGTTCTTTCATTTGTTGCTCATATGGTAAGAACGTATTTGTTGCATGAGAAATATAAGAAAAGCTATTACTGCCGTCAGTACAGTACAGGCTCGACATCAATGAATTGCGTCGTAAGCTATCCTTTGCCGGCTTCTGCTGTGTGCGAATGATGTAGTGATGTCCCATTCCCTAGGGTTATGGTATCTCTCCCTACCACTAGTTTCTCCGTTTGAGGGATACTACCCCACCGAGGGAGACTCAAACGAGGGGGAGGGCTAAGGGGGGTATTGGGATTGAGCCCTAGAATGAAAACATATCTTGAACCAGTATCTCACACATACCTCCACAGCGTGGATCATGGTGCTGACAGCGTCCTCCATGACGTTGTCCAGGCCCAGCTCGAAGGCCGTGACCATCATGCGGGCCTCCAGCTGGCCGCGGGTGGGCAGCAGCAAGGTATTGACACTCAGTTTCAGTTCCTCCTCCTCACCCCCCACCTCCCGCGGGCTAAAGGGTTGGGCCGCACTCAGAGGGTTCTGGGGCTGGAAACGATGCTGAAGACGCAACGGGTCACGCACAGAATTATACTTCACCAGAAGGATGGGTCTGAAGTTTCTAAACCATATATTATTGCCACCTCCCATTATCCATTATTCAAGGGCAACAACTTTCTTTATAAACACAACGCAAGAAAATTACGAAGTATTTGTTACACGTGTGTTAAGGATTCTGACAAACACAAAAAGTCTGCCCACATCAACCCCATCCCTGCTGATCTCCATTGGCTACCTGTTCCTCAAAGAATTGACTATAAAATTATCCTCCTCGTCTACAAAGCCCTAAACGGCATCGGACCCGACTACCTGTCAGATCTACTCTCCCCCTATGAACCTCCACCCACCCTACGTTCAAGCCACGCCAAACTACTTCAGGCCCCTAGGACAAGGCTCCGCACAATGGGGGACCGTGCCTTTTCCTCCCACGCACCACGCCTATGGAACTCCCTTCCAGATAATCTCAGGGCTGTTCAGACTGTTGGAGCTTTTAAATCTGACCTTAAGACTCATCTCTATCGGCTGGCCTACCCTTCCTCCTAGACTTTGATTGTTGCTTTCATGATATGGTTATATATATATATATATATATATAATATTATATTTTATGCACTGAGATTATTCTTGGTAATTAAAAGTGCTTTACAAATATAATACATTATTAACAACTCACATCAAATTTCTGTCTGGAGGAGAACTTCTTCTTTCCTTTCGCAGGCTTGCCAGGCTTGGAGGCTGCACAACCTGCCCATTGCAAAGATCCAGCACCCTCTGGAAAAGTGGAGGTTGTTGCAGTCAGGTTTGTGGTCAACATACAGATGTGAGGAAACTGTATCAATTAAGATATTGATACATTCAATATTGGAAAACCTACCTGGTGTGGAGATGATAATCTGACAGCGAGTGAGAATGGCCAGGAGAAAGTCATTGTGGACATGAACTGAGAGGGGAAAATGTGGAGAGTTAGCTTTGAAATTGTTTATTTTTTGCATTGAACAGTAGCTCTGGTCCATGCAGATCAGACGCATGCGCATGGCTAGTGGCGGTAAACAGTGCTCACATTTCGTATTTTGGACTAACGAAACGACAGCTTGCCAATTCAGAGAAAACTTAATCAGCTCTCTAGTAACATCTTTACTTTTGTGTGTAACGAAAGTGTAATGAAGCCAGTCACTAAAAAAGCATCGATGAAGGGGTTAACGGAAAGATGCAGGGCTCCATGGACCAGCTAACGTTAGGTCCAACACACAGAAACAGAGAATGTCGAATAATATCTGCACTAACCGTTGTCTTGTGCCAAAAGGCGACGAGCCTCGATGTCAAACTCTTCCTTGCTTATCTTCTGTTTGAACCACAGTTTCAAGTTCGCCCAGTAACTTTAAAAAGAGATGCAATTGACAGATAGAACAATTAGAACATCTTTGGTTACACTGGTCACTGCATATCCGTTCGCAGACAGCTAGCTAGCTTTGCTATCTATTTATAGACGTTTAAAATAACTTGCGAAATAGGAAAGTTAAACAAACCTACAGTGTAAGGACAACATCACGTCAACCAACGGTTGCATACTTACTGTTTGACATTATCACCAATTGCTTCTGTTAAATTTTTCTTAGCAATTTCAAGCTCACTAGCATGGGCTGCCATAACGACTACAATTGTGTGACGCACTCAGATGTTTATAATGCCGCGTTCGAAGGAACTGGGAACTTGGAAATCTCAGCCTTCAGTGCGTTCATAACAACTGGGAACTCGGGAAAAAATGAGCTTCGACTGTGAAAAATCGATCTGAACGGTCATCCAACTCAGGCCTCTTTCTAGTGTTCCGACCTGAAGATCACTGACGTCATGATTTGACCTCGTATTTTTCCGAGTTCCCAGTTGTTTTGAATGCGCCATTACTAACCCTGGGACGTACTTATTCCGCGCCTGCGCTGTATCTTCTTCTTCTGTACTCGGCAGTGTGTGCATTAGCTAAAAGTGTAACAGCGCCACATATGAACTTGGAATATAAGCAAACACACACCTGCAATTAGCATTTTTTGCCAGCAGAGAGCATACATGCCTCAGGAGACATTGCTGTGCATTAATAATTTCCCTCAATGGCTGTGTATGAGCAGATATGATTTAGGTTTACACTCCCCCATTGAACATAGCGTATAGGTGCAATTTAGGTGGACCCAGGTACACGTTGCCATTAGGCACAGATCAAGGATCAGCAAAACGGACTTTATTTTAGTGTGGGACAATTTCCTCGTTATCTATTGATTGGTTGTTATTGGGTTAAATATTGCACTTTGTGATTCAATGTATGTCTGTAGGCAAATATACAGCTGTTCAATCCAGTGTATATTGTACAAAAGTTGCCTTGGGAGAGACCATCTCTTCACCCAAAAAAATTATGAACATCTCAAGACAACAAGACATGATTAATACCCATTCTTGCACTCATAGAATATCACTCAGTCTGGCTCTCGCTTGCTGTTTCTTGGACATTAAAAGCATTTATAATGATTTAAAACCTTTCCTTGTGGCTGATCCATACTTGTATAGACTGGGGGAAAAGGGTCTATAAAGAAGCTAAATAAAATTCAGATGTACATCTGGATCACTAGCCTACAGTGTCCATATCCCACAGAGCAACACAATTATTTATAGGGCAATAAAAACTCTTTTATTGACTATAATTCCTGTCTTTACTTTTTTATTGAGGACTATGACACAATAATAAAATATAATCTGTGCATGTGATGTGTAACAGGTTACTTAAAGAGTGTTGAGGGGTGGAGAAAGCATGAAATCAATTCCAGACAAGGGATGCTACATGCTTCGTGTGTGTCCTTCACTTTCATAAGGGACCTTTTCTCCAGAGTTAAATCCTTCTACATTCGGATATAATTATATTCAAACAACCACCTTTGAGAGACACTAAAACATATAAACACACGTCAAGAAAGTTTAATAGTCCCCCATCCCAGTGTCTTCCAAGTGATACCCTTCTCCCACACTCAAAATTATTTCCTCCTTTGGGATTTACGTCTTTGTCTGCTAAGACCTCCACATATTGTGTCTGTAGCCAAATAAACACAGCTGCCATTAGCCCTAAGATCAGGAGTTATTCTAAGAGGACTTCTAGGACCAGTGTTTTTGACAGAGATGGAGTATGTATGAGAGAGAAATGTTCAAAGAGCTTTGGTCAAATAAAATTGATTGAGAGTGAGTTGTTGATAACAAGTGTGTGTATGAGGTATATGGGAAAGTTTCAGAGCTTAACCACACATTGAACATTTAAGCCTGACTGAGAGAGAGTTTGTGTGAGTGAGACATATTCCATGCGCTAAGCTGCGACGGCAAGAGTGAGTATGTGTGTGTGATCCTGAGCGGGTGTAAGTGTCATCATCACACACACCAATTCCAGGTACCCAGGCTTCGTGGATTTGGCTCTTTTCTTTTTTTCTTTCCCTCCTTCCTTTCTTCCTTTCATTAGCAATTGAAACATTTTAGTAGGAGGAGTTCTGATATTCTTTAGGAGCACTATGACATCAGTGGTAGTAGGCAGGACAACCTCCCACTCCAGAGGGAAAAACTTACCATCCACCCAGGCTTGCTCAAACTTTCTGGACCAGCCTCCATCCTACTGTGGGTGTGTGTGTATGCACGTATGTTTGTGAGGCCAGAGAGAGAGAGACAGAGAGACCAGTACTAAGAAGGCAGGAGAGTGAAGAACATGCAGCTATACAGGAGCCACAACTGAGACTGAGACATCGGCCCCCACAAGCCTCTGACAAGCACCAGCAGAAGAAAACGACGTTGAGACGCACAGGCTGTCTTCACACAGCTACAGGTGTGTACACACTTCTCTTTCCTGTGGCCCATCCTGTCCGGTCTGTCTTTTCTTCAACTTTGTTCAACAGTGTTCTCCTCAATGGCAATTTCCAGTTACGGTATTGTTCAATCTAGAGATAGTTTGTAGATCTTATCTGTCATCCCCATGGGTTACATGGTCGTTTATTTTCTGTGATTGCCAAATTGGGGTCTATTATATTTAAGTCATTTATTTTTTAGAAATGTCATTACAAAGGGCTTGTAATTTAATTTATCTATCCTAATACACTCCTGTGCAAATTTGTTTCTATTTATTACCTCTTTAGTAGCTGCTTTTAAAGGTGTATTAACTGTTATCAATGGTTTATTAACTTACAAACGTCAGCCATTAGACAGACACTAGGTAGGGGAAAAAGACTGAGTAAACATCCCCCCTGGGCCTGCCAGTGAATGGACAGACACATTTCAGTCACAGCAGAACAGCCAGTGACCCACTGGCACTGGAGGTCATTCACCCCAAAGACTGGCACTGTCCTCTGCTAGCCTACTGTAGGACAGTCACTGCAAAGTTTGACCTGTCTGGATGCAAACCGCCCCATTAATATTGATGAGCTATTGGTCTGGCTCTGCCTGAGTAGGAAAATGTACTTTGGATAGTTTTTTTAGTTTTTTATAAGTCAATTAAAAATGTAATGCTCTGACTGTGGCTGACTTGATGAAGACCAGCAGGTCTAGGGTGTTAGCGACAGAGACATATAGCAGTAATAACACACTATTAGATTAATAGTCCTGTGATTCTCATTCTGAGCCTTTTGTGTAAACATTGTCACTTATCTGAGTAGGTAATTGGGGTTTGGGACTAACTTTTAAGAAGGGTCAATCACTGAAGCCAAATTATTGAGAGAGATTATGAATGAGTGTTTTTGCTAAAAGAAGGAGAGAGAGAGAGAGAGAGAGAGAGAGAGAGAGAGAGAGAGAGAGAGAGAGAGAGAGAGAGAGAGAGAGAGAGAGAAGACAGAGAGAGCTGATGGCTTATGCTCAAGACCCAAGTCTCAAATTCTAATATCACTTTCTAAATCTCTCCTCCTCCAACTTTCCTCAAAACTATTCTCCATCTGTTAGTCTGTATTTGGGTGTTTTCAATTTGATTTGTCTGAAAGCCTGACACAAAGGAAATTAATGGATTTCCAGTGCTGTACTGGTAATGATAAATAACACTAAATCAATAGTGCATAAATAAAGAAAATGTTATGTTGTCTACTGCTCAAAGTCAGGCAGTAAAACAATGTTTCCCTCTCTTGATAAAGGGAACAATTTTGCCACCACAGCCGTAATGGGAACAATTTCCCTCCACATAATAATAATAATAATACAAAGGTTTTATATAGCCCTTTTCTAAAATCTAAGCTACAGCCTGGACGCTTTTGGAGAAGCTTGAGTAAGCAGGGGAGATGAGAACAGGAGCTAACCAAACACACCCAGAGACGTGATATAGCCTGGTTAGGGGCAGTAGCATGAAGGAACACCCAAGAGTAAATGAACTGAAGCCAGAATTGGAGCTATGATAACATATTTCTACATGCCTACTCTGCAGTGCACACACCACTGCTAAGAATTCAACCACATATTGACCCGCTCTCCCCTGTCTGTGTTTTAGGTGCACCAGTGACACAGCCATCAGCTGTAGAGGAGCGGAAGAAGAGAAGAGGAACCAAGAGACTGACCATGGGGTCCAGAGCTTTGTGCCTGTTTGTCCTGCTTGGGCTGTCTGTCTGGAGCAGCAGTGAGGGCCTCAGATCCCCCATCCTGACCCGGAGACGGAGGGCCCCAGAAGACAAAGGAGAACCACCCAAAAAGTGCTCATACACCTTCCTGGTCCCTGAGCAGAAGATCACTGGGCCCATCTGCGCCAGCCGGGGCCTACACACGGACAAGGATCGCGTGACCCGCCTGGACATGGCGGCAGTAAGGGACCTGCTCTCCAAACAGAGACGGGAGATGGACACCCTGAAGCTTGTGGTGGACGTGGATGGGAACATGGTGAATGAGATGAAGCTGCTGAGGAAGGAGAGCAGGAACATGAACTCCAGGGTGACCCAGCTCTACATGCAGCTGCTTCATGAGATCATCAGGAAGAGAGACAACTCTCTGGAGCTGGCTCAGCTGGAGGGACGCATTCTCAATGCCACAGCAGAGTCCCTACGTCTGGCCGCCCGCTACCGTGACCTGGAGGTCCACTATGCCACGCTCTCTGCCGTGGTCAACAACCAGTCGGTTTTGATTGGTGCCCTGGAGGAGCGCTGTCTGCAGGTGTACGGCCGGCGGCAGGAGCAGCCTCCTCAGGGCCCACCGCTGGTGCAGGTGGTGCCGGAGAACATACCGGTTAGCATCCCAAGGTTCACCAATGAGATCCAGAGGGACCATGGCCGGGCGTTCCCCAGAGACAGGGGCTCCCGAGCGGGGCCGGCACCCACAGGAGGCACCCTGGAGCTCCGGAAGGCTCCGCAGGGCAACTTCAGTGCAGAGGGTGAGGCAACTGATTGATTAAGTAATTTGATAGATTGGTTGGTTGGTGGGTTGGGTGGTTGGTTGGTGGGATGGGTGTCTGGGTGGTTGGTTGGTACCAAGGGTAAAACATAGAGGTATTTCTAAATGAACCTCACAACCACAGACCAATGGGTGTATGAATGGAATAACAGCAGGTTAATTTTCTTCTTAGACTGAGTTTTTTAATGAAACATTTGCATATTCAGCTGGAACTAGGTTTGGTGCTGCTCCTCGATGGAAATAAAAATGTTGTCATGTTTGAAATCAGAAGAAAGAAGAGAGAAAGGAAAAGCCTGTGTGATTTTACTCATCAACCGAAATTCCTGACACATTTAGATCGTCCTGGGTGGCCCAAGAATAATAAAGCCTGTGGGATTTGAAGGCAGTTCTGTATGAAAGTGAACCCTCTCCAGGACTGCTCCTTCTCATGCTAAGCATGGACAGAAGCCAGGCTGGAATGACATGGTTTCCTTCCCCTAACCGCAAAGTAGCAGCACTTCTGGTTTACTTCACCATCGCTTGCTGAGACTAATACAGACTAACACAGTAGCTATCCTCCTCTATAAACTAGGAAAAGATTCATCTCACATTAAACAAACTCCCCACTGGGCAAAATTGGTTGAATCAACGTTGTTTCCCCGTCATTTCAAGAAAAATATTCAAGGTGATGATTGAACTTGCAAAAAGTCATCAACGTAAAGGAATTTAGTATTTTTATCCACCCAAAGTTGAACCTAAATCCTGGTGAAATGTTTTGATTGATTTCACGTTGAATTCACGTTAATTGACAACTCAACCAAATGAAAATCAGAACTAGACATTGAAATGACATCTGTGCCCAGTGGGTCACTGTTTTTAACTGTCCACATCTTCTCTAAGACAAATGTATAACAAATGAACTGTAGATAAGAGGTCAACTATAATCAATGGGTTCTAAACAAACTCACTGGTTTAACTGCCTACATCTGGTTTGTGATGAAAAGTCTGTAACAGATACATCCCTCCATCTCTCCCTCTGTTCCTCCATCTCTTCCCCCATCCCTCCATCTCTTCCCCCATCCCTCCATCTCTTCCCCCATCCCTCCATCTCTTCCCCCATCCCTCCATCTCTTCCCCCATCCCTCCATCTCTTCCCTCATCCCTCCATCTCTGTATCTCTCCCTCCATCCGTCCTGCCGCAGGTCCTTTCAGGGACTGTCTCCAGGTGCAGGAGGCTGGCCATGGCACCAGCGGTATGTACCTGCTGAAACCTGACGAGGCAGAGAGGCCCATGCAGGTGTGGTGTGAGCAGGGCCTGGACAACGGAGGCTGGACCGTCATTCAGAGCAGGAGGGACGGCTCCATCAACTTCTTCAGGAACTGGGACGCCTACAAGGTGATGATGACAAAGACACCTCTGTCTGTCCAACCGCTTCTTCCAAAACCGTTAAGCCAGAGACAACAATGGTGCCGTTATATGACCTATCCAAAGGAACTTGTCTGGTCTGGTGTCTCAGGATCCTTTCCAAGGCCTGGACAACTCGTGTTTTCACTTATAATATAATGTGTGTGTCAGCGTATTCATGCTGAAGATATTTAGTTTCGAGATCGACATTATGAAACATAGGAAGACCCAGTAGGAAGGTATGTTCCACCGCTCAATCATCAACATTTGCGTTCCAAACCAACACAGCTCTGCTAGCTACATCCATCCAGTACATCTTAAGGATTAACTGTATCTGAGTTGGCCTTGCTTCTTGCTTAGTGATTTGATTCAGTGTTCCATATAGCTCTGCCAGGCTAGCTAGCGTATGTTTAACTGGAACTTAATCACTCTCCTCGACATTGATTCACAACCATTCATCTATCACCCACCACCAATCCACCACATATAAACACATACGCATGCATGCACACACGAACACACCACACACACACACACACACACACACACACACACACACACACACACACACACACACACACACACACACACACACATAGCACCAATGGAGGCCCAGGACAAAACCCCTCCAGATCATACATCATCATTCCCGGCTGGACTATTTAATCCGCAATCAGAAACCAAATCAGACCACAGCCATTTAGTGTTGAAGTGCTCTGAGAAGAACAGCCGGATACATATTGGTCCTGGTTTTTCAACACACACAAGGGGGCCAGTATCATCACCATTAGCAGGGATTCCAACTGTTGTTTGGGGTTGAAAGATGAACAATGAAAGCCCCCATTTCTAAGAATGATGCTTATTATTTTCCAGTATGGATTCCACAATGTCTTTAGTTTCATCTGTATAGCCTATTTTAATTACAGTACAGTAATTCAATGCAAAGTGAACTCTCTGATTTGAATATCAAATGATTGTTTGTCTTATACATTATTATGGCCAAAGAAGACTAAAACTCACTTGCAGGAGAATCAAAAAGTAAATTAGATGATTGGCTAAGATTAGTGCTCTTGTCTTCCAAAAGTACTTTTTGACAAAAGTTGATTTACAATATTCCTTATTTTAACATTCCTCTTTTTAAACCACTGTGACTACAAAACCAACTACTCATTTTTTATCTCTGTCCCCTCCTTTCTCAGAATGGATTTGGCAACATAGACGGTGAGTACTGGCTGGGGCTGCTTGGGATCTACAACTTAGGGAAGCAGTCTGACTACAGACTTCTAGTGGAGCTGGAGGACTGGGTGGGGAAGAAGGTGTATGCTGAGTACAGCAGCTTTCACCTGGAGCCTGAGAGCGAGGGCTACCGCCTGAGGCTGGGTACCTATCAGGGAAACGCTGGTGACTCACTCAGCAGCCACAACGGCAAGCAGTTTACCACACTGGACCAAGACAAGGACGCCTTCTCAGGTGGGTCAATCAATCAACTGATATGCTGTTGGCTAAAAACCTAAGACATCAAGTAGGTCCTTAAGAACACATATGAGCCAAACTCAATGGTTATCTTTTAATGGACTATTCATATTCTCTCTATGCAGGTAACTGTGCACACTTCCATAAGGGAGGCTGGTGGTACAACTCCTGTGGCCAGGCCAATCTGAACGGTGTTTGGTACAACGGCGGGGTCTACCGCAGTAAGTTTCAGGACGGAATCTTCTGGGCGGACTACGGCGGAGGATTCTACTCTATGAAGGGAGTCCGCATGATGATCAGACGCATAGACTGAGACTAGAGAGGGAGAACCACGACCATCCTAACCCTCAACCAACACATGTACAGTACTGCCTATCTCAAACCCACTCACAGACATTGACTACAAACATTGTGTGACCTCATTGTGTGAGGTGGCAAAGTATTTCACAATTTGCAGGCAGACGACAGGTTTATCCTGCAGGCCTAGAGACCCTCAGCACTTCCTTTAGAAACTACTAATGTCTAGGCATCACTGGCAGCACTAGAATTAGAGCAAGGAGTACCAGACATATCAGTTACCATGAAGAAGAAATCAAAACAACTGACCTATGGTATGGCATTGATACTGTATATCCATGATAGACACTAGAGGTAAAATGTTGCCAATTTTAGAGGTGTGTAAATATCTTTAGTTGTAATAACATCTTATGTAAGCATTCAATCTACTTTGTTCCAACTTCTCCATCTTGTGATGCTTTATGATTTATGTCCCTTAGATATTTTTTATATGTTTGAAATAAACCAGGCGCCAAGGTGAAAACATTGGGTTTTCTATTCACTATATTTGTGCATCATGCATCATGTATTGCGCTTTCACAGCTGACTTATGTACTCCAGGCTGTGTGGATGTTTTTCTCATTTTGCTGTTGATAACATTTCAATACGAGCCAGAGTCAAAACAACTATTAATGAAAAAAAGAAAAGGAATTACGGTTTGTTTTGCGTGGTTTTGGAGACTTAAAAAATGCAGACGAAGCAGAGAGTTAGTGAGCGGCATCGGAACAGCCAACGAGAAACACATTGCTGAAAGCCATACAGGACAGAGAGAAGGGAAGAAGAGAGAGAGGGGGAGAAAATGAGAGGGGGAGAGAAGGAGGGGGGAGAGGGAAAGAGAAAGAAAAGGGGGAGAGAGGGGGAGGGGGGGAACTGGGATGGAATCTGTCCAAATTTCCAAGTTATCTTTTTTTCCTTTTTCCTTTACAGAGAAATGTACATTCTTTCCATACAAAAGTGCTTGGGCTGTATGTTTTTGAATATTTTTCACTGAAAAAGTCATGACTCCCTGTGGTCTGTAATCACCAGTAGAACAGGCTGTATCTGGAGGGAAACCGATCCCAGAAGAGGAGACCAGCGGGTTCCTCTGACTGATTGGTCTGCAACACACAGCACGCTACATACACATCCATCTCACAAAACATGAAAGTCAATGGTAATTAATAAAAGGGACTGAAATAAAACGTATTATCATGAATTTTGATGCTGTCTGAACAGCCCATTATCAACATGAAAACGTCATCCTGGCACGTTTTAGAAAAAAAGGTCAAATGTCACAGTAGCTGACGTTTTTCTCAATACATTGCATTCAATAGGAAAAAATGAGTGTCACAGGGTCAAGGTTTATGTCAATACATTGCAGTCAATGTGAAAAGACAAGCGTCAACCAATTTAATCTTATGTCAATACATTGCAGACAATTGGAAAAGATCAGTGTCACAAGGTTGATGCCTAAGTGAATACATCACGTTCAATGGGGGGAAGATTAACATCACAATATGGATGCATAGAGAAAGACATCACAGACATGACACCCTCTCCTCTCTCTCTCTCTCTCTCTCCTCTCTCTCTCCTCTATCTCTTTCTCAGACAGACAGACAGACAGACAGACAGGCATATCCACTCACAGACAGACAGGCAGGTAGCTGGCAGGCAGGCAGGCAGACAGACAAACTCTAAACTCAACCCTAAACCTAACCCTAACCCTAGCTTCATGCCACTACATGGCAGAAAAGTAGGCCCCACTTGAAGCCTGACCTTGAGTTAATGTGCTTTTGAGTGACATCGGCAGAACGGTTGAGGCTAGAAACAAAATGTACGCATGGGATCATTCAACAGACACTCCCGATGAATGCAAGCCTTAACTCGTCACAGTGAAAACTTGGTCCCACAGAGAACAAGGCTGTTCTTCTATAGAAAAGCATTACCTACAGCCCTCACATAACCCATGACGCCCCCGTTGACTGCGATTGAGCTAGCTAACCGTCTTTGCACACAACCAATCGTGACCTTATAGAGATGCCCTGTGTTGAGGTTCAGCTTCCTGTGGCAACAGGAAGTGTCTTAATTCATCCTCAACATGGTCCTTCATTCTCTCCCTGCAGTTACACAAAAACACTGTTGTCCAACAATTGCAACATTTACCTGGAGTGTCACGATCGTCATACACAGTGGACCAATGCGCAGCGTGATTTGCGAACATACTTATTTATTAGAGTACCACACGAACAAAACGATACGTGACGTCCTTGGTAACAGACACTAACCATACACGGAACAAGATCCCACAACACACTGTGGAAAACAGGCTGCCTAAGTATGGTTCCCAATCAGAGACAACAAGCAACAGCTGATACTCGTTGCCTCTGATTGAGAACCACCCCGGCCAACACAGAAACACATGAGCTAGATAATCAGCCTAGAACCCAAAACACATAGAAACAACACACCCCGGCTCAACATAACGGAGTCCCAGAGCCAGGGCGTGACAGTACCCCCCCCAAAGGCGCGGACTGCGACCGCGCCAAACATAAACCGAACAGGGGAGGGCCGGGTGGGCATTCCTCCTCGGAGGCGGTTCCGGCTCCGGGCTTGACCACCACCCTCCGTAGCGCCCCTGGTCCGGTCTGGCCCCGCTGGCTGGAGCTGGACTGGACATCGGTGGAGCGGATTGCTTAGGCTCCGATGTGGAGCAGCTGACCGGTACCTGACCAGGCACCGGTGACCCAGGCACGGGCTGTGCCGGACTGACGACGCGCACCACAGGCTTAGTGCGGGGAGCAGGAACGGGCCGGACCGGGCTGACGACGCACACCACAGGCTTGGTGAGGGGAGCAGGGACGGGCCGAACCGGGCTGACGATGCGCACTACAGGCTTGGTGCGGGGAGCAGGAACAGGCCGGGCCGGGCTGGCGACGCGCACCATTGGCTTGGTGCGGGGAGCAGGAACAGGCCGGGCCGGGCTGGCGACGCGCACCATTGGCTTGGTGCGGGGAGCAGGAACAGGCCGGGCCGGGCTGGCGACGCGCACCATTGGCTTGGTGCGGGTAGCAGGAACAGGCCGGGCCGGGCTGGCGACGCGCACCATTGGCTTGGTGCGGGGAGCAGGAACAGGCCGGGCCGGGCTGGCGACGCGCACCATTGGCTTGGTGCGGGGAGCAGGAACAGGCCGGGCCGGGCTGGCGACGCGCACCATAGGCTTGGTGCGAGGGACAGGAACAGGCCGGACCGCACTGGGAACACACACCACTGGCCTTACCCGGGAATCAGGAACGGGCCGGACCGGACTGGCAACACACCTCAGTACCTCTCGCCGTGCCTCTACATTCTCCTTCCCTCTACTCGCCAATGGCTCCCGTAACCCGGTGGCCTTCTCTCCTCGTCCACTAACTCGCCCCTTATCTGCCTCCAGCAGTCCCGTCGTCCACGGTGTGAGCCCCCCCCTAAAAATTTATTGGGTTCGTCTCTCCCCCGTGGCTATGGCCTCCATGGCTCTCACCAGACACTCCAGCCTCTGCTCCCGTCCAACCTCTCTCCTCCTCACGCGGCTTGACCCAGTCGAGGTGGATATCCGCTAGAGTTACCTCTGGCGTTGGCTCCTGGACACGCTGCTTGACCCAGTCGAAGTGGATATCCGCTAGAGTTACCTCTGGCGTTGGCTCCTGGACACGCTGCTTGGTCCAGTTTTGGTGGGATCTTCTGTCACGATCGTCATACACAGTGGACCAATGCGCAGCGTGATTTGCGAACATACTTATTTATTAGAGTACCGCACGAACAAAACAACAAAACGATACGTGACGTCCTTGGTAACAGACACTAACCATACATGGAACAATATCCCACAACACACTGTGGAAAACAGGCTGCCTAAGTATGGTTCCCAATCAGAGACAACAAGCAACAGCTGATACTCGTTGCCTCTGATTGAGAACCACCCCGGCCAACAAAGAAACACATGAGCTAGATAATCAGCCTAGAACCCAAAACACATAGAAACAACACACCCTGGCTCAACATAACGGAGTCCCAGAGCCAGGGCGTGACATGGAGCTAACACTGCAGATAGCAATACTGGGTGATTTGAAAAGTCATAGTCAATCGATCAATAATATAATAATACTTTTAGCAAAAAAATGTATCTTTAATTTAAAATCTGTGGAAACTATGAGAATAGAAAGGTTCAGAACTTTTGTGAAACATCACAGCACAGTTGAAAAATATATGGCAAATAGAAATCCAATATGGATGGTGTTAAGAGATAGATGGGAGGAGTTGAATGGAGCTGAAGGGTGGGACTAATAACAACAAGATAACAAATGTAAAATATACTGTGTCTGTATAATGTATATAGGTTCAGAACTTTTGTGAAACAGCACAGTTAAAAATATATGGCATAGAAATCAAACTGGATGGACATCAGATATAGATGGGAGAGGTTGAGGGTAGAGGAAGGACAGGACTAAAAACAAACAAAATATAACTATTGTAAAATAGATTGTGTCCGTAAAATGTACAATAGTGTGTATAAGCTGGAAGTAGAAGCCTAAGTGTTGTTGTTCATTAGTTTACTCCAATTAGGGGAGGGGTGGTAATATATATAATGTATATATATATATAAATGTATGTATATGTATGTATGTATGTATGTATGTATGTATGTATGTATGTATGTATGTATGTATGTATGTATATGTGTATATGTATGTATATGTGGGTATGTATGTGTATGTATATATACATAAATATATTTGCAAAAATATATATATGAGGGATTGGAAATTATGCAGACAATTATAATAATAAAACAAACAAAAATAACACTGTCTTCCATCCTTTGTAGAAAGGTCAATTCTTAACGTAAAGATTTGCATTGTTAAGGAGTGTCCCCAGGAGGCCGTACATTGATTTTCAGCTTCCTGCGATTACAGAAAGTGACTTAATTGGGGTTCATATGGGCGGTTTCGAAGGGTTAAAAAGGTTTATTCTTCCCAAATTGTACATATTTGTGACCGGGGGACCCAGCCTATGAAATGTGAAGTCAATAGACCCAAAAGCATTTTTGACCTCAATTGAACACAATGGTCTTGCAGTTCTAGAAACTAAGAGCCTTCTTGAATGAATTCTGAAGAGGATATTGGTCACATTTTTTTTATTCACTTGAAACTTCAAACTATCTGTGTCTGTCTGCATGTCTGCATGTCTGCCTGTCTGCCTGTCTGCCTGCCTGCCTGCCTGCATGTATGTGTCTGTTTGTCTCTCTGTGTGTCTGTCTGCATGTCTGTGTCTGTTTGTCGGAGCATGTCTGTTTGTGGGAGGGAGAGAGAGGGAGAGAGAGAGATGAGAGGAGGGGGAGGCAGGGAAAGAATGGAGGGGGGAGGAGAGAGAGAAAAGGGGGAGAGTGAGGAAAGGGGAGAGAGAGAGAGAGAGGGAGGGGGTGAAGGAGGGGTGGGGAGAGAGAGGAGGGAGAGGGAGGAGGGAGAGGGAGAGAGAGATGAGTGGAGGTGGAGGGAGGGAAAGAAGGAGGGAGAGAGAATGGAGAGTCTAGGAGGGAGGGAGAGAGAAGGGGGATAGTGAGCGATGGGGAGAGAGGGGAGAGAGAGACGGAGAGGGTGAAAGAGGAGGAGAGGGGGTGAATGAAGGGGAGAGAAAGAAGAGGTAGAGCGTGAGAGAGACACAGACATGAGATAAACGAGATAAACGTCAACCCTGTGACACTCATCTTTTCCCATTGACTGCAATGTATTGAGAAATACATCAACCCTGTGACACTCATCTTTTCCCATTGACTGCAATGTATTGAGAAATACATCAACCCTGTGACACTCATCTTTTCCCATTGACTGCAATGTATTGAGAAATACACCAACCCTGTGACACTTATCTTTTCCCATTGACTGCAATGTATTGAGAAATACGTCAACCCTGTGACAGTAATCTTTTCCCATTGACTGTAATGTATTGAGAAAAACATCAGCTACTGTGACATTTTACCTTTTTGCTAAAATGTGCCAGGATTACATATTCCTATGATATCATGTTGGTCTCAAGAATCATTGATACATGATATTATATAAGTACTATACACTACAGCCAGAGACTAAACCACAGCAGTCGGCACACGCCCAGTCATCAGGGTTTAATATAAAAGTGACATAAAGAAACCAGTTGGAATAAACCAAACAAAACTATTTTTACTGTTTTACTGACTTGTTTATAAAACTGAGTCAATTTAACATACTCACACACAAAAACTATTAGAACAATTACTGAGACCTTAAAAGACCATTGGAACAGTTGACTTAAGACACTTTGCTTGTAATGGGTAAAATCTAAACAATTCAGCAGCTTAACAAGGGAGACAACTAGGGAGTGGACGACTAAGAGAGGTCATCCAAGGGCATTCTCTTTATGTGAGAAAATGAAAAATGGTCAGAGTTCTATATGTATTAGCAGATTGAGAATTAGTATGAGATTTTCTGTCCCTCAACTGATTTGCATGGCTTGAGTCTTTTTGTGAGCCGTGTGCTATGTTATGGTACAGTGGGGAACAGAGAAAGAGTTTTCCACCGGAGGCCTGAGGTACATTCTTTACAGATTCTCTAATATTTGCATTGGATGGCGCTGGGGCCTCTCCTAAAGGTGTGTAACTATGTATGAAGGAGGGTGGTGGAGAGAGATGGACCGACCACATAGAACTCTTTCTGCAGCTGTTAAAATGTTCCGATCCTACACTCCTATTAAAATCACTGTATTACATTTGTATGTGTGTGGGTGTGTGCTCACGTCCACCATTTATGTAAAACACATTCAGTGGATCCACCCTGAGTCTTCCCGTCACTCTGTCTGCACTATAAACCCTCAAACTTTACATAGCCAGTTAGCCACACACCTGCCGCCCTCCGCCAGAGAGCCACCAATGCAGGAGCTGGAAGGGAGAAGGTGAGATCTTTGGCCCCAGTGAGGAGACCACACTCAGGCACTGGCCACAGCCTGGCTCTGGGGACAGCTGGTGGTCCTCTGTGGGATCATCAGGGGTGAAAGGAGTCTTTGACCACCATGACGGCGCTAAACTCGGAAGACTTTTGGAAAAAATTAGTGGAACCTTCAACCACCAGGTTCCTGGTGACGACAATTGCTCAGAGAGACATCCACTGTTGGGAATCTCCATAGAGATCCATTTATCTATCCCTACCAACGCAGTCCTCAAACTTGTCACAGCACACCCACAACCAGCTAATTATATTAACCAGGGATGCAAAACCCTACAGATGGGAAGAAAATAACCCTGAATGAAAATAGAACCATTTAGCTAATAGAGCTCATGTCTGTCTGGAGTCTGAACTGAGCCAGCTGAGTTGTGTAACTCCTCCACTAAGACATAAAGCTTTAAAATTGATAGTCAACCAGTGAGAGCTGTAAAGTCTCACTGGATCAAAGGCAGCTGGAGGAATTTACCTCTCTCACTCAAATAACTCTAAAACGCGGTATGATATTTCAGTGAGACGTGAAACACAGGAGCCTTTGCCAAGGCTTAATTACATTTATTTTAATAGCACACAAGAGCAAATCTGAGCACAGCAAACGAATCCAAGGATAACAAATAAAAGAGAGACGTGAGCCGTGAAAAGAGCTGTACTCTTCTCTTAAAGCCATGTTTCGGCTGCAGTTTAGCAGGTATTTAGTCTATTAGACATCTATTAGCTGTCCTTCAGAGGATATCAGCTGTCAGCAAGAGCTTTCCACAGTCCCTATGTCCTTAAACAGAGGTATTGTGTTTGCTCCCTCATCAGCCAAAGCGTGGCATGCATTTGTAGATCATTCTAGATAGATACATAGATTTTTTCTCTCTTTTTGCCAATTCCCCTGGTAATAGACCCAATACTGCCCTCCTGCTCAGAGCTCAGCTGATTTTATGGCCTAGTTAAGTCTGAAAAACAACATTGAGGGCCTTATGGGCCAGCCCTGGCCTGGAGAGGAAAACTCATGAGCTAATGTGTTGTATTAGGGGTTAGGCTACTGCTGCTGCTGGAGCTGAAAGAAAAGGGAACAGCACCAAAGGGTTTAGGAGGAAGTGATATTATGGTAAACTGAAATCTCCACCCAGTGCACATATTCATCCAACCACATTGGAACCCTTCAATCTAAATTATATGATATAATATTCTAAACCCAACACAAAAAAAAGCTGTGGGAGAGTATTTCTAGATGCAATATTGTTCATTTAAAATCTTCAACAAAGAGATAGTTCTTGAAGTTTTGTATTGGGAGCAACTGAGCATCTCTTAGCAAAGTCATGAAGGGGAATCAACATTACCCTACCGGTAATATTTTCCCAGAGGCCAGTGGCCCCTCCTTGTGGCAAAACTAGTTACTTACCCTTCTTCAAAATTTTTCAAAGACAGCTAAAAACTGAGTTAATTGTACTAAAATGTCAAGGACTAAATTATTGTGCATTTCATTATCGAATGCAAATCAAATGCCATTTCATCTATCATGATGTATCACAGAACATTATAAGGGAATCGCACCTGCTTTGAAGAGAAGTTGCCATTGGATGACGTTTGACTTCTGCTGACCAATTACAAAACGGTATTACAGTACGACAGCTCGTGGATCAACTATTTCTATGGGATCAACTGCTGTCGCTGTATCAACATTCAACAGTAATTTGACTAGCAGTAGATACTGTACTTTGTAACTTGATTTTACCAACGTCAACAGACAAAAAAAAGAAAGGAATATACATGTGCATATCCACGACAGAAGATAGTCTTGCAATTTGAACCACAATGCTTCTTCTGAAAGTCATATGATATTGCAAAGTGATGGGAAATATTTGTATTTAAAAAACAAAAAAATGGTGAGTGAGTTATTAGGCTACCCCCTTCCCAGATCATTTTCGTATTGCCTTGCTGTCTCTGTCAAATAGTAAAATAGCAAGCGCCTTGCTTTTGTTCACCTTGGTCAAGAGATCTGTAGGATTAGAGGGTGATTTAAAAGGACTAACTAATGCGCCATTACTCTGTGGGTAAATTTAGAAACAAGCCATGTCGTAATCGCATATCCAACTGTATGTCACTCACAGTGTCAGTGGCTCTGAATGTACTCTCGTTGTTTCGCCTTGAGAAAGAGCCATAACTAAGTACTTGTAAAAAAAAAGATATATATATATATATATATATATATATATTGCTTCTTTAATCAGCACAACAGTTTTCAGCTGTGCTAACATAATTGCAAAAGGGTTTTCTAATGATCAATTAGCCTTTTCAAATGATAAACTTGGATTAGCAAACACAACGTGTCATTGGAACACAGGACTGATGGTTGCTGATAATGGGCCTCTGTACGCCTATGTAGATATTCCATAAAAAAATCAGCAATTTCCAGCTACAATAGCCATTTACAACATTAACAATGTCTACACTATTTCTGATCAATTTGATGTTATTTTAATGGACAAAAAATGTGCTTTTCTTTCGAAAACAATGATATTTCTAAGTGACCCCAAACTTTTGAACGGTAGTGTATATAAAGTATTTACAAATGTTTGTGTCATCTAATATTGATCGAGTAAAAGGTTTATTCTGAAGAAAACTATTTAGCTTACAAAACACTTTAAACAGAGTGACAGATTAAGGTACCTAAAAGCATAATCATTTATCATTCATTTATCACTGCTGTATGGAAATTAAACATACCAAGTACCCATTCATATCAAATGTGGTTGCATCAGGTGCAATGTCATGCGCTACAGAACCAAAGCCAGCTGTGTGTTTGACTGCAGGCTGAGGAGTCCTGTCCCGTGGCCCTGTCTGAGCTGTGTCTGGCCCAGGTGTGTCTCAGCCTGGACTCCCTCTGCAGCACGCAACCAGATGGCTCCCTGAGGCTCAGCTGGGCCCCACTGCTCCCACAGGAAATGGCTGATCAGCTACTGCACAAGATGGCTACCCAGGGTGAGTAGGGAGGGCGCCAGAGAATGTTCACCAACAAAACACACACAAATGGAATTAAATAAATGTACTGGTTAACAAACCTATGGGTTTAATAAAGGGAATTTGTATTCAATAGGTTGATTTTAGGTCCACATTTCAGCCTTACCTCACGTTTTCACTTCTTATTTTTTTATCCCCTAGGCA
The DNA here is from genome assembly GCF_964263955.1 of Coregonus lavaretus. Classification (NCBI taxonomy): domain Eukaryota; kingdom Metazoa; phylum Chordata; class Actinopteri; order Salmoniformes; family Salmonidae; genus Coregonus; species Coregonus lavaretus. The sequence continues at coordinate 11,995,136 of NC_140010.1, read as the reverse complement.
CGCTAAACGACAGAACAGTCGGTATCTTCCGCAGCTGTGAACAACTCCGTCTGCGCAGAGCTTGTATCCGCTCCTCTCCCCTCTCTGCAGAGGCCTTCCGTCTGGCCCTCTGCCCTCACCGGTTGCAGGAGCTGGATGCTTCCCGGGTCCCTGGGGGCCTCACTGGGGCCCACATCCTCTCAGGCCTGGCCTCCAACCCGGAGTGCAGAGCCAGCCTGCAGAGGCTCACACTGAGCAGGCTCCAGATGGGCTGGAAGTCCATGGAGGTGGAGGAAGGGCAGGTGGGCTTCAGCTCTCTGCAGGGCCTGAAGATACTCAACCTGGCCAACACGGACCTCACAGACCCCCTCCTGGAGGACATCTGTACTCTCCCACAGCTAGAGGGCCTGGACATCTCCAGCACCCCCGTCATGGAGCTGAGTGCCCTGCTGGGTTGCCGGTTTACCCTAAGATCCCTGACTGCCCACGGGCTGAGGCAGCTGGACATGTCCCCTGCCAGGGTGATCTCCATCCTTAGCCAGCTCCACGCTCTCAGGCACCTGGACCTCTCTGACGACCGCTTCGCCTCTGCACCGCCCTCCGCAGAGGATGACGAATGGGGGGAGGGGGATGAAGCGGTGAGGCTGCTTCTGGAGGGGGGTTCTGGGGTTCTCCCAGCACTTGTGTCTCTGGATGTGTCTGGAAGGAAGAAGGTGACTGAAGGGGCGGTCACGGCCTTCGTGGAGGGGAGGAGTGGGCTGGTGTTCCTGGGGCTGCTGGCTACTGGGGCTGGCTCCTGTGACGTTCTGTCTGGGAAGGACAACTTAAAGGTGAGGTGACCGCTCGGGGGAATTTTATTGTTCATTACAAAAAATGCCTCCTACTTCCTGCTGTCATTTACTTGCTTTGGTGGATCTGAGACAGCTGTGAAGGTGTAAGCAGTAGTTTCCGCCATACTGCTTACACCTATGACCTATCCAGTCCTATCAGATATGTGCAGAGGAATGAGGAATAAGTGAGTGACGAATAATCTTCTTGTGTTTGTCTTCCAGGTGACCGGCGAGGCCAATGAGAAGCAGATCTGTGAGTCTCTGAGGAGGTACAGAGAGAGAGAGTGTTTCACACGCGAGGCCCTGGTCCATCTCTACCAGCTGACTAATGACATGTACGACCAGACCAGACCAGACATCCTGAAGGTAGCGGTCGGAATATGTCTGCATCTGAAATGTCTCCATCTGAAATTGTGGTTGTTGACATAAGCATTTACACAAAAAGCTTATGTACTGCTTATACATGTGTTATGTATGGGTCATGAATGTGTTATGAAGTCAATATGTAGGTACCCTTCTCGCCTTCCTGTAGCTGGTGTTGGGAGGGATGCAGAACCACTCAGAGTCTCTCCCTGTCCAGCTGGTGGCCTCAGCCTGCGTCTTCAACCTGACCAATCAGGACATGGCTGTGGGCATGCCCCACCCCCTGCTCAGCGCAGTCGTGCATCAAGTACTGGAAGCCATGAGAAGCTTCCCCAGCCACCAACAGGTACGGGCCCATACACAGACACACACGTTTAACATGCGCTACATTACCAAAAGTATGTGGACACCTGCTCGTCAAACATCTCATTCTAAAATCTTGGGCATTAATATGGAGTTGGCCCCCCTTTGCTGCTTTAACAGCCTCCACTCTTCTGGGAAGGCTTTCCACTAGATGTTGGAACATTGCTTTGGGGACTTGCTTCCATTCAGCCACAAGAGCATTAGTGATTACTGATGTTGGGCGATTAGGCCTGGCTCGCAGTCAGCGTTCCAATTCATCCCAAAGGTGTTCAATGGGGTTGAGGTCAGGGCTATGTGCAGGCCAGTCAAGTTCTTCCACACTGATCTCCACAAACCATTTCTGTATGGACCTCGCTTTGTGCACGGGCATTGTCATGCTGAAACAGGAAAGGGCCTTCCCCAAACTGTTGCCACAAAGTTGGAAGCACAGAATCGTCTAGAATGTCACTGTATGCTGTAGCATTAAGATTTCCCTTCACTGGAACTAAGGGGCCTAGCCCGAACCATGAAAAACAGCCCCAGACCATTATTCCTCCTCCACCAAACTTTACAGTTGGCTCTATGCATTGGGGCAGGTAGCGTTCTCCTGGCATCCGCCAAACCCAGTTTTGTCCGTCGGACTGCCAGATGGTGAAGCGTGATTCATCACTCCAGAGATCTCGTTTCCACTGCTCCAGAGTCCAATGGTGGCGAGCTTTACACCACTCCAGCCGACGCTTGGCATTGCGCATGGTGATCTTAGGCTTGTGTGCGGCTGCTCTTCCATGGAAACCCATTTCAGGAAGGACCCGGCGAACAGTTCTTGTGCTGACGTTGCTTCTAGAGACAGCTTAGGACTCGGTAGTGAGTGTTGCAACTGAGGACAGGTGATTTTTACGTGCTGCGCGCTTCAGCACTCGGCGGTCCTGTTCTGTGAGCTTGTGTGGCCTACCACTTTGCGGCTGAGCCTTTGTTGCTCCTAGACGTTTCCACTTCACAATAACAGCACTTAGTAAAGCCATTCTACTGCCAATGTTTGTTGTGGAGATTGCATGGCTGTTTGCTCGATTTTATACACCTGTCAGCAACTGGTGTGGCTGAAATAGCCAAATCCACTAATTTGAAGGGGTGTCCACATACTTTTGTATATGTAGTGTACTTTCGTACAGAGCGTGAAAAAGTAATGTGTCTCACGGCCAAGGGAGATGGCAGGAAGGCTCTGGACAACAGTCTTTCAAATTAAGTCTGATATTTTATTTACAGCAAGGTGTTCAGTATCTAGCAGTCGACTTTAACATACAAATGGATCCAGAAAAAAGAGACTAGGTGAACATCTAGAATATAAAACTGTCTCTTATAGTAGGCTACAGCTATTAGCCAGCAGGTAACTATCAGCAGTCTACCCCCTTCTCATAGCCCTGAAGGTCTGAAACAGACTGGCATAAATTACTAGTTGGTAACCCTCCTACCCGGATTGTGTCATACTAGCCCAGTAATGGACTATAAGAAGCCTAATGTTACTCCTTATAGTCCAAGTACCTTCCATGTTCTGTTTAAAGGCGAATTGGCTCTGGCAGTCAAAACAGCCAAATACTAAATTTCAACGTGAATTAATTCTCAATTGCTGTACGGTTCTAGAAACATTACGCCCTCTACTTTCATATCACATCAAAATAATTTCACAAATGCTAAATATAAACTTACTGTACACAGTTTTAACCGGTTTTAACACAGTTGCAACCAACTGTTTTTTTCAGTGACAAAATGTTTGTGTTTACACACAGGTGTTCGGTGACACAGATAGCTAATTAGCACAGGTAGTGGAATTTGTCTTCCGTCTGTTTTCCGTAAACAAGCGCTGTAACATGGAAATATGGCCGTGTGGGAACCCTAACAAAAACCCTATAAACGTGTGTAGTAATTTAACGTTTTTGAAAATAATTTCTCGCTGATATGAAAGAACAAAACAATTAATCAAAATGTACATACAATGTCTCAACTCAAAATAATAGTCCTATAGAGCTCTAACGTTTATATTATCAAAATAACAAACAGGGAGAAACCCCTGCACCAAAATTGGCGCCCCCAAACTGGATATGAATGAGAACCCAATCCGGCGGGTCGCCTCCCCCTAGGACCAGGAAGTGCACGTTGGAAGCGCGGCAAAAAGTTGTAACAATGAGCTGGCGATAAATTTTTTTAAAGTGAGTAATAAATTACTTTCAATGGCTGCAAAATACATAACAATTAGGGGACCATGTAAACTAAAGTTTCATAAACCAAATTAGTAGCCGTTAGCTACTATGTTCTGAAAGAGACGGTAGACTGGTCTGTAGGCCTACACTTGACCTCTAGATTTGACCTCTAGTTTTCGTCACGCCGGTTAAAACATAATTGTTAAGTCGATAAGAGTCCACAGCCGCAGAGCCAGTCCGGTGGCCGATTATTACATATATTTGTATATACTAAACAAAAATATAAACTCAACATGTAAAGTGTTGGTCCCATGTTTCATGAAATAAAAGATCCTAGAAATATTCCATACACACAAAAAGCTTATTTCTCCCAAAAATAAAACACGCATTTGTTTACATCCCTGTTAGTGAACATTTCTCCCTTGCCAAGATAATCCATCCAGCTGACAAGTGTGGCATATCAAGAAGATGATTAAACAGCATGATCATTATACAGGTGCACCTTGTGCTGGGAACAATAAAAGGCCTCTCTAAAATGTGCAGTTTTGTCACACAACACAAAGCCACAGATGTCTCAAGTTTTGCTGATGTCAACGTTGTGAACAGAGTACCCCATGGTGGGGTTATGGTATGGACAGGCATAAGCTATGGACAATGAACACAATTACATTTTATTGATGGCAATTTGAATGCACAGAGATACCGTGACGAGATCCTGAAGCCCATTGTCATGCAATTCAGCCGCCGCCATCACCTCATGTTTCAGCATGATAATGCACGGCCCCACGTTGCAAGGATCTGTACACAATTCCTGGAAGCTGAAAATGTCCCAGTTCTCCCATGGCCTGCATACTCAAAAGATGTGTCACCCATTGAGCATGTTTGGGATGCTCTGGATCGATGTGTACGACAGCGTGTTCCAGTTCCTGACGATATCCAGCAACTTCGCACAGTCATTGAAGAGGAATCGGACAACATTCCACAGGCCACAATCAACAGCCTGATCAACTCTATGCAAAGGAGATGTGTCACACTGCATGAGGCAAATGGTGGTCACAAAAGATACTGACTGGTTTTCTGATCCACGCCCCTACTTTTTTTTTTAAGGTATCTGTGACCAACAGATGCATATCTGTATTCCCAGTCATGTGAAATCCATAGATTAGGGCCTAAGAAATGTATTTCAATTGACTGATTTCCTTATATGAACTGTAACTCAGTAAAATCTTTGAAATTGTTGCATGTTGCGTTTATATTTTTGTTCAGTATAATTGACATTATTTGAGTGTCCAAGCGGGTTAGCGCTCTTGGTACTGTGGTCGTGCGTTGGTAATTCAACCAGACTACCCTGGCTAGTCTCACATGGGGCAAGAGCCAAGGTGGTCAGCAACTATCTGGGTGATGATGGTTCCCGATTCCCGGCGTCGTCTGTCCATTGGTACCAGTGGGTATGCCCTTGGATCAGTCTTCCCGGGTTCGTGTCGCTTAAGGCGCAGGAGCCAAGGTCGGTCAGGAACTCTGGGTTACGACGGCCCCCTAATTAACCCTCTTTGCTTTTTATGTCGCTACAAGTTATGTCCACATTCCTTCTTAATGAATTTGAGAGCGTTATGGAAAATAACGTTACGGACAATACTGTGTTTCGCACGTTTATAATGAAAAGGGTAGGTTACTAGTAGCCTATGTGACCCTGATTGGATCTAAAGAAAAACAATCAAAATAATGATAATGTATGGTATATAATTGTTAAAGACATGCTCCGGAACTTTGGCGACTAGTAAGTCTTTTTTAAACCTCCCACTTTGGGCTTTATGTGTCAAGGTGTAGTTCATACATGCATAATCTATGAGCAGAATTACCTTATTACCTCAAGGCCAGCCCCCTAGCAAAATCGAGTTCCAGCCGATGAGCTTCAGCCTCTCTCCATTTGAGTGACAGCTAGCACGATGCACACACAGCAGAGCGAGAGGTAGAGAGCAATGACGTGGTGCACATATCTGCACATATGTGACGTAGTACACCATTTTCAGGGACCACTTTTGGCTCGTGAGCGCTACTTTCAGAACTACTGGCTAAAAAGTATTTTAAAAGTACAGGAGAATCTCTTTAAGGGACAGATACAATTAAAAACATTCTAAACCATCTCTGAGAACCTTTAGGCTTACACATGACGCTGAAATCAACCAAACACAGCAACGTGAATGAAGCTGTGTATATCTCCAACCATTAGAAAATGACTTTGAAAAATAATAACTGATACTAATAAATAACAAATACTGGGGTAATCTTACAGCATAAAACACAAATGTTTGGGCATAATTTTGGTAACGGGTAGAACAGGGTTGACAATCCAAAAGAATACATTGGCGGGAGAATGGGGGGAACCATTTTATGAACTGAATGTTGTTGACGCTGTGCTAGGCCAGTGCCAAGCCGCATCATCACACAGAGTAGGCTACTCTCTCTCCTGTACCCATAAAAAAATCTAAGCCAAATACAATATAATGTAATATTCTACTGTGTACGGGACGGCAGTAAGGATTGCCACCGAGCTCACACACCCACTCAACCAGGAGTAGCCTACCAGCTCTTACCATCAGGCCACGATACAGATTTTATGTACAGAAAACTGCCAGAGCCCAGAAATAATTAGTCCCCACCAGTATCAGACAATTAAACAAATAACTCTGCTCAATGAGTTACAGGTTTTGGTTTTTCCATTTATGTTTTGAGGTTGGACTTTTAGAACGTATAGCAAGTTAGCATGTAGAGCGCACCGATTGGTGTCACCTCGTTAGTCAGTATGTGTTATACCTGTGCTGGTTGAATCTCAATAGTGGGAAGGTGTTTCACCTGTGCTGTCCCAGATCCAATTTAAGAGTGGCTAGCCCAGTTCTCCAGTTGTCTTGATAGATGCTGAGGGTTGACACCTTTAGTTGGCTCGCCCTATTTAGATTTCTAGACAAACAAATCCTTTATCTGATTTTGTTTGCTTCCTGTTTGCTTCCTGTCTTTAAGTTTGGTGTGGGTTTTTCAATTGTTTGCCTCTTAGTGGGAAAATTTTGTGGGCACTCATGGTGGGTGTCTTTTAGGTTCCAGTTGTTGTTGCTACAGTAGTCAACTTTCAGTGGACACCCCCATGAGTGTCTTTTAGAACTCCTCCTAAAACCCTACCTGTTTAGTTTTGGTTGTTGTCAATGACTCTTTGTTAGTTCCCCCTTCTGTTTGAGCGACATTATTTGGTTTTCTAGTTGGGGAACGTAACAAAATGGGACTCGCTCTAGTCACTTACTCTAAAGCTCTGCTGTGCCCAGATATTTGAGTGTCCAAAATACACTTTTGTGGTAGAGTTTCTGTCACTGACATCCACCCAGAGGAGTTATAAGATAGGTGGAATCATTTTGATAGTTGCATAAACACACAGGCTTGTAAAATAAAAATAAAGCCATGGACTTTAAGTTGGAAGCATTTGTGGAAAACCCTACAAGGGAGATGTTAGATAAATGTACAAAGGTGAATCTGACAGTCCAAAAGTAGCTTTGGTGGAGGAGGAAATCCTCTCGGAGAGAAAGGCTGATGAAAAAGGTAGTAGAGTACATCCCGTAGACGTGCATACTAAGGGAGTTAGAACTAAAGGCAAAGTTGGAGCAACAAAGATTTGAGCTTGAACAACAGAAATTAGAGTTGGAGCACAGGGAAAGACAAAATGAGCGTGCAGCTAAGCAACAAGAACAAGAACGAGAACGTGCAGCCAGACTAGAACAAGAACAATGTGCACATGCCATTCGATTAAAACAGATGGAGCTGGCAGCGTGACAAAGAGAGATAGATTTGGAAGCACTCCAAATCCAGTCAGGCAATCCTTCACCCTCAACAGAGTTTGATCTTGGTCGGAACTTGAAGCTTTCCACCTTCTCGACTGCGGTCCCGTCGATGTGGATAGGGGGGTGCACCCTCTGCTGTTTCTTGAAGTCCACGATCATCTCCTTTGTTTTGTTGATGTTGAGTGAGAGGTTATTTTCCTGGCACCACACTCCCAGAGCCCTTACCTCCTCCCTGTAGGCGGTCTCGTCATTTTACATTTACATTTACATCATTTAGCAGACGCTCTTATCCAGAGCGACTTACAAATTGGTGCATTCAACTTATGATTTTTTTTATGGGGGAGTGGGGGGGGGGGGTAGAAGGATTACTTTATACTATTCCAGGTATTCCTTAAAGAGGTAGGGTTTCAAGTGTCTCCGGAAGGTGGTCAGTGACTCCGCTGTCCTGGCGTCGTGGGGGAGCTTGTTCCACCATTGGGGTGCCAGAGCAGCAAATAGCTTTGACTGGACTGAGCGGGAACTGTGCTTCCGTAGATGTAGGGGAGCTAGCAGGCCAGAGGTGGATGAACGTAGTGCCCTCGTTTGGGTGTAGGATCTGATCAGAGCCTGAAGGTAAGGAGGTGCCGTTCCCCTCACAGCTCCGTAGGCAAGCACCATGGTCTTGTAGTAGATGCTAGCCTCAACTGGAAGCCAGTGGAGTATGCGGAGGAGCGGGGTGACATGAGAGAACTTGGGAAGGTCGAACACCAGACGGGCTGCGGCCTTCTGGATAAGTTGTAGGGGTTTAATGGCACAGGCAGGGAGCCCAGCCAACAGTGAGTTACAGTAATCCAGACGGGAGATGACAAGTGCCTGGATTAGGACCTGTGCCGCTTTCTGTGTAAGGTAGGGTCGTACTCTGCGAATGTTGTAGAGCATGAACCTGCAGGATCGGGTCACCGCTTTGATGTTAGCGGAGAACGACAGGGTGTTGTCCAGGGTCACGCTAAGGTTCTTTGCACTCTGGGAGGAGGACACAATGGAGTTGTCAACCGTGATGGCGAGATCATGGAGCGGGCAGTCCTTCCCCGGGAGGAAGAGCAGCTCCGTCTTGCCGAGGTTCAGCTTGTGGTGGTGATCCGACATCCACACTGATATGTCTGCCAGACATGCAGAGATGCGATTCGCCACCTGGTTATCAGAAGGGGGAAAGGAGAAAATTAATTGTGTGTTGTCTGCGTAGCAATGATAGGAGAGACCATGTGAGGATATGACAGAGCCAAGTTACTTGGTGTATAGAGAGAATAGGAGAGGGCCTAGAACTGAGCCCTGGGGGACACCAGTGGTGAGAGCACGTGGTGCGGAGACAGATTCTCGCCACGCCACCTGGTAGGAGCGACCTGTCAGGTAGGACGCAATCCAAGAGTGAGCAGCGCTGGAGATGCCCATCTCGGAGAGGGTGGAGAGGAGGATCTGATGGTTCACAGTATCAAAGGCAGTGGATAGGTCTAGAAGGATAAGAGCAGAGGAGAGAGAGTTAGCTTTAGCAGTGCGGAGAGCCTCCGTGACACAGAGAAGAGCAGTCTCAGTTGAATGACCAGTCTTGAAACCTGACTGGTTTGGATCAAGAAGGTCATTCTGAGAGAGATAGCAGGAGAGTTGGCTAGAGACGGCACGCTCAAGAGTTTTGGAGAGAAAAGAAAGAAGGGATACTGGTCTGTAGTTGTTGACATCGGAGGGATCGAGTGTAGGTTTTTTGAGGAGGGGTGCAACTCTTGTTCTCTTGAAGACGGAAGGGACATGGCCAGCGGTCAAGGATGAGTTGATGAGCGAGGTGAGGTAAGGGAGAAGGTCTCCGGAAATGGTCTGGAGAAGAGAGGAGGGGATAGGGTCAAGCGGGCAGGTTGTTGGGCGGCCGGCCGTCACAAGTCACAAGATTTCATCTGGAGAGAGAGGGGGAAAATAAGTCAAAGCGTAGGGTAGGGCAGTGTGAGCAGGACCAGCGGTGTCATTTTACTTAATAAATAAGGATCGGATGTCGTCAACCTTCTTTTCAAAATGGTTGACGAAGTCATCCACAGAGAGGGAGGAGGGAGGGAGAGGAGGATTCAGCAGGGAGGAGAAGGTGGTATAGAGCTTCCTAGGGTTAGAGGCAGAGGCTTGAAATTTAGAGTGGTAGAAAGTGGCTTTAGCAGCGGAAACAGAGGAAGAGAATGTAGAGAGGAGGGAGTGAAAAGATGACAGGTCCGCGGGGAGTCTAGTTTTCCTCCATTTCCGCTCGGCTGCCCGGAGCCCTCTTCTATGAGCTCGCAATGAGTCGTCAAGCCACGGAGCAGGAGGGGAGGACCGAGCCGGCCAGGAGGATAGGGGATATAGAGAGTCAAAAGATGCAGAAAGGGAGGAGAGGAGGGTTGAGGAAGCAGAATCAGGAGATCAAGCGTATTGCCTGCCTTGTGAGTAGGGGGGGGGGGGGGGGGGGGGGGGGGGGCGGTGAGAGGGTGAGGTCAAAAGAGGAAAGGAGTGGAAAGAAGGAGGCAGAGAGAAATGAGTCGAAGGCAGACGTAGGGAGGTTAAAGTCACCCAGAACTGTGAGGGGTGAGCCATCCTCAGGAAAGGAACTTATCAAGGCGTCAAGCTCATTGATGAACTCTCCAAGGGAACCTGGAGGGCGATAAATGACAAGGATGTTAAGCTTGAATGGGCAAGTGACTGTGACAGCATGGAATTCAAATGAGGAGATAGACAGATGGGTCAGGGGAAAAAGAGAGAATGTCCACTTGGGAGAGATGAGGATTTCTGTGCCACCGCCGCGCTGACCAGATGCTCTCGGGGTATGCGAGAACACATGGTTAGACGAGGAAAGAGCAGTAAGAGTAGCAGTGTTTTCTGTGGTAATCCATGTTTCTTTCAGCGCCAAGAAGTCGAGGGACTGGAGGGTAGCATAGGCTGAGATGAACTCTGCCTTGTTGGCCGTAGAACGGCAGTTCCAGAGGCTGCCAGAGACCTGGAACTCCACGTGGGTCGTGCGCGCAGGGACCACCAGATTAGAGTGGCAACAGCCACGTGGTGTGAAGTGTTTGTATGGCCTGTGCAGAGAGGAGAGAACAGGGATAGACAGACACATAGCTGACAGGCTACAGAAAAAGGCTACAATAATGCAAAGGAGATCGGAATGAAATTAACTAAACATCTGGGAAAGCAAGAGAGCGGGGCCTCCCTCACTTACGTTTCACTGAAACACTCAAATATAACTCTCCAAACTTCCACTTTATAAATTATAATTGTTGTAAACTACAGCGGTTCAATGTTTCTAGGAATAGACTAACTTAGTTTATTCAGCTAGCAACTTGGTACAGTATTCTTCCGTGAAAACCGTCCAGGGCACCGAATCCTATGACGCCAAAGCCAACTAGCATGCCAGCCTCCAATAACACAGTTTAGCACCAATACTCGGTTACAACAAACCACCAGTGTGTTAACACGCCAAGCAGATCATTTGTGTCCGTGTCTAACGTTGTGTAAAGTTTTGGGTTAGTTTTGACAGTTTGAGTGAGTACGTCGTCAACTTATTCAGCCAGTTAGTTAGCTAGAATAGTTAGCATACAAGCTAGCCATTGCTCTCTGCCAACGAGCTAACCCCTCCTCCCACGGCACGAACACACAGAGAGCCAAGCTAACATTAACTAGTCACCCATGTCCCGAATTCCCTTGAACGACTCTGGTTACCAGTATGTAAAAACAAAACAAAAATAAATGTAGGTTATAACTTACCCTTAGTAGCTACTGTTAGCCAGTTAAGTGCAAAGCTAGCCACTGAATCGATTCAGCCAGTTCGCGTCTTTCCCAACGGAGAGAACGCGTCTCTAAATATTAAAGCTAGGTCGTTCCAGCTATTGTTTAATTAGCTATCCAGGTAGCTACATTTCGAATACAGTAGCTACTAACTACCTAACGTTAATGCTTCAGATAATGAGGTTAGAAAAACAGCTGAATGGTAGGTAGCTAGCTGGCATAATTACAGGTACTCTTAAGCGTGAAATAACATTGGAAACAACTATCCACAGTTGCTAATAGTTACCAGTAGCTACCCGCTAGCTAGCTAGCTTTATTGGTCCAGGTAGTGAGTTAGCTAGCCTCGTGCTTCACCGGGCTAGCCTACTACTGTTGTGTTGTCTGCAAACTTGATGGTTGAGTTGGAGGCGTGCTTGGCCACGCAGTCATGGGTGAACAGGGAGTACAGGAGGGGGCTGAGCATGCACCCTTGTGGGGCCCCAGTGTTGAGGATCAGCGAAGTGGAGATGTTGTTTCCTACCTTCACCACCTGGGGGCGGCCCGTCAGGAAGTCCAGGACCGAGTTGCACAGGGCGGGGTTCAGACCCAGGGCCTCGAGCTTAATGATGAGCTTGGAGGGTACTATGGTGTTGAATGCTGAGCTATAGTCAATGAACAGCATTCTTACATAGGTATTCCTCTTGTCAAGATGGGATAGGGCAGTGTGATGGCGATTGCATCGTCTGTGGATCTATTGGGGCGGTAAGCAAATTGAAGTGGGTCTAGGGTGACAGGTAAGGTAGATGTGATATGATCCTTGACTAGTTTCTCAAAGCACTTCATGATGACAGAGGTGAGTGCTACAGGGCGATAGTCATTTAGTTCAGTTAACTTTTTGCTTTCTTGTGTACAGGAACAATTATGACACTGTTAAAGCTGCTATCCTTCGGGCTTACGAGTTGGTACCAGAGGCATACAGACAACAGTTCTGTAAATTACTAAAGACAGAATCACAAAGCCATGTTGAGTTCGCAAGGGAAGAAGCATCTTTTTGATGATCAAATTGTATTTGATACATGCGCCGAATGCAACAGGTGTAGACCTTACCGTGAAATGCTTACTTACAAGCCCTTAACCAACAATGCAGTTTTAAGAAATAGATTAGTTAATAAAATGTTAACTAAATAAACTAAAGTAAAAAAAAAAAAAAAATAATGTAACACAATAAAATAACAATAATGAGGCTATATACAGGGTGTACCTGTACCGAGTCAATGTGCAGGGGTACAGATTAGTAGAGGTCATTTGTACACGTAGGTAGGGGTAATGTGACTATGCATAGACAATAAACAGCTAGTAGCAGCAGTGTAAAAATAAAGGAGGGGGGGGGGGGGTCAATGCAAATAGTCCGGGTGGCCATTTGATTAATTGTTCAGCAGTCTTATGGCTTGGGGGTAGAAGCTGTTAAGGAGCATTTTGGACCTAGACTTGGAGCTCCGGTACTGCTTGCCATGCGGTAGCAGAGAGAACGGTCTATGACTTGGGTGACTGGAGTCTTTGACAATTTTTTGTGCCTTCCTCTGACACCGCCTAGTATATATGTCCTGAATGTCAAGAAGCTTGGCCCCAGTGATGTACTGGGCTGAACGCACTACCCTCTGTAGCGCCTTACGGTCGGATGCCCAGCAGTTGCCATGCTAGGTGGTGATGCAACTGGTCAGGATGCTCTCGATGGTGCAGCTGTATAACTTTTTGAGGATTTTTTATTTTATTTTACCTTTATTTAACTAGGCAAGTCAGTTAAGAACAAATTCTTATTTACAATGACGGCCTACACCGGCCAAACCCGGACGACGCTGGGCCAATTGTGCGCCGCCCTATGGGACTCCCAATCACGGCCAGTTGAGATACAGCCTGGAATCGAACCAGGGGGTCTGTAGTGACGCCTCAAGCACTGAGATGCAGTGCCTTAGACCGCTGCGCGGACCCTTGCCAAATCTTTTCAGTCTCCTGAGGGGGAAAAGGCGTTGTCGTGCCCTCTTCACGACTTTCTTGGTGTGTTTGGACCATGATAGTTTGTTGGTGATGTGGACACCAAGGAACTTGAAACTCTCGACCGACTCCGCTACAGCCCCGTCAATGTGAATGGGGGTGTGTTCGGCCCTCCTTTTCCTGTAGTCCACGATCATCTCCTTTGTCTTGCTCACGTTGAGAGAGAGGTTGTTGTTCTGGCACCACACTGCCAGGTCTCTGACCTCCTCCCTACAGACTGTCTCATCGTTGTTGGTGATCAGGCCTACCACCGTTGTGTTGTTAGCAAACTTAATGATGGTGTTGGAGTCGTGCTTGGCCACGCAGTCGTGGGTGAACAGGGAGTACAGGGGGGGACTAAGCACGCACGCCTGAGGGGCCCCCGTGTTGAGGATCAGCGTGGCAGATGTGTTGTTGCCTACCCTTACCACCTGGGGGCGGCCTGTCAGGAAGTCCAGGATCCAGTTGCAGAGGGAGGTGTTTAGTCCCAGGCTCCTTAGCTTAGTGATGAGCTTTGTGGGCCCTATGGTGTTGAACGATGAGCTGTAGTCAATGAACCGGATTCTCACATAGGTGTTCCTTTTGTCCAGGTGAGAAAGGGCAGTGTGCAGTGCAATTGAGATTGCGTCATCTGTGGATCTGTTGGGGTGGTATGCGAATTGGAGTGGGTCTAGGGTTTTCGTGATGATGGTGTTGATGTGAGCCATGACCAGCCTTTCAAAGCACTTCGTGGCTACCGACATGAGTGCTACAGGGCGGTAATCATTTAGACAGGTTACCCTGTTAGGTGAAGGTTGTGCGGTCGGAGTCCGCACCTTTGTGGGGGGGGTACTGTCACGCCCTGACTGAGGGGACTCGTATATGTTGAGTCAGGGTGTGTATATTCTTTGTTGTGTATATTCTATGTGGTGTATCTAGTATGTATAGATCTATGTTGGCCGGTGTGGTTCCCAATCAGAGGCAGCTGTCGCTCGTTGTCTCTGATTGGGGATCATACTTAGGCAGCCGATTGGCACTGTTTTGTTGTGGGATCTTGTTCCGTGTTTAGGCTTGTTTTGTGTTAGCCTTTGGACTTCACGTGTCGTTGGTTTGTTGTTTTGTCGTGTGTTTAGCATTTAATAAACATGTATGCATATCACGCTGCGCCTTGGTCTGACCCGTCCTTAAACAAACGTGACAGAAGATCCCACCAAACACGGACCAAGCAGCGTGCCCAGGAGGACCGAACACCCTGGACACAGGTGGGGAAGATTTGGTCATGGGAGGAGATATTTGCGGGAAAGGACCCTGGGCGAAGAAGGAAGCCCAGGCAGGAGAGGAGCAACGGCAACACGGAAGCCGGCCGAGGAGGAAGCCCGAGAAGCAGCCCCAATAAAAAAAATGTGGGGGCTAAAGGGGTGGTCGGGGAGCGAGAGAGAAGAGCCCCGACCACTGCACCTGGTTGGTTTCCAGATTGGGTCCCTACGACCATGGGAAGAGGAGTGGGAACAGTATTATACTGAGGAGTCGGAGGATGACGATCTCGAGAGGTCAAGGACCTTGAGGATTTAAAGATACTCATGTTTCTCGAGCAGTTGAAGAATTGCCTTCATGAAAGGGTTGCTACCTACGTTTATGAGCACAAGGATCTCACTCTTGTGAAAGCTGCAGTCCTTGCAGATGAGTTTGTGTTGACACATAAAACTACCTCCACAAACAAAGCACCCAGTAGTTATCCCTACGCAAAAAGCAATCCAGAGAAGTCACCTCTTACTGCAAGATTTCAGTATTTTTCTACAGTGCCCAAAGATAAAGATTGGCAGAAAACTGTGTTTTCGTATCCACCAGTTTGTTATTTCTGGGGTGAGGACTCGCCTACCGGTGAAGGGAGTGTCATTCATTTTGGGAAACGATTTGGCTGGAGCGAAGGTCATGCCAAGTCCTGTCATTTGTAAAAAAAAAAAAAAAAACAGAGTAGAGGAATCTGATGGGTTATCAGAAAAGTACCCTAGCGTGTTCTCAGCATGTGCGGTTACACTTGCTATGTCTAAGAAAGTCACCGGGAGCAAGTCTATTGTTGAGGAGGATATCAACGATCCCACCGTGGTCAATCTGTCTGAGACGTTTATGAGTGATCCTGATTTTGGTAAACCTCCTGAGTTGATCTCTCCTTTGAAAACCCCAAAGGTGAGCAAGTTTGTAGGACCACTGAAGGAAGAGAGGGTCCCTACAGTTGATACGTCAATGTTTAGGAAGCAGTTGATTGCGGAACAGATGAAAGATGTTTCCCTCTCCCCTCTTTTTGCTAAGATACGTCCAGAGGCGGAGTTTGATGAAGTTCGTGTGGGTTACTTTGACAAAGATGGTGTTCTAATGAGGAAATTGCATTCTCGCGCCACTTCTGGGCAAGACGATTGGCCCAGTGTATTTCAAATTGTCGTTCCATTTACGCTTTGACTGTATCTTGACCGTATCTTGCGTAAATTCTTCTGGCCTGGTCTGAAACAAGATGGCGTGTCTTACTGTAAATCCTGTTATGTTTGCCAGCGCACGGGTAAACCGATCCAAGCTGTGCCAGTTGCACCTTTGCAGCCTATTCCTGCTTTTGACTAACCTTTCAGCAGGGTTCTGGTGGATTGTGTTGGTCCTTTGCCCAAAGCAAAGAGTGGTTACCAGTTTCTCTTAACCATTATGTGCGCTGTCACTCGTTTCCCTGAGGCCATTCCACTCAGGAAAATCACGAGAGGAAAGTTACTACGGATATTGCAGGAGTTTCCACTTGAGATCGGATCGGATATGTCCGTGGTAAGAACAACTTGGTTGCTGATTGTCCTTCAATGGTGGGCAGTCAATACGTTTTGTGTTTTGCGTTTAGCTAGTCTGTAGCCCTGGCTCACAATTTATTTTGACTGCACGTTTTGATATTTTGGAGATTAGTTTCGTTTTGGTTGCGCTCATTCCAAGGGGATGAGAGTTATAGAAACATATGTGATTTTAACCGTTTCTCAACTTGTGAGTTTTTGTATTTCTGTCTGTAATAAAGCCCTTTTGTGGGGGAAAACACATTCTGATTGGCTGGGCCTGGCTCCCCAGTGGGTGGGCCTATGCCCACCCATGGCTGCACCCCTGCCCAGTCATGTGAAATCCATAGATTAGGGCCTAATTTATTTATTTCAATTGACTGATTTCCTTATATGAACTGTAACTCAGTAAAATCTTTGAAATTGTTGAATGTTGCGTTTATATGTTTGTTCAGTATATTTATGTATTTATGCATTATATGTGGTGATGTTGTGCTGATGAGTTTGAGATGCAAGACAAATTTCCCGAAAGGGACACAATAAATAATTATTATAAACCCACTAACCACAGCCTGTGCCTCCCCCTTCCACTAACCACAGCCTGTGCCTCCCCCTTCCACTAACCACAGCCTGTGCTTCCCCCTTCCACTAACCACAGCCTGTGCTTCCCCCTTCCACTAACCACAGCCTGTGCTTCCCCCTTCCACTAACCACAGCCTGTGCTTCCCCCTTCCACAAACCACAGCCTGTGCTTCCCCCTTCCACTAACCACAGCCTGTGCTTCCCCCTTCCACTAACCACAGCCTGTGCTTCCCCCCTTCCAGTTACAGAAGAACTGCCTGCTGGTGCTCTGCAGTGACACCATCCTTCAGGACGTCCCTTTTGACAGGTCAGTCATTCCATAGCCTGGTGAATTGACAGGTCAGTCAGTCCATAGCCTGGTGAATTGACAGGTCAGTCAGCCCATAGCCTGGTGAATTGACAGGTCAGTCAGTCCATAGCCTGGTGAATTGACAGGTCAGTCAGTCCATAGCCTGGTGAATTGACAGGTCAGTCAGCCCATAGCCTGGTGAATTGACAGGTCAGTCAGTCCATAGCCTGGTGAATTGACAGGTCAGTCAGCCCATAGCCTGGTGAATTGACAGGTCAGTCAGCCCATAGCCTGGTGAATTGACAGGTCAGTCAGTCCATAGCCTGGTGAATTGAAATCAATCTAAATCAATTTAATCGAAACCTTGAGTTGTGTGTGCAGATCTTAAATTAGGATTCAGTTCTAGGTGTTATAGGATCTCACTGCTGTGTCCCTGTCAGATTCGAAGCAGCCAAGCTGGTGATGAACTGGCTCAGCGGTCACGTGGACCGGACCCTGCAGAGGATGGCCGTGGCCGTCATCTCCATACTAGTGGCCAAAGTACGTCCCTACCCTTCTATAAATGCATTATTTCCTCAACAGTAACATCTCCATTCAATGGCCAAAGTAGTGCACCCCAAACCCCGCATGGACCGGAATGTTTGACTGGGAGTAGGGTTGATGTATGGGACTCCATGGGCAGTTGGCAGTGGCTTATGTTGCCGCGATCATTTGTTGAAACAGTTTGTCTCTCTGCAGCTGTCCACACAGCAGACCACACAGCTGGGGGCTGATATCTTTATTATGAAGGTAAGAAATCTGTATCCCTCCATTTCCTCTCCCCCTCACCTCACCTCACCTCTATCTCTCTTCCTTCCCCCTCACCTTATCTCACCCTCTTCCCACCTCACCTCACCTCACCTCTCTCTCACCTAACCTCTTTCTCCCCCCTCACCTCACCTCTCTCTCCCCCTCACCTCTCTCTATCTCCCTCTTCCCCTCACCTCACCTCTATCTCTCTCTCTGCCCTTCACCTGACCCCTCTTCCTCTCTCCATCAACTCTCTCTCCTCCTCTCTCCTTCTCACCTCTCTCTCTCTCTCCCCCTCCCTCCTCTCTCTATTCCTCTCTTCCCACTCACCTCTATCTCTTCCTCTGTCCCTCTCCCTCCTCCTCACTTCACCTCTCTCTCTCCCCCCTCTCTCTTTCTATTCCTCTCTCCCCCCCACCTCTATCTCTTCCTCTCTCTCACCTCACCTCTTATACTCCTCTCTCTCCACCTCACCTCTCTCTCTCTCTCGCTCTCTCTCCGTCTCCCCTCTAACAGCAGCTGCTGGGTATAGTGCAACAGAAAGCCATGGCGGGAGTAGTGGACTCCACTCTGAAGTTTGCCCTGAGTGCTCTGTGGAACCTGACTGATGAGACACCCACTGCATCGCGACACTTCATCCAATGTCAGGGCCTGGAGCTGTACGAGGAAGTGCTGGAGGTAGGAGAAACACACTCTTACACACACACACATTTATAGTTGAAATAGTGGAACCATTCAATGAATTGTCCTCTCCCTCTTGCCTTGCAGTCCTACTCCTCTGAGTCTTCTATACAGCAGAAAGTTCTAGGTCTTCTGGTGAGTCTTTCTGTTTCAACATGTTGCAGTTGTTGTTTGTTTGTGTATGTCAGTGCTCTGATTTTCTACATTATCATTGTGCATATTATTTACATGTGTTACCCCTGGGGTTGTGTTCTCTAGTCAAAATTGCACAGATAAAATGCATGTTTCTGTAATCAAAACAACTGTTTTGTTTGAGCCAGTAAGCATAAACAAGGGCCAGATTCAATTGAACATGTTTATCTTTGTGGACAGAACCACATCCTGCACATAACAACTGGAAGCATTTATCTGTTGATGGTCCGTGGTTTTCTGTCTCCCTCCATGCTGCGCCTGGCTTCATTAGGGCACACCACAGCGAAACATTTTTAAGCATTTGTAATAGGATCAGATAGTATATCCCTGTTTTACTCTGTTTGGGAGCGTTTCCTTCTGTTTCATTCCTACTGAACACTACCCAGGGCCAGTATTTATAAAGCATTTCAGAGTGAGAGTGCTGATGTAGGATCAGTTTTGTGTTTTAGATCATAATGAATACGATTATATGGACAGGGGGACCTGCTCCTAGTTCAGCACTCCTACTCTGAGTTGCTTGATGAATATGGTTCCTGGTCTCTCTGTGGTCCAGAACAACATAGCCGAGGTGGAGGAGCTGCAGGCAGACATGATGGAGGAGGACCTGTTGGAGCACGTAGTGACCCTGCTCCAGGGGCCCCAGGTGGAGGTGGGGGTCAGCTACTTCGCTGGGGGCATCCTGGCCCACCTCACCTCCAGACAGGATGCATGGACCCTAGACCAGGGGCTCCGTCAAACTATACTGGAACAGATGGTACAGTGTGTGTGTGTGTGTGTGTGTGTGCATATCAGTGTTTTCTTTACTCCAATTACCTGTCTCTACTATCTACAGCATGCTGCCATACTGACCTGGGCCCTCCCTGAGCGTGAGATGGTGTCCTACAGGTAAGACTGTCTGTCTGTCTGTCTGAGCTGCTCAGCGATGCCATATATATCATATATCTGATCAGCGTCTTCATCTCTCTCTGTTCATCTCGCTCGCTCTCCCTCTCGCTCTCTCTCTGTTCATCTCTCTCTATGTTAATCTCTCTCTCTCTCTGTTCATCTCTCTCTGTTCATCTCTCTCTGTTCATCTCTCTTTCTCTCCCTTCCTCCTTACTTCTTTCCCCCCCCCTCCCTCAGGTCGTTCCGGCCGTTCTTCTCCCTGCTCCAGACCTCTCAGCCTGCTGGAGTGCAGCTATGGGCTGTCTGGGCTATGCGTCTCGTCTGCACTCAGAACGGTGAGGGTGTGTGTGTGTGTGTGTGTGTGTGTATCATTTACGTGGTATCATTTAGGGAACTATTGCAATAACTAGAAGATAGCTGGAAGATACTGGGCTGTAGGCACATGCATAGTCCTTTGATCACATAGAATGTGTGTGGCCTGAGGAGGTGTTCTCTTACTAGTTTGTCTATATTATTGAGGCGCTTTAAATGCATTGTATGTCATGTGTGATTCTATTTTATTTCAGGTGTGCAGTACTGCCATATGCTCCAGGAGGATGGGGCAGTGGAACTCCTGAATACCTTGTCCTCTGACCTTGACACCCACAGCGACGTTAGAGGGATGGCAGAGAGCATCCTGGGTATGGTGGAGCACCACCAGACTGCCAGCAATCCCCTGAGAACACAGCCAGCAATCCCCTGAGAACACAGCCAGAAAAGGGACATCATGGGAGGTCATGATGGATCTGTGACCCTTGACCCCTTAGTCACAGGTGGGAGGAGGATTCTATATTTTTAAATACATTAGGTATTAGGAAAGGGTGTGTTTAAATATAAATTATTCTCTTTCTGTGTACAGTCTACTAGATGTAATTTATAGTAGTTGCATTGGTGGAAATTAGGCTAATAAATAAATATATATTAATATTACATTTTTTTCACAGAAATACACTTTTTGACATCAGACTCCACAATACCTAGCTGTAGAAATAATTTTTCAACAACATTTTAAAAAATCACTGGAAGTAAGTGACCTGGATAACTGCATAGTTGCTGCTGTTAAAAAGAAAAGAAGAGCTATTTTTAGTCGACACAATTAAAACAACTTTCAAAGAGACTAGGATAATGAGCTCTCCTAATTAAACAGGAATGTAACAACAAACCGTTGTACTGTGTGTTTGGGGTTTAAAATCCAATCTCTGTCACCAGAGGGCTCTGAGGTGCTGCGTTACTGAGTCTATACCAATGATGTATATAAACCCTGGATTGCTGATGCTACAGGGCCTTCAGAAAGTATTCAAAGTACCCCTTGACTTTTTCCACATTTTGTTGTGTTACAGCCTGAATTTTTAATTGATTAAATTGAGATTTTGTGTCACTGATCTACACAAAATACCACATAATGTCAAAGTGGAATTCTGTTTTTAGAAATGTTTACAAATGAATTACAAATGAAACGCTGAAATTTCTTGAGTCAATAAGTATTCAACCCCTTTGTTATGGCAAGCCTAAATGAGTTCAGTAGTAAACATTTGCGTAACAAGTCACATAATAAGTTGCATGGACACACTGTGTGCAATAATAGTGTTTAACATGATTTTTGAATGACTACATCATCTCTGTGCCCCACACATACAATTATCTGTAAGGTCCCTCAGTCGAGCAGTGAATTTCAAACACAGATTCAACCACAAAGCCTCTCTCAGGTTTTCCCAATGCCTCTCAAAGAAGGGCACCTATTGGTAGATGGGTAAAAATTTTAAAAGCAGACATCGAATAGCCCTATGAGCATGGTGAAGTGATTAATTACACTTTGGATGGTGTATCAATACACCCAGTCACTACAAAGATACAGGCGTCCTTCATAACTCAGTTGCCAGAGAGGAAGGAAACCGCTCAGGGATTTCACCATGAGGCCAATGGGGAATTTAAAGAGTATAATGGCTGTGATAGGAGAAAACTGAGGATGGATCAACAACATTGTAGTTACTCCACAAAACTAACTTAAATGACAGAGTGAAAAGAAGGAAGCCTGTACGGCACAAAAATATTCCAAAACATGCATCCTGTTTGAAATAAGGCACTAAAGTAAAACAGCAAAAAATGTGGCAAAGAAATTAACTTTATGTCCTGAATACAAAGCAATATGTTTGGGGCAAATCCAACACAACACATCACTGAGTATCATTCTTCATGTTTTCAAGCATGGTGGTGGCTGCATCATGTTATGGGTATGCTTGTCATTGGCAAGGACTATGGAGTTTTTAGGATAAAAATAAACGAAATAGAGCTAAGCACAGGCAAAATCCTAGAGGAAAACCTGGTTCAGTTTGCTTTCCAACAGACACTAGGAGACAAATTCACCTTTCAGCAGGACAATAACCTAGAACACAAGGCAAAATATACACAGGAGTTGCTTACCAAGACGGCATGGAATGTTCCTGAGTGGCCTAGTTACAGTTTTGACTTAAATCGGCTTGAAAGTTCAAGTCGTGCGAAGGTTGTGAAAAAAAAGTCAGGACAGACTTAGAGTAACACAGGGCTTGTTGTGGATTTGGTTATTGTGCTTCGATCCCTTTTCCCCTAAGAATAATATCTTGATTATATTATTAATTGTTCTGAGTGAGAAAGTCCCGTTAGTTGGACTGCTATTTGTTGTACAGATGCATGAGAAGTTTAGATATGTAACTAGTACAGTATATCCACTGATAGCTGATAGCCTGTACAGTATGCCCACTGATAGCTGTTAGCCTGTTGTGATCAATATTAGAGTGATACCTGAGACTGAGAGAGATGGCGGGAGAGAGAGAGATGGAGGGAGAGAGAGAGAGAGAAATGGAGGGAGAGAGAGAGAGATGGAGGGAGAGAGAGAGATGGAGGGAGAGAGAGAGATGGAGGGAGAGGGAGAGATGGAGGGAGAGAGAGATGGAGGGAGAGAGAGAGATGGAGGGAGAGAGAGAGACTCATAAAAAGAAAGGGGAAACGACAAGTGAAAAAGCAGGGTCCGTGGCCAAAGCGAGAGGAATAAAGAGAGAGCGAGCGATAAAGAAGAGAGACAGATCGGAGATCAGGAAGTGGAACAGACATAATAGACAAAGTTTAGGAAAAATAAATGAAAGACTCCGCAAATATGTTTTAGGCCCTCGCCCGCACACAGAAATACCACAGAGGAAATTGCTGATTGCCTGCCTGTCTGTTCCAGACTGAAATATAATTGTGCTGCTCACTCCTCTGTGGGAGCTTAGCGTGAGTAAGCATCTCATTATCTCACTCTCTCAGACAACACCATTGGATTAACATAATTGTGGACCAGTCTGGACACCCAGAATACTCTATCCAATATTCCATAACACACTCCACTGAAAGACAGAGAGAGAGAGAGATGTGTGTGTGAGTAATGTCTGTTTGTATGTGTGTGTGTGCATGTATGTGTGTTTACACCATTAGGTCAACAACACGTGTGACTTATTTTGGTGTTAATGAAACAGCCAATGTCCCTCTACAGAAGACTGTCAGAGAGACCAATCCAGTGGGAGTTACAGAGTACAGTCAGAGACAGATACAGTGGGAGTTACAGAGTACAGTCAGAGACAGATACAGTGGGAGTTACAGAGTACAGTCAGAGACAGATACAGTGGGAGTTACAGAGTACAGTCAGAGACAGATACAGTGGGAGTTACAGAGTACAGTCAGAGACAGATACAGTGGGAGTTACAGAGAGGACAGGGGACAGACAGAGACAGATACAGTGGGAGTTACAGAGAGGACAGGGGACAGACAGAGACAGATACCGTGGGAGTTACAATGACTGAATATATATGAATGGACAAATAATAATAATATGCCATTTAGCAGACGCTTTTATCCAAAGCGACTTAGTCATGTGCGCATACATTTTTACATTATGGGTGGTCCCGGGGATCGAACCCACTACCCTGGCGTTACAAGCGCCATGCTCTACCACGATCACGTGACACCATTCATTCCTATGTGAAGACTCAATAACGCATTGAAGCCATGAAGCCGGTTAAGATGGCATCTCATGGAGACATAACATGCACAGTTTGAGCTACTCCAGGATGATGTTGCAGGCTAGCTCAGTGCTGCCCCCTCTCATTAAGTAACTCAAGTCGAAGGCCGACCGGAGTACTGCATGCTGCCATTAGCTAGTAATTATCGTTATAACTTCTTCTGTGTGCGATTTTATAATAATCGGTTCAAGGACATACATCTGGTGTATTAGAAGCAATTATTGCTACCATTATTGTCTTTTAATTTTTATTAATTTACACGAAGATTGACCACAAAGATTGACATTTTTCCATTCATTAAAATGGGGGATCATGTTTTCTGCTAACAATGCCTGCAGTACCGCAGTCGGCCTTGAACTTCTGTGGCTTCAATGAGAGTGGGCAGTTGTTCTCCCCTGGTTACAGAGAGGACAGAGGACACAGAAGACAAAGCAGGAAGCCTCTCCAGGCGGTTCTGTGATGCACAAAAGGAGACCACATCTCCACTCCTATCCAATGACCTTTTATTGCTGTGAAAGGGTACAGAGTTGGCAGGCCCCTTGAGCCTGTTGAGCAGTTATACCATAGAGAGGAACCAACTGCTGCCCTGCCAAGTAAAGGCAGGGACTTCTGGCCTGCCCTACTACATCAATCAATCAATCAATCATACTGTACATCAGTCATTAATTTGATTCATCAACTTGTGCTTTTTCAGATTCCCATGGTTTTGTGCTGTCAGAATAAATAGGCTAGTTTGTGACAGAGACAATCACATCAGAAAGGTACAAAACAGGTACAGAGCACTCATTATATACCGTCGTATATGTTTACAATTGTAAGCATAAGAGATGTTCACTTAATATAAGTTACAGTAGTTTTCTTATGTCCCAACCCCAGCTTACGGTAAATTGATAGTGCGGTGTTACTTTTGATTCTATCCAAGGACTTGTTATGATGAAATAATGGAAAAGTAGGCACCCAGTTCTTTGTTGGGTTGTGTGTGTGTGTGTGTGTGTGTGTGTGCATGTGCGTGCGTGCGTGCGCATGTGTGTGTGTATTTGGGGGGGGGGGGGACATATGTATAGGCAAGGCAGTGAATCTGACTCTTGGACCTTGCTGGCTCCATATAAGAACACAAACACATGGGTGCATGATGTCATACCGCCTGCCATACCGCCGTAGCCCATGTGACTAGCTAGCTCAGAGAGACAGCTGTGACTGTGTCTAACTCCGCCCGCTCCTGGCCTGGATCACATGCTGCTCAACCCCTCACCCACCCAATCAATGAAGCCACAAACAGGACCCTTGTTTTACGTGAGCGCAATATTCAGTGATCAACATAAATTGACCTCTAAGCTATCTTGGAAGAGTCACAGTACCCTGTCCAGTGAATGACGAAGATAGTGTGTAGCTGGATTGTGTGCGTTTGTCCGTGCATGCGTGCGTGTGTGTGTTGGAGGGAAACTGGTTGAAAAGGGAGCGGGTCGTTCCGTGGTTTATTAAAGACAGGGACAGACGTGGTTATTCCTTGACATTCCTGCAGGGTCGTCATGGCAATATAAGTTAGGGTTATAGCAGGTATTCTGTTGCAGCACCCTGGCCCTACCCTTCTCCTCTCCAGCGCACCTCGTGCCTGCCCCTGCTTTTGCCTAACCAGAGAGTTTACCAGAACGTGATGTCCTCATACTGTAGCATATCTGGGATATACTGACTGGTATGTGGTTAAAATGCAAGTTCATAAACAGACCTTAGACTGAACATGCATAGTGAATGCATATCATATACTGGACTGTAGGGACCATGCAGGTATGGTACTGTAGCCACATACTATGGCTGTTGTATGACATGCAAGTATGATAGCAACCAGCAACCTGTGGTTGAAAATGTGCATTGAGACTAACACTATGTTAATGTCTGTTGGCATACAGTGGGTGATCATTTAAATGAAATGCATAAAGCTAGGGAAACAAAGTTTCTCATCCCCCCTCAAAAGAAACAAACAAACAAGCATGCTTGCACACACACACACATTCCTGAGTCTCCATTTTGAGGGGTACAGCAGTACTATGTTCATACAACCAACATATCTCCTTGTTTAGACTCGCCTGGTGTTGACTAGAGAGAGACATAAACAGTGACACTGTAAAGGTCAGATAACTGTAGTAACATCTCTGCTTTGATCAGGAAACCAGCCCAACACCCAACATTACCTCTAGTATTCCTAGAGAACATGCTCCCAGTCGGTTCGATGTATCAGAACAGAAGTTATGAATCCTGTCTGTACATTAATGAAG
The DNA here is from genome assembly GCF_964263955.1 of Coregonus lavaretus. NCBI lineage: Eukaryota > Metazoa > Chordata > Actinopteri > Salmoniformes > Salmonidae > Coregonus > Coregonus lavaretus. The sequence continues at coordinate 11,969,281 of NC_140010.1, read as the reverse complement.
TGCATTAATCTTGGGGGGCACCTTGGACCCCAGTTTATCTCTCTAACACCCTCCTTTTCTCCTTCCCTCCTTCCTTCTCACACCACCTCTCCAGCTTATCAATCCATTGTGTGTAATGGATACGTCCTCTTACAGCCCCTTAGAGCCACTGTAATCCAGCCACAAGCCTCTCCTTAGGACAGCAGCTGTTGTTGGGATGAATGGAGAGACTCACCTCTACTAAGTTTATAACAGACAAGAGTCAGGATTAACGTCAGAGTGCCGCCGGAGGACCAACAGGACAGATAGGGAGTGAGTAAGTGTTGATCCACGTGATCTGAATAGCATTTAGCTTTAAAAGAAGCCAGTGCTGACATCGTGCGATATAGAATAATGGATGGTCAGTAGTATTCTAAGGGGGTTGGATCAGATGAAAGCAACTGTCCCAGAGTAGGACTAGTACTGTGCTTCATAATAATCATTATGCTTCACAGTAGAAGTGTTTTGTGTTATTGCTGTAGAATTGTTCTATAATTCAGGACTTACTGTAAGGTTTTTGGTGCAGTCAGTGCATGCAGAGACAGATGGAGTGGACGAGACTCTGCATCGTACTAAACAGGGACAGTAGGAAGACAGGAAATCAATTATCATGTTCAGTGTTTACCTGGCCCCACTGAGAGGCCAGACAGAATATCTCCAACAGCCAGCTGGGTTAAAGCCAAGCCCTCAGCAGACAGGGCTCTACTTAGAGATGATCTCTTGGCTAATAGTAGAGGGGAGTGAAAACTCCCAATACACACACAGGCAACCAAAAGGAACACACACTCGCACACACACACACACACACAGGACCAGAGAGTTGCATCCTATCATTATAGTATATTAAAGGCCCAATGCAGCTGTTTTTATCTCAATATTAAATCATTTCTGCGTTACCCGTTAAGTACCTCATTGTAATAGTTTTCCATTAAAATGGTCCAAAAAAATGAGAAATCGTTTTTTTTGCTAAAAAGCTAATTTTAAGCAAGAATTCTGCCATTACTGTCTGGGAGTGGTCTGATTGAGGGGCCTAATTGGAGGAGCCTAATGGGAGGGATATGTAACCAGAACTAGCTGTTATTGGCAGAGAGGTTTGGAAGTCTCTTTGTTATTGGTCTATTAACTTATACCACCTGGTGATGTCACCAAGCAAGCCAAAACTCCACCCATGCGAAACCTGCTGATTTAGAAGGTCCTGTGTAAATTGTACTTTTAACTAGCAACTGTCAGTAAATAACACTGATCACATTTTGTCACACTTTTACAGTGTTAGTTTCATCAGCTGTTGTACAATATGATACAAAACACAGGACAAACTGAATTTTGTCTGCACTGGGCCTTTAAGGAACTATGACCATTCAACTCTCAATCACCATGACAGTCAGGCACATCTCTGTGTTGTCTCTCTTCTGTATTTTATAAGGGAGTCAATATAAATCCCAGTGTGCTCTGCTTTGTAGTTTCTTCTTAACCTCTGCCATTCTATGACATCACAGGTTTTGTAGTTCTGTGGGTTCCGAGGCACAGTCGGGTGTGGGACAGGGTGGAGTCATACCACCATGTGACCAGTGTTTTTCATATCCCCATTACCACGTGGGTTGGCATGGTGATCACCCCCGCCACCCGTGCCAGGTCCTGCATCCTGCTCTACCTCGTCGTCGGGGTCCATCTGCTCGCTCTTCTTCTTGACATAGCGTTCGTACAACACTATGACCACGCCGATGGCCCACGCCGACACCGTTCCCGCCGCGAAGATGACGAAGCCGATGGCGAGGAAGAACAGGTAGTCCCAGGAACCCAGGCCCTGGTGGCACCGCGACCGCAGCTGCAGCCCCAGCTCACCCAGACGCTGCCCTTGCAGGTCAGGAGGACCATGGCACACCGTCTGGCCCTCGTCTGGAAGAGACAACAAAGCACAGGTAGGTCCTGACCATATTACTGATGAGTGTGTTTGTTTTTTATTACCGTCTTTTTCTTTCTGCTTGCATTTTGTATTTATATTTTGATGTGTGTATTTTCTGTAATTTCTGTAATTCAGGGCTCATCTGCAAAAGAGACCTTGGTCTCAGTATAACTCCCTGATAAAATAAAGGGTAAATACAAATAAATAAAAAGTTATACTAGAACTTGCATTGGCGATACAGTAGGAGCCTATCACTAGTTGTAATGATTAGAGCTCTGAGTTTTTCTTGACCATGCCACCTGACCAGTAAAAACTATTGGTCCTAGTTATAGGCTATATTAGTGAAGACCGTTTTGGTCACACTTTATTTGGATAGTCCCATATAGATGATCTATAGATGGTCATATTATCAACAAACTATCTGTTGATAAGCAACTGCTTGCTCAGGTTAGGGTAAGGGTTAGGTTTAGGGTTAGGGTAAGTGTTAAGGTTAGGGTTAGTAGCACAGGAGGCTGGTGGCACCTTAATTGGGGAGAACAGGCTCGTGGTAATGGCTGGAGTGGAATTAGTGGAATGCTATCAAACACATGGTTTTCAGGTGTTTGATGCCATTCCATTTGCTCCGTTCCAGGCATTATTATGAGCTGCGCTCCCCTCAGCAGCCTCCTGTGGTTAGTAGATAGTTGAAATGTTGTTCACAGTTATTGAACGTCTACAAACCATCTACTTGGGACTATCCAAATAAAGTGTTACCACCCTAGTAGACATGAACATTTGTACTGAGCCCATACAGTATTACCAACATAAGAACAACTTACTGCTACTATTATTATTGTCAGTGTTAAATGTGGATGTGGTGCAGGAATCAGGCGCAGGAAACAGAGGCTTCGTCCAACAGGCTTTAGTAGGTACACAAAAAAACAAACGGGCCTCAACAAGAGCCCGGAAGGCAAAACACGAAATTACGCACAACGCGTAAAACACTACTCGCCAAAAATAGCGCGCACAACAAGTGCGGAAACTCTCTCCTATACAATGGAGGAAAACAAACACTGCACCTCTGACCGGAGAACAATTACACACAACACAAGACTCAAACAACGAGAACTTATAGGACACACAATAAGCACAAAACAGAAACAGGTGTACCAATAAGACAAAACCAAACAAACATCGAAAACATACAACGGTGGCAGCTAGTACTCCGGGGACGACGACCGCCGAAGCCTGCCCGAACAAGGAGGAGGAGCAGCCTCGGCCAAAACCGTGACAGTACCCCCCCCTTGACCTCGGGGACGACCAGGAGGACGCGGAGCAGGGCGCGTGGGGTGACCACGGTGGAACTCAGTCAGAAGAGACAGGTCTAAAATATCCCTCCTCGGCACCCAGCACCGTTCCTCCGGGCCGTACCCCTCCCACTCCACGAGATATTGGAGACCCCCCATCTGACGTCTCGAATCCAAGATGGACCGAACTGTGTACGCCGGAGCCCCCTCGATGTCCAGTGGGGGCGGAGGAGTCTCTCCTATCTCACAGTCCTGGAGTGGACCAGCTACCACCGGCCTGAGAAGAGATACATGGAACGAGGGGTTAACATGATAATCAATAGGCAGTTGTAACCTGTAACACACCTTTTTCAACCTCCTCAGGACTTTAAAAGGCCCCACAAACCGCCGACCCAGCTTCCGGCAGGGCAGGCGGAGGGGTAGATTTCTGGTCGAGAGCCAGACTCGATCTCCAGGTGCGTACACCGGCCCCTCACTGCGGTGGAGATCGGCGCTCGCCTTGTGTCGACGGATGGCCCGCTGCAGATGGACGTGTGCAGCGTCCCACGTCTCCTCCGAGCGCCGCACCCACTCATCCACCGCAGGGGCCTCGATCTGGCTCTGATGCCATGGTGCCAGAACCGGCTGGTAACCTAACACACATTGGAAAGGGGTTAGGTTGGTGGAGGAGTGGCGGAGAGAGTTCCGTGCCATCTCTGCCCAGGGGACATACCTCGCCCACTCCTCCGGCAGGCCCTGGCAATACGACCTCAGAAACCTACCCACATCCTGGTTGACACGTTCGACCTGCCCATTGCTCTCCGGGTGGTACCCCGAGGTAAGGCTCACCGAGACCCCCAAACGCTCCATGAACGCTCTCCAGACTCGGGAGGTAAACTGGGGACCTCGATCAGACACTATATCCTCGGGTACCCCGTAATGCCAGAAGACGTGGGTGAATAGTGCCTCAGCGGTCTGTAGGGCAGTAGGGAGACCCGGCATGGGAAGGAGATGACAGGCCTTCGAGAACCGATCCACAACGACCAGGATGGTGGTATTCCCCTGTGAGGGGGGAAGGTCTGTAACAAAGTCCACCGAGAGGTGAGACCAGGGTCGTTGTGGAACAGGCAGGGGTTGTAACTTTCCCCTGGGCAAGTGTCTGGGCGCCTTACACTGGGCACACACCGAGCAGGAGGAGACATAAACCCTCACATCCCTGGCTAACGTTGGCCACCAGTACTTCGTGCTAAGGCAGTGCACTGTCCGGCCAATACCTGGATGCCCAGAGGAGGGTGACGTGTGAGCCCAATAAATGAGTCGATCCCGAACCTCGAGCGGAACTTACGTCCGACCCACAGGACACTGTGGAGGGCTAGGGTCGGTATGTAACGCCCGCTCAATTTCAGCATCGACCTCCCACACCACCGGTGCCACCAGACAAGACTTCGGTAGTATGGGAGTGGGCTCAACGGACCTCTCCTCTGTGTCATACCGCCGAGACAGGGCGTCTGCCTTTCCGTTCTGGGACCCAGGGATGTACGTGATCTTAAATACGAACCGGGCTAGAAACATAGTCCACCGAGCCTGGCGAGGATTCAGTCGCCTAGCTGCCCGAATGTATTCCAGGTTACGGTGGTCAGTCAAAATGAGGAAAGGGTGTTGAGCCCCCTCAAGCCAATGCCTCCACACCTTTAGGGCCTGTACCAAGGCTAACAGCTCCCTGTCCCCCACGTCATAATTTCGCTCCGCCGGGCTGAGCTTCTTAGAGTAAAAAGCACAGGGGCAGAGTTTAGGTGGCGTGCCGGACCGTTGCGATAGAACGGCCCCTATACCGGCTTCTGACGCGTCCACCTCCACCTGGAACGGTAAAGCGGGATCCGGATGCGCCAGCACCGGAGCCGAAGTAAACAGGTCCTTCAGTTTCCCGAAAGCCCTGTCCGCCTCAGCTGACCACTGCAAGCGCACCGGACCCCCCTTTAGAAGGGACGTTATGGGAGCTGCCACCTGTCCAAAACCCCGGATAAACCTCCGGTAGTAATTCGCAAAGCCCAAGAACTGCTGCACCTCTTTAACCGTGGTTGGGGTTTGCCAATTACGCACGGCTGACACCCGGTCAACCTCCATCTTCACCCCTGAAGCGGACAACTGATAACCCAAAAAGGAGACAGACTCCTGGAAGAACAGACATTTCTCTGCCTTGACATACAGGTCGTGCTCCAACAGCCTCCTCAACACTCGGCGCACCAGGGCTACATGCTCGGCTCGGGTAGAAGTGTACACCAGAATATCGTCTATGTACACGACCACTCCTTGCTCCTGCATGTCCCGGAAAATCTCATCCACAAAGGATTGGAAGACTGAAGGAGCATTCATCAACCCGTATGGCATGACGAGATACTCGTAATGACCCGAGGTGGTACTAAATGCTGTCTTCCATTCATCGCCCTCCCTAATGCGCACCAAGTTGTAGGCGCTCCTGAGGTCCAATTTTGTGAAGAACCGCGCTCCGTGTAATGACTCCGTCATAGTCGCAATCAGAGGGAGTGGATAACTGAATTTCACAGTAATCTGATTGAGACCACGGTAATCAATACACGGGCGCAAACCTCCATCCTTTTTCTTCACAAAAAATAAGCTCGAGGACGCAGGGGAAGTGGAGGGCCGTATGTATCCCTGTCTCAGAGACTCGGCTATGTATGTCTCCATAGCCCTCTTCTCCTCTTGAGACAAAGGATACACATGGCTCCGCGGAAGCGCAGCTCCTACCTGGAGGTCTATCGCACAATCCCCCTGTCTATGAGGTGGCAATCGCGCCGCCCTCGCCTTGCTAAACACGAGTGCTAAATCCTCATACTCAGGGGGAACGTGCATTGCGGGCACTTGGTTTGGACTCTCCACCGAGGTCGCCCCCACGGAAACACCCAGACATCGCCCCATACACTGGGCAGACCACTCCTTAAGAGCCCTCTGTTGCCACGATTATGGGTAATCAACCAGGGAAGCCCCAGCACCACTGGATACGCAGGAGAGTCGATCAGATATAGCTGAATAGTCTCCTCATGACCCCCCTGCGTCCTCATCCTAAGTGGCGCCGTGACCTCCCTAATCAACCCCGATCCCAACGGGCGGCTATCTAGAGCATGTACAGGGAAGGGAGCATTGACAGGAAGGAGAGGAATCCCTAACTCTACACAAAACTTCCGATCAATAAAATTCCCAGCTGCGCCTGAATCTACTAGCGCTTTATGCTGGGACCGAGGTGCAACCTGTGGAAAACGGACAGGTATAGTTAGGTGCACAACAGAGAGCTCTGGGTAAGTGGGGCGCCTACTCACCTGGAAGGACTCCCCAGTGCGTGGCCTGTTGTCTCCTCCCCCTGGAGACCCTCCCCAGCACCTAGCCGCAGTGTGTCCTCCACGGCCACAGTTGGTGCAGGGGACGGCCCCCCTTGGACTCCTTCTCCTCCTTTCTCTATCGCCAGCACCTCCGAGCTCCATAGGACTCGGCTCGGAGGCGCTGGAGGGTGGAATGGACGGCCCCCACTCGGAACATCCGCGAGTGGCCAGCAGGGTGTCGAGGCGTATGGCCATGTCCACCAACTGGTCAAACGAGAGGTTGGTGTCCCTGCAAGCCAGCTCACGGCGGACGTCCTCCCGTAGGCTGCACCGAAAGTGGTCAATGAGGGCCCGCTCATTCCACCCTGCATCTGCCGCTAGAGTCCGGAACTCCAAGGCAAACTCCTGGGCGCTCCTCTTCCCCTGCCGGAGGTAGAATAGGCGCTCCCCCGCCGCTTTCCCTTCAGGTGGATGGTCGAACACAGCCCTGAAGCGGCGGGAGAACTCCGCGTAGGTAATCGTTGCGGCGTCTATCCTCCTCCACTCGGCGTTGGCCCACTCCAACGCCTTGCCGGTGAGACAGGAGATGAGGGCGTAAACGCTCTCGTGTCCCGAGGGCGCCGGGTGTACGGTGGCTAGGTAGAGTTCTACCTGTAGGAGGAAACCCTGACACCCGGCAGCGGTACCATCATACGCCCTTGGGAGCGAGAGCCGAATCCCACTGGGTTCTGGAGCGTGGACGGGCGGACTGGCCGATGGTGGGGGTGAGGTAGGTGGAGGTGTGGGTACCCCACTGGTCTCCCATCGGTGTAGAGTATTTATTACTCCCTGCAGGGCGGTCCCGAGTTGGTTTATCCGGTCGTCCTGTCCGCGGACGCGCTCCTCGAACGACTCGGGTGCTGCTGCTGCTCCTGCTGATTCCATCGATATGGTGTGTAATTCTGTCAGTGTGAAATGTGGATGTGGTGCAGGAATCAGGCGCAGGAAACAGAGGCTTCGTCCAACAGGCTTTAGTAGGTACACAAAAAAACAAACGGGCCTCAACAAGAGCCCGGAAGGCAAAACACGAAATTACGCACAATGCGTAAAACACTACTCGCCAAAAATAGCGCGCACAACAAGTGCGGAAACTCTCTCCTATACAATGGAGGAAAACAAACACTGCACCTCTGACCGGAGAACAATTACACACAACACAAGACTCAAACAACTAGAACTTATAGGACACACAATAAGCACAAAACAGAAACAGGTGTACCAATAAGACAAAACCAAACAAACATCGAAAACATACAACGGTGGCAGCTAGTGCTCCGGGGACGACGACCGCCGAAGCCTGCCCGAACAAGGAGGAGGAGCAGCCTCGGCCGAAACCGTGACAATTATAAATTCCCCAACCTATAATTTCAGCATTACTATTAAGACTATTAATAGCTAATATTAAGGCTCTATAAAGCTGATGTGGCAAATATTCATTAAAAATCGTTTTTCAACCACTCCACAACTTTCTTGTTAACAAACTATAGTTTTGGCAAGTCGGTTAGGACATCTACTTTGTGCATGACACAAGTAATTTTCCAACAATTGTTTACAGACAGATTATTTCACTTATAATTCACTGTATCACAATTCCAGTGGGTCAGAGGTTTACATACACTAAGTTGACTGTGCCTTTAAACAGCTTGGTAAATTCCAGAAAATGATGTCATGGCTTTAGAAGCTTCTGATAGGCTAATTTACATCATTTGAGTCAATTGGAGGTGTACCTGTGGATGTATTTCAAGGCATACGTTCAAACTCAGTGCCTCTTTGCTTGACATCATGGGAAAATCAAAAGAAATCAGCCAAGACCTCAAAAAAAATGTTGTAGACCTCCACAAGTCTGGTTCATCCTTGGGAGCAATTTCCAAACGCCTGAAGGTACCACGTTCATCTGTACAAACAATAGTACGCAAGTATAAACACCATGAGACCACGCAGCCGTCATACCGCTCAGGAAGGAGACGCGTTCTGTCTCCTAGAGATGAACGTACTTTGGTGACAAAAGTGCAAATCAATCCCAGAACAACAGCGAAGGACCTTGTGAAGATGCTGGAGGAAACAGGTACAAAAGTATCTATATCCACAGTAAAACGAGTCCTATATCGACATAACCTGAATGGCCGCTCAGCAAGGAAGAAGCCACTGCTCCAAAACCGCCATAAAAAAGCCAGACTACGGTTTGCAACTGCACATGGGGACAAAGATCGTACTTTTTGGAGAAATTTCCTCTGGTCTGATGAAACAAAAATATAACTGTTTGGCCATAATGACCATCGTTATGTTTGGAGGAAAAAGGGGGTTGCTTGCAAGCCGAAGAACACCATCCCAACCGTGAAGCACTAGGGTGGCAGCATCATGCTGTGGGGGTGCTTTGCTGCAGAAGGGACTGGTGCGCTTCACAAAATAGATGGCATCGTGAGGAAGGAAAATTATGTGGATATATTGAAGCAACATCTCAAGACATCAGTCAGGAAGTTAAAGCTTGGTCGCAAATGGGTCTTCCAAATGGACAATGACCCCAAGCATACTTCCAAAGTTGTGGCAAAATGGCTTAAGGACAACAAAGTCAAGGTATTGGAGTGGCCATCACAAAGCCCTAACCTCAATCCTATAGAACATTTGTGGGCAGAACTGAAAAAACGTGTGCGAGCAAGGAGGCCTACAAACCTGACTCATTTACACCCGTTCTGTCAGGAGGAATGGGCCAAAATTCACCCAACTTATTGTGGTAGCTTGTGGAAGGCTACCCGAAACGTTTGACCCAAGTTAAACAATTTAAAGGCAATGCTACCAAATACTAACTTCTGACCCACTGGGAATGTGATGAAAGAAATAAAAGCTGAAATAAATCATTATCTCTACTATTATTCTGATATTCTTAAAGTAAAGTGGTGATCCTAACTGACCTAAGACAGGGATTTTTACTAGGATTAATAATAATATGCCATTTAGCAGACGCTTTTATCCAAAGCGACTTACAGTCATGTGCACATAAATTTTTACGTATGGGTGGTCCCGGGGATCGAACCCACTACCCTGACGTTACAAGCGCCATGCTCTACCAATTGAGCTACAGAGGACCACATGATTAAATGTTAGGAATTGTGAAAAACAGAGTTTAAATGTATTTGGCTAAGGTGTATGTAAACTTCCGACTTCAACTGTACATAATAATGATGGAAATGTTATTTGAAGTGTTTTTGTCAATTTGTAAGTCGCTCTGGATAAGAGTGTCTGCTAAATGACGTAAATGTAAAGTGTTGAAGTGTGTAGGTAAGCCACCTAGGGAAGGTGATATCAATATTATATTTAATCAAATAGGGAGTTGTGGCCTGTTGAATAATTCAAACACATTACATGATATCGTTTGACATAACCTTCATGAGAGCTAGATAACACACACTCCCTCCTGAAATATCTTTCAGTTTGCAGCAAAAATTTTGTAATAAAATACCATGTAAGAAAACAGCACATGCTGTATCGTTTTGTTTCCCTTATCAGACAATAACAGAATAGGAGCTGCTGTCTGTTATTGGTGTGTTGTGATGTTGATATTACATTACACCAAATCCGAGGCTTTTGAATAATTCAAGCCCATTTCAACCCTACTGGATTTCACTGGGTAATTCTGTCTTTTGTGTCTGACTCGTCCAGTAATCAGATAGAAGGGGTTTTCTTCTGCTAGGCTGCATGCCTCCAGCAGGCTCCTTGGTTGGATCATGACTGAGACTCACTCAGAAATCATGAATGTCAATAGAAAAGAGGATGTTTGTTTTGTCAGAACAGGGATCCTGTGCTGTAGCATCAAAGACCAGACAGCTGACTCCTACTATGTGGGGGAAGAGGAATATAGATAGACTATACTATAAATGTGTTTTGAGGAGCAAATAGTTTGATACAGTACGTTGGTCTAATCATAGATGCTAAAGACTCAAAGATGATCATTGTGTGTATGGATGCCTTGAAGCCCTGGTTTGTTAGGGGTCATATTCTGAAGAAGAAAAATGCCTGAAATGTGATTGCAGTAACCAGAGTGTTGGAAAATTTCAAGGGACATTAATTTGCTTTTGTTTTCACAGCTTTTTGTGTTTGGGAATCTCTCTCGGGATCAGATCAAAAGGCTTTTACTGTTTCTGCCTGGCTGACTGGCTGTGCTCTGATCTGTATTCTGTGTTTCATGCCAGCAGACTTTGTTCATGCACTATTTACACTGGCTTATTTTGCACCACAGAATTGGCTGGTTTTGTCCATACATTGTGCATGGATTGACTTTTTGAGGAAATTAAGACATACTTTCGTATATATAGTGTATGTGGACACCCCTTCAAATTAGTGGATTCGGCTATTTCAGCCACAATCGTTGCTGACAGGTGTATAAAATCGAGCACACCGCCATGCAATCTCTATAGACAAACATTAGCAGTAGAATGACCTTACTAAAGTGCTCAGTCTTTCAACGTTGCACCGTCATAGGATGCCACCTTTCCAACAAGTCAGTTCGTAAAACATTTCTGCCCTGCTAGAGTGGCCCTGGTCAACTGTAAGTGCTGTTATTGTTAAGTGGAGCAACAACGGCTCAGCTGTTAAGTGGTAGGCCCAACAAGCTCACCGAACGGGACCGCCGAGTGCTGAAGCGCGTAGCCCGTAAAAATCGTCTGTCCTCGGTTGCAACACTCCCTACCGAGTCCCAAACTGCCTCTGGAAACAATGTCAGCAATAACTGTTTGTCGGGAGCTTCATGAAATGGGTTTCCATGGCAGAGCAGCCGCACACAAGCCTACGATCACCATGCGCAATGCCAAGCATCGGCTGGAGTTGTGTAAAGATCGCCGCCATTGGACTCTGGAGCAGTGGAAACGCGTTCTCTGGAGTGATGAATCACGCTTCACCTTCTGGCAGTCCAATGGACGACTCTGGGTTTGGCAGATGCCAGAAGAACGCTACCTGCCCCAATGCATAGTGCCAACTGTAAAGTTTGGTGGAGGAGGAATAATGACATTCTAGACGATTCTGTACTTCCAACTTTGTGGCAACAGTTTGGGGAAGGCCCTTTCCTGTTTCAGCATGACAATGCCCCCGTGCACAAAGCGAGGTCCATAGAGATTGGTGTGGAAGAACTTGACTGGCCTGCACAGAGCCCTAACCTCAACCCCATCGAACACCTTTGGGATCAATTGGAACGCTGACTGCGAGCCAGGCCTAATTGCCCAACATCAGTGGCCGACCTCACTAATGCTCTTGTGGCTGAATGTAAGCAAGTTCCCGCAGCAATGTTCCAACATCTAGTGGAAAGCATTCCCAGAAGAGTGGAGGCTGTTATAGCAGCAAAGGGGGGACCAACTCCATATTAATGCCCATGATTTTGGAATGAGATGTTCGGCGAGCAGGTGTCCACATACTTTCGGTCATGTAGTGTATGTTGTGCTTGTCTAATCTATTGAGAATTGAGTACAAATCTGATTGGAACTGCAGAGCATTATATGGTGTACTGGAAGATAAAGATAAAATAACAGTAATGTAATGTTTCATAGTAGGAAGGGACATAATATTTTTGATTAACATCAATTAATACTTAATTAGTGTTCCATTGTAGAAATTCACACACAGTATCCTTTGGATTTGTCTTAGCCTACATCACAGTCACAACTGACCCTGTGCTCTCTGTCTTTGATGATTTGAATAAAAGCAGAGGAGATGCAGAACTGAACCCAGTAAATAAGCGGGTGCATCACTAACGATAGAGTAAAAGGTGCATGGTCAATCTGACATCTGCATTGGCCGTGCAGCATTTACGGTGATACAGCCTCTGCAGAAGTCAGGGCATTCATATTTCTTGTGCTTTGCGGAGCAGCACAGAGATGTTGAGCAGAGCTGTTATGAAGGCAGTTGTCAAGGAAGTGAGTTTGTGTTTATACAGGACCTCCCACCCCCACCTACCATCAACCAATTATGTAAATGCTGAGCTTTACGGAGCCCTCCGCATTGTTACAAAATTTGGGAGGCACACAGCAATGCGGTACAGAGCTCAATTTGGCCTCTGCATGCCTCCGGAGGCTCTGCAATTGCGTCACAACCTCCATACGGAGCCTCCGACCACATTTTCAGATCAAGCATAAATTGGCTTTTAGGGATAACGGATATAGGATAATGACAGAGATGGGCCTAGATCTCCTGTTGTCTCCAAAGACATTCCATTTTGTCTTCAGATGCCCTGAGAGTTTGGAAATAAATTTAGCAGCACAGATGTCAGGAGTTTTCATAAAAGAGATACACACCACACTACACTTCAATAGTCCTCTGATCTCGCCTCAGAACTACTGACACCACTATAGACCACACTACACTTCAATAGTCCTCTGATCTCGCCTCAGACCTACTGACACCACTATAGACCACACTACACTTCAATAGTCCTCGGATCTTTCCTCAGACCTACTGACACCACTATAGACCACACTACACTTCAATAGTCCTCTGATCTCGCCTCAGACCTACTGACACCACTATAGACCACACTACACTTCAATAGTCCTCTGATCTCGCCTCAGACCTACTGACACCACTATAGACCACACTACACTTCAATAGTCCTCTGATCTCGCCTCAGATCTACTGACACCACTATAGACCACACTACACTTCAATAGTCCTCTGATCTCGCCTCAGACCTACTGACACAACTATAGACCACACTACACTACAATAGTCCTCTGATCTCAACTCAGACCTACTGACACCACTATAGACCACACTACACTTCAATAGTCCTCTGATCTCGCCTCAGACCTACTGACACCACTATAGACCACACTACACTTCAATAGTCCTCTGATCTCGCCTCAGACCTACTGACACCACTATAGACCACACTACACTTCAATAGTCCTCGGATCTTGCCTCAGACCTACTGACACCACTATAGACCACACTACACTTCAATAGTCCTCTGATCTCGCCTCAGACCTACTGACACCACTATAGACCACACTACACTTCAATAGTCCTCTGATCTCGCCTCAGACCTACTGACACCACTATAGACCACACTACACTTCAATAGTCCTCTGATCTCGCCTCAGACCTACTGACACCACTATAGCACTCATTTTAATAATACAACACACCACCCTCCTCTTCTCAGTGAACACTAAGTACTACTTCTACTTCTCTCCCTCTACTAAGCTAGAGCCCTCTCTCTCCCCAAGGCATAGAAGCCCCCGGGGCCTCCCCCTCATCCCCCTCAGGGTCCGACATCAAAGGAGAGGCTTCCTCTCCCCATCCCATCCGCAAACCACGCTATTTCTAGGATATTTTTTTTGCAGACACTCTTATCCAGAGTGACTTTCAGGAGCAATTAGGGTTAAGTGCCTTGCTCAAGGGCACATCGACAGATGTATTTCACCTAGTCGGCTCAGGGATTCAAACCAGCGACCTTTCAGTTACTGGCCCAACGCTCTAGGCTACCTGCTGCCCTAAAATACCCTTTCCTTATGTAACTGCTAACTACAGACAGTATGCTAAGCTTTAGGAGGCGAGACAGCAGCGGAGAATCTGTTACCGGTAGTTCCTTCTGTGGGTTTTTCTTCTCTTCTTCCTTCTATCAATGCATTATTTCTAAACTGCTGAGACGACAGACAGACAGTACCTCTCAGAACAGGTGAGCACTGCAGTCTGGAGTGTGTGTGTGTGTGTGTGTGTGTATGTGTGTGTGTTCTCCCTTGCTGCAAGCATTTGCTTGAAGGGACTCCGCTCCAAATTAAAGCAGACAAAGGCAATGAGCAGCAGGAAAATAGGACAGCTCTTACAGGACTAGTTTAGGATTCTGCCTGAGCTGCATGGGAGAGGATGATGAGCTGGTGTGCGTGTGTGTGCGCATGTGCGTGTGTGTGCGGGGGATGCCCATTAGTAAGTGTAACATGGTGTTAGTAATATGACTGGCTCTTGCTCATTGAGGTGCACTATAAATAGCTGCTCTTTTGTGCATTTACACATCCCAAAAAAGCAGCAGAAGACTTCACTCCAAACTGAACAAAGCCAAAATCAGATATACAGAGCATTCGGAAAGTATTCAGACCCCTTGACTTTTTCCTCATTTTGTTACGTTACAGCCTTATTCTAAAATTGATTAAATTACTTTTTTTCCTCATCAATCTACACACAATAACCCTATAATGACAAAGCAAAAACAGATTTGTAGAAATGTTTGCAAATGTATTAAAAATAAAAAACAGAAATACCTTATTTACATAAATATTCAGACCCTTTGCTATGAGACTTGAAATTGAGCTCAGGTGCATTCTGTTTCCATTGATCATCCTTGAGATGTTTCTACAACTTGATTGGAGTCCACCTGTGGTAATTTCAATTGATTAGACATGATTTGGAAAGGCACACACCTGTCTATATTAGGTCCCACAGTTGACAGTGCATGTCAGAGCAAAAACCAAGCCATGAGGTCGAAGGAATTGTCTGTATAGCTCCGAGACAGGATTGTGTCGAAGGCACAGCTCTGGGGAAGGGTACCAAAACATTTCTGCAGCATTGAAGGGCCCCAAGAACACAATGGCCTCCATCATTCTTAAATGGAAGAAGTTTGGAACCACCAAGTTTGCCCCTGAGCAATCAGGGGAGAATGGCCTTGGTCAGGGAGGTGACCAAGAACCCGATGGTCACGCTGACAGAGCTCCAGAGTTCAGCGCCCTGTGTCTCAGTATGTTTAGTGTATCTATCTGATGCTGTCTGGTCAGAAAGAGTATGACATTGTTGCCGCCAGTAGCGTTGCATGCAATGGAAGCCAGCAAGCGATTGGCCTCCCTTGATACATTTTTTTTGAATAATTATAGCCAATCAGCGTTGAGCTAAACTGAGTGAGCTGCACTATGAATGGTCCTGGCGCACCAAAAAAAGTGTCAAGGGAACCAGTTTGGATTTGTGGTTTTAGCCATGGATGGAGATAGGGATTTGGACTTGTGGTTTTACTTAATTCTCCATACTGGCCATTGATTATAAAGACAATTCTGATCCAACCATAAATTCATACATTGTGCCCCTGGCCTGAGAGGATGGAAATTCAACATGTAGCTAGCCTGGCTTATCTTTGCCCATGAAAGGAAGTTAGGCTAGCGAGAAAGTATTTTAGCCAGGTAGCCTAGGAGTAGGACAACAAAAACTAAAAGCGTGTACTGTATGACAGTCATTGCCCATTTAGGCAACATGAAAGAGGAGGATGGCATTGGCATTTCTCTACAAGTAGGGTGAGTCAACATGTTTTTACTACTTCCAAGAATGCACACACACCACACACACCCACACACACATAAATCAGTACCATGGACAGCCACTTCATATTTAGCTTATGTTGTTTGGACTAAATAGTTTTTGGTATCTTTTAGCTGTCACTGTATTAGACTAAGCATAGGTGATTAGATGATGTTGAAATGTTGAAGTTCAAATGGTGCTGGAATAGTGGAGGCAGCTCCTGTTTTCTTTGCAACTTGCGGTAACTCTCAGTGGTTCTAAATCAATAGTTGTTTAATAGTCTGAAAATGTCGGAAACATTACCTTGCTTGACCATGCTGTAGGTCATGTACTGTTTGTTGCATGCAATATGTTTTGTGGACTTGCTCTCCGATTTTGTAATGAAACAAATGTGAGGTTGAATTTATTCTGCCACTGTGTCTTCTTATTGTCTCTGCCATAGGCATATATATCACGGTGTCAAGGCATATGAACTAACAGGTTATAGAGCATACAACGCAATTATCACAACACATAGGTTGTAATATGGCTTTTTTCCCTGGATTGGCTTCCCCAGTGATTTAACCCACACACCACTACTGCATAAACAATATTCAATATCTGTCTTTCCACATATTTTATTTGAAATGACAGTCTTGAATGTCTTAATTGTGTTAGTGTAGTAGACCTCATTCATGAACTCATAAATGAAACATGTAGTTGACCTAGGTTATATGAATTGCATGTGGTTGGGAAAGTGAAACGCTTTCAGTGAGCATTTCAGGAGCGTTTGAACATGGAAACATTCCTTGAGAGAGGCCTGGGATGTGCAGAGCTGGAGAGAATGGCTGTCCTCTCCTGCTATTGGTCCAGCCCCCCACACTGGCTTAGTATATCCATATTGTATATCAATGTGTATGATGTTGGTATGATTAGTACAGCATATCACAGAATATAATCACAGTACAGTAGTAGCTTTGTCCTATGGAACAGCACATCTCACACATCCCTCACACAAATGAGAACGATAAGACAAAACCACAAACTTAAAACCACCAAGCGTACACAAACCAGATAGAATAGAGGGAATTATCTGGATTTATATTTATATCTGAAGGTGCAAACAGTTTTACCTTGAAACTTGAATGCTTCGATGTGGACCCAGAGACAGAGGTCCTCGTTGTCGCAGTCGCAGCTCCAGGAATTCCCGCTGAGGCCGACAGAGCGCAGGGTGGGCAGCGCGATGAGGGAACTGATGTTGAACACGGTCAGGTTGTTCCGGCTCACGTCCAGCACCTGCAGCGCCGAGTTCCTCGCGAAAGCGTCCGGGTGAATGTACGACAGGCCGGGGTTGTCTGTCATTCTCAGCATCACGAGGCTGGACAGCGGCCCGAACGTCCTGGCCTCTATCCGCGTCAAGGTGTTGAAGGACAAGTCCAGGTAAGCAAGCTTCCCCAGGTTCCCGAATGTGGACATAAAAATCTCTGTCAGGGAATTGTTGCTACAGTCCAAGTACACCAAGTCCGACAGGTAGTTGAGCTGCAGTGGCGGCAGCTCCACGATGCGGTTGTTGGAGATGATGAGCTGCCGCGTGGCCAGCGGCAGGTCAGTGGGGAAAGCGGTGAGGTGCTGCCCGGCGCACTGGACCACCAGCTGGTCATCGCACACGCAGCGTTCCGGACATCCCGCTGTCAGAGCCGGGGACGGGGTCACCCCCATGACGAGGATCAGCAGAATGATGAGCCGCAAGGATTGTGCGCTGGGCTGTGGGGCAAGACGCATGACACTGGTGAGGGCTTCATCAATTCCGTTTGGATAAACCACGCCACATTCTTCATTGATAGCCTGTGTCCTCTGCCAGTTAGGGCCTATCAGTTAGCCTAACGTAAATGCTATTAACTATTTAAAATGATTTAATTATAGTTACCTGATAATGAGGTTTGACGTTGGCCACTTGTCCTCGCAAGTTGTCGTAGTTCATTCCGAGCGTCGCCTCACGTTTGGGGTCCCGTGCGTAACCATTATAGTGGACCTGGAGGACTCCAGACGCCCAAGCGCCCTCTCAGTTCCAATTCTCTGTTATTCGATTTGGTCGATTAGAGAGTGTTTCTTCTTGTATCAATCATTTTTGTGTAACAACTGCCATTTGAACTCAATATGCAGGAGAGTTCCTTCGCGCGTCGTAGCCTAGTGTTATAATGGTATTTGGTCTCCTGCAAGTGTGGTGGTGTGACTGCCCTCTCTGAAACTGAGCCGCGAATGAGAAGGTGGGCGGTATGGTGCGCTCTCACTGCTCACGCGTTGGATCGAGTGTATGAGGAGAGAGAGGACGGAGCTAAAGAAAGCATAAACAACTGGAGTCAAGAAGTCACGCAAGCTAGGAGAGGTTACCTAATTCTACCAATGTACCCAAAGCGTTCTGGAAATAGAATGCCCAGGGTATAGCCAATTGTGACACTATAATTGCCCAACAGAACACTCTATTTATCTCAATGTATTTACTTATCAATTAAATTAAATTAAATTACCTAGTGCCTATTTAAAGATGGTATGATGGTTATTACGCTGTCATATGTGTGTGTGTGTGTGTCTGTTTTAGAATGTGTGTGTGTCTAGTGTCATATTCCAGTCTAGCTGGATGCAGGGTCATAAACTTAGAGTGCCAGTCTACTTGGGCATGGAGCCACATGTTACTATTTCATTATTATAGTTATATAGCCTACAACATTGACATGGCAAGAGCCAGTTTACACAACTTTTCTCCCACAAGCACACATACACATGGATTCCCCACACCTCTCTCTCCCCCCTCTCTCTTTCTATTCCTCTCCCCCCTTCACCTCTATCTCTTCCTCTCTCTCTCTCACCTCACCTCTTACCCTCCTCTCTCTCCACATCGCCTCTCTCGCTCTCGCTCTCTGTCTGTCTCTGTCTCTGTCTCTCTCTCTCTATGTCGCTCTCTCTCTCTCTCTCTCTCTCTCTCTCTCTCTCTCTCTCTCTCCCTGTATTAATTTGTAGGTGTTGAAGTACTGATTCAGATTCAGCAGCATCGTGGGAGGACAGATGTGATGCTGAGAGGGATTATAATAATAATTAATGATTCATTCATTCAATTTCTATAGCGCTTTTCATTACAAAAATAATCTCAAAGCACTTGAAAATGCCAGTCAACAACATAAACACACACGGGTGAGAGACAGACAGCGTGCCAGTCAACAAGAGATAATAACGTCAGGGACAGTGCATGAAATCAAGCCTTCATCCACAATTATGTCCCTGCTTCAAAAAATAACAAAGAAGCATTACAAATCTGAGAGCATTTATTCACACTTTTCACAACGGATATAGTCATAACCATTCAGAAAGTGTACTTATGGCTGCTGTTTACTAAAGATATAGTGCCATCTAGTGATGTAGTATTGTTAAAATATCACTACCTCTTGTAAAACAGGATTCCTGTCCCAATGACCAACACAGAATGTAAATTGAATGTAGGGCCTATCAATTGTTTACATTTGATATTGAGAATAATTAGTATGACATACTCTGCCAGACTGAAACAAAAACCAAACAGATGAAAACAAATTTAACTGGAGAAAAAACACACACCAGTGAAATTAACACTTATCTTAACAGAAATGAATTAACAGAAGTTAATACTGAAATGGTCCTATGACTAAACCCCCTCTTATCCATGGCCACACTTTATAGTCTGGTGAAATTACTTTCTGTAAATAAGAGAATCACTCTATGAATAGGACTCTATGAATGATATACAAGGCCAGTAAAACTGGTTCCAGATTCATTGCTTTCTATCAATAACTATAGTGAACATAAGGGAACTTCCCTCACGCATGACAGTGTCACAATGACTAGGCTGAACAGAGAACCAGAGCCAGTAGCTCAATTGGTAGGGCATGGCGCTTGTAACGCCAGGGTAGTGGGTTCGATCCCCGGGACCACCCATACGTAAAAATGTATGCGCACATGACTATAAGTCGCTTTGGATAAAAGCGTCTGCTAAATGGCATATTATTATTATTATATTATTATATTATAGATATGGCCCTGTTTGAACTCACATAGGAAAATGAGGAGGTTGCACTCAAATAAACATACTTTAAATAGGCTAGTGAAACACTAACTGTAAATACAGTTATTTTATTAATTTCACTCCATTCTATTTTATTATATTACTAAATGTTATGCTAAAACACAGAATTATTGGTAGTAGTCCTACGATCTGATACAGCCCAAATGAACTCTACCCCACTAGGGGGAGGCACCACTCCTCTTCTGTGTGTTTATTTAGGACTGACTCCCTTACGAGTAGACGGAACAGGATTACTGACTGTGACAGCAGACGGACCACTTTCAATTGCGAACATTATTCAGATCGTCATTAACAGGTAAATAAAACTTATTTTACAAGCGGATTCAACGTTACGTATTGTTGCTGGATAGCTTATAACGTTTCACTCCTAGTTCTCCATTGGCTTGACATTGGCCGTGTTCGAGAGGATCAACAACGCAATGTATTACGTGACTAATTGACTGATCTACAAAAACTAATGAGTCGTTATTTATGATGAAAGGTGATTTATAGATCAGTCAGTCGGCAGTCGCCTGCAATTGTTTTGATGCTCTCGAACACGGCCCTTGTTTCCGGAGCTTTTAGCGTAGGGGTGTCAAACTCATTCCATGGAGGACATAGTCGTGTTTGCTGGTTTTTGTTTTCAATTAAGACCTAGACAATCAGGTGAGGAGTTAGGCACGTGTTTTAGCGCATTAGGTTCAACTGAATTACTCGCTTGAAGATGCGTAGATATGCGCCTTTTACGTTGGCTGTTGTTTATTTGTAACTTTTATGTGCGGTGTACAACGTGCATAGAGTGTTATTTTGTGTCACATTTTGAGAACTTTGCTAAGGGAAAGGGTTTTTGTAGTTTAGTATCCTAACACTACAATAGACAGAATAAGCACATTTCATATTTGCATAGAAGCCTATTTTCCAAGACAATGGAATAGATTCTGGTTTCAGCGAATTGGCACTTATCTAATGTCATCCATTTAGGGCCTACTAACTAATCCGTTTACTTATTGGACTTTCAACCCGTATCTTATCTACAGTGAATGTGAAAGTGGGATTGACCAACTCACCTGTTGGCTATCTGTTTTTCTCTTGCAGCAGCAGATCAGTACCAGAATGGTTGTGCTGTCTAAAGAATATGGGTATGTGGTTCTCACTGGTGTTGCCAGCATGGTCATGGTTGCCCACCTCGCCGTGAAAGTTGGCAAAGCTCGCAAGAAGTACAAGATAAATGTGAGTTGCCCTGGACCTGGCCCACTGTGTGTCGGCCAATGAATCATCTAAAGCTTAAACCAGGCTATAAAAACTCAGGATGGATCCCCTGATCTTCTCTTCTATGTTGGACAGTACCCTCAGATGTACAGCAATGATCCAGACTCTGGAAATATCTTCAACTGCATCCAGCGGGCCCATCAGAACACGTATGTTCTATGTAGTATGAACAATTAGTATGTACTTCACAGATGCAGCAGAGGAAACATCCAGATGTTTGTTATAAAAACCGAACATTTCTTGTTGTAATATTAGGTCAAAGTTAATATGTTTTTCTTTACAGCCTGGAGAGCTACCCTGCTTTCCTCTTCTGTCTGGCCATTGGTGGTCTGCATAGTCCTGTGAGTTCCACCATTTATTCATTTACTATATATGTTAGATTTGCGTACCATGCATCCCAGACTTTACAGCTAGTTAATCAGAGTACTGTATAAAGACACTCATCTGGATTCCCTTTTATTAAGACATTAAGACTCTTTAAGAGTCTTCTGTTTAACAGGAGCCTTGTGTGTTACAGCGCCTAGTCAGTGGACTTGGAATGACATGGGTTATAAGCAGGGAGATCTATGCATACGGATACTCCACTGGAGGTAAGACAACTGATAAATATGCTTATAATACAATCATTTATTAAAACAATATTGCAGCCTTTACTCAAGGGTTTTGTTCTATGTATTCCTTCCAGATCCTAAAAAAAGGATGCCAGGGTTATCCGGGAACATTGCTCTGCTGGGCATGATTCTGACCGTAGCCAACTTTGGCAGAACGCTGTTAGGCTGTGTTGACTGGGTGAGGCCTGGGATGAGACCAGGGATGAGGTTCTCAGCTGCCATTCCTGCTACCATTCCTCAATGAGAGGCACTGCAACCCCACCTGACCCCAGTCTATTAGTAGTCGTAGGATGTCCTTTGTGGGCATCCGTACTTGTGTATGATATGTACAGACAGAGTTCAGTAAACATTTGGAAAGGGATGACCATGGCTGTTAGTTTCTCATTCCATAACTACCACACCACCCCAACCCCTCCCTGACCCCCTCCTAAACACTGATAGGCCCAGAGAAGCTGTTCATGGTACTTCACCAGCTACTCTTTGTGAGAGTGTGGTGTTTTTTATGCATAATGTTGCCAAAACTGTATTCCACAGGAGGTTGGTGACACTTGTGGTAATGGCTGGAGCGGAACATTTTGGAATGGCATCAAATCCATCAAACACATGGTTTCCAGGTGTTTGATGCCATTCCATTTGCTCCGTTCCTGCCATTATTATGAGCTGTTCTCCCCTCAGCAGGCTCCTGTGCTGTATTCTAAATGAAATTCTAATGTAGAAAATGACCATGAAAAATGGGCTTGAAATAAATATTCAATAACATTTATAGGTTCTATCATGGACTTGTGTTTTAATGTTGGTATCCATGGGCGTGAGGTGTGTGTGGAGAATAAGGAGATGGTATTGCATCAGAAGAACCAGAGTGAACCAAGAGGTTAATGTGTGAGGGGTGTGATTGTCCTCATTGATCTGCATAGTTGTCCAAAGTTCACACATTTTAGTCAGACACTCTTATCCAGAGCGACTTACAGGAGCAATTAGGGTTACGTGCCTTGCTCAAGGGCACATCGACAGATTTTTCAACTAGTTGGCTCTGGGATTCAAACCAGCAACCTTTTGGTTACTGGGCCAATGCTTGTTACCGCTAGGCTACCTGCTGCCCCATCACCTCTAAGTCTACATGCAGGCACAATAAACACTTTACTATTATCTTAGCCATTAGGCAATGTTCTGTTCATGGTTGGGTTAGGGCTGGGGACTACTATACTGAACAAAAATATAAACGCAACATGTAAAGTGTTGGTCCCATGTTTCATGAGTTGAAATAATAGATTCCAGAAATGTTCCATATGCACAAAAAGCTTATTTCTCTAAATTTTTGTGCACAAATTTGTTTTGTTAGTGAGCATTTTCTCCTTTGCCAAGATAATCCATCCACCTGACAGGTGTGGCATAACAAGAAGCTGATGAAACAGCATAATCATTACACAGGTGCACCTTGTGCTGGGGACAATAAAAGGCCACTAAAATGTGGTTGCGTGCAATTGGCATGCTTACTGCAGGAATGTCCACCAGAGTTGAATGTTCATAAGCTGCCTCCAACGTCGTTTTAGAGAATTTGGTAGTATGTCCAACCGGCCTCACAACCGCAAACCACGTGTATGGCGTCGTGTGGGCGAGCGGTTTGCTGATGTCAACGTTTTGAACAGAGTGCCCCATGGTGGCAGTGGGGTTATGGTATGGGCAGGCACAAGCTACAGACAACGAACACTATGGCATTTTATCGATGGCCATTTGAATGCACAGTGATACCGTGACGAGATCCTGAGGCCCATTGTCGTGCCATTCAGCCGCCGCCATCACCTCATGTTTCAGCATGATAATGCACAGCCACATGTCGTAAGGATCTGTATACAATTCCTGGAAGCTGAAAATGTCCCAGTTCTTCCATGGCCCGCATTCTCACCAGACATGTCACCCATTGAGTATGTGTGGGATGCTCTGGATTGACATGTACGACAGCGTGTTCCAGTTCCTGCCAATATCCAGCAACTTCGCACAGCCATTGAAGAGGAGTGGGACAACATTCCACAGGCCACAATCAACAGCCTGATCAACTCTATGTGAAGGAGATGTGTTGAGCTGCATGAGGCAAATGGTGGTCACACCAGATACTGACTGGTTTTCTGATCCACGCCCCTACCTTTCTTTTAAGGTAGGGTTCCCCAACTGGCGGCCCGTGGGCCAAATTTGGTTTTATTTGGCCCCACAAGCTTTCTGAGCAAAAAAATAAAAGACACTTTATTTTTATTTATTTTTGACATAAAAGACTGTAAAAACACCAGGAAATCAGCTCCAGGTGATTTTAATTTAAGAAATCTGTTCCCAAGTATTCTCACACATAATAGAGAGACAAATGTGATCTTATGCAAATGTAAGCAAGGTTTAAAATGATTATGTTTTAGTCAAACATTATATGTGTTTGGGCTTCTTGTGGTCAATTAGCAGTCTACAAATTATTTGAAATTATGTTCCGGCCCCCCGACCATCCACTCAAGAAAAAATCGGCCCTCACCTGAATCTAGTTGATGATCCCTGTTCTAAGTTAACTGTGACCAACAGATGCATATCTGTATTACCAGTCATCTGAAATCCATAGATTAGGGCCTAATGAATTTATTTAAACTGACTGATTTCCTTATGAACTGTAACTCAGTAAAATCTTTGAAATTGTTGCATGTTGCATTAATATTTTTGTTCAGTATAATTAACATTACAATAACTCTGAACTTGTGAATCACTTCCTCATTATGCTGTAGAGTCAAAGGCACACAGCAAAAAGGGGTTCAGTTTTATTATTTAAAAAGTCCTTATAACATTCATTTTTTACAGTTAACCCTGCATCTGTATGTCATCATCCTACATAACTTTTGGCACTTACAGGTCAATCGCAAGTAAAACACTTAAACACTGTAAATATGATTTGTTGCAGTAATTTTTTTCAGGTCATTTTCAATCTAAATGTAACTTAAAACCTCAGTTCTAATACATACTCTGCCGTTTCTGCATTTTATTATTTCCAATGAACTTAAAGGATCATTTTCTGAGATGCTCATAAATATCAAGTAAATAGTTAATAAATATCCATTACATAATTTCCTATGGATTGTAAAGAAATACTAAGCATACATTTTGCATTTACATTTAGATAATACTATACTTTGCACCATTTGTGTTTAACAATGTGTAGTGTCTGTTGTTCGTGTCATACACGACAAATGTTTATTAGCTGATCACTTCCACATGAAGCACCACCGTGTAATCACCATTGGTGAACTGAACCTTTCACCTCAAAGTAGTCTTTGAATTGGATCTGTATCTATATGGCTTTGAATCAAGTCACCCTTATTGGAGGTGACCCCCTTTCTGCAGGAGCGGACTGGGACCAGAAATCGCCCCTGACATTTCTAACACACTGGCCCATTTTTTTCCTTGGAGGCCCCCACACTGGCTCATTTTTTACCGTTAGGCCCCCATTATTAGCCAGATCATCATCATTTTGTGGAAAAAAAGTTAGACAGGCCCACTAGGCAAAAAATAGACCAGCCACCCCTGCCTTTCTATCACACCCCCAAACAAATTAGCTTCTCTGCATTCGTTGGTTGACTGATTATCAGACTGTTTTGGGTTACATTTACAGAATGTTTACTGGCTATCAAGTAAGACCAAGGATGGATGTTTTTCAAGTTGCCTAAGCCCTTGTTAAAACAACCCACTAGGCATTCTGGTTTGAAAGAGCACTTCACTCATATTTGGTCAGTTCAGGGATTAGAATAGCTCTATAACATGGATTATTGGACACTGGTAAACATTTAAATCAAGTACCTCTACAGTAAGGATCTTTCACTCCCTTTCCATTTTCTCTCTATCCTGGACCTTGGCAACAACATCCAACGTGACATTGTGTCTTCTTCATACAGTACCAACTCATTTAGGGACTTTGGAGACAGTGAGAGCACTGTGACTGTTTCTATAACACATTAAAGTGCAGCCTGTGCTGTGCATGACCTGTATCAGGAGGAGCGGGTACATTACAAAGGGAACTCATCTCTGAAGAACAAAACAGACCCCCGTGCAGATGAGACATCCAAGAGCTTCAAAGGGAATAATGATGATGTTGGCCTAATGTTGAAACCTCTGATGTTGGCCTAATTTCGAAACCCCTCATTGGGTATTGAAAGCCCTCTCATTGTTAACAGAACACAATCAAATTGGAAACTGCTCAGAAGGGGGAATCATAGGGAGCCAACATGGGCGCTGGCCGAGGGCCTCAAGTCCAGTCAAAAGCTTTGCCAGGATCCAAAATGGCGGCCCATTGGGTGTCTGCTGTGTAGCTGTGCTAGAAGTAAAGTTGACTGTTGTTGATGAGAGGTTTCCATCATCAGTAAGTGTAAGTGTATCTTGAAAGCGGCGTGTCTTCCATCAAGTCGTCCTGGACAGGAAGACAAAACAAGAGAGTCATAATGTTGCCAAACACTATATCACTTCAAATTCATTGAAATCATATATCCCACATTAATAAAATGTTATGCCATAGAAGACCTGAATACAACATGTCCAGTGTTGTATGCTCACCATGGGTAGATCCTGCAGCCGGTGGAAGTCCGGGTGGTCGGTCCGTTGGCGGAACTTGAGGAAGAGGACGACAGAGACTACGGCTGTGGTGACGATGAAGACAGAGACCAGGCCAGCCAGCAGAGGGTCCAGAGGAGAGTGGAGGTGTGGACCTTTGTCTGGAACAACACGTTAACTGATTGATTGATTGATTGATTGGCTAATTTGTTGTGTAATTTGTTAACTGGATAATGAGTGAATTATTTGATTGGTTAATTGGTAAATTATCACCTTACCCTCATCTCCAACGTTGAGCTCCGATGGAACCTCCTGTTGAGGCGGGCTGACAGGGACGTGGACTGGGGCAGAGGTCTGGGGGCGCTCCATGGTGAGGGGTTGGGTTGGGGAAGGGATCAGGGTGGGGGTGCTGGGTTGGACAGAGGACTGGATCGGTATTAAAACATGGGATGGAAGTGGGGTGGTATCTAAGGCGGGAGGAGTAGAGGTGGTGAGGTGTCCTCCAGCGGAGCCAGGGTGGGTAGTGCCCCCTAGGGTTGAGGGGTGGCTAGTAGTGTCCCCTAGGTTGGAGGGGTGGCTAGTAGTGTCCCCTATGGTGGAGGGCAGTCCTGCAGGGGAGGTGCTCTTCACAGGGGATGAGGAGGAGGAGCTGTCTGGAACGTCTGAGTGAAAGTCATAAAGAAATAGAATTACAACAGTATTACTGCTTCTCCTAAATGAGGTTCTACTCATTATTATTTGAAAGCAAAAGGAGAGGAATGAGAGAGAGAGAGAGACTCGCTCAGCATCGACAGAGAGAGTTATATTTGTTAAAACGACACCTCCTACATCAGGTTGCCAAATCCCCCTCTACACTACTCAACACCCCTCTACTCCCTGTTGCCAAGGCACACAGGGAGCCAGGCCCAGGGCATACCATGATAGAAGGGAAAGATGGAGACTTTCTATTCCCCTGGTATGCTGCCTGATGGTGGGTGGAGCCTGAGGCAAGCTTCTGTGTTTGCAAATAAGCAGCTTTTGCAGAATGCAGCTGTCTATTTTCAGACTGTACACTATCTAAACAGAGCTACGAGGTGAGTGGAGCGGCTGAGAGAAAGTCACAGAATAATAGAATTACAACAGTATTACATACAGACATACATACAGACTACCTCAGGGTAACCATGGGGAATATAGGCAGGCTTAATGACGCTGATAGAAGTTAAATATCCTTTGGGTTACTGTACCTGCGAGAGTGGCATTTGCTTGGGTGGTGGTAACAGTGTTGACTGTGTGTGCAGGTGGAGACATGGTCATCTGATTGGTCACAGCCATGTCATCCCTGTCACCAGCGTCTGTAACAGAATCTGATTGGCGCAGCTTGTCGCCATTGGTAACAGCTGGTTTGGTTGGGGCTCCATCCCCTTGGTCTGGTGAGGTCTGATTGGCAGGACCTGGCACTGGCCCCGGATCCCGATCTTCATTGACCATTGGGAGGGCTGGTGATGCAGTAGACACGCCCTCACGCTGGAGGGCAACTGGGATGAAGACAGGGGGCAAAGCAGTGCTCTGACCTGCAAGAAAATAATGATGATGTCACTGCAGAAATAGAATGTCCTGGTGCTCCATGTTGTTGTGAATAGATGAAGTTCTGATACTGATAGACATTACAAAAGCATTACTGGGAAATACATATTTATTGATTGTTTTTCCTTTCCACCTGACCTGAGCAGGAAATCTCAGGGCTCTGGTCAGGCCCTAGTCATGATTTTTAGCATTTTCATGTGAGCACACGTGGCTATTGCTGAGAGGGGGCTGCATCATTTCATCCTCCATTCTCTTATCAGCAATACTAATTAATACGAATTAATTGATCTGCTTTTTGATCATGTCATGTGATATACTTATGTTATGAAATCATAATAAGAGCAGTTGGCAAACAATCAAAATGTAATAGGCTATACAATGCACAAAAACATGTTTTCATACGCTTACTGGAATATGAGACTACAGTACTGAACCAGTAGGCATTTAAATAAGAAAGCAATACTCACAATAATAATTGATTAAGTATATCAAGCAGGGTTGGGTTCAATTCCAATTACATTTGAAATTCCAATTAAATTATTGAATTCACTCATGAATTTAAATTGAATTTGAATTTGAATTGTAAACACATTTAATCTTTGGAATTTAATTGAATTGGAATTCAATATTTGTACATTTCCCAGGTAATGGAATGAATGCACTTAGTAAAGAAATTGACTGCAGAATTTGTTTTAAATAATTTAAACTTGTATTTCTATATTTCCAGTATAGCTAGGCTGTCTGAACTGTGAAATGATCAGCCTCAAACCCAGAGGGAATTGAATTCGAATTTATGGAATTGTTTTGTTCATAATATTGAATTAGGAATGTAATTATTGGAATTTACCTAATATTGGAATTGTAAGGAATTGAATTATCTCTGAATTCAAAGACTGGCCTGGAATTTGAATTGAATTAAATTGAATTTACAGGGAGAGGTAATTGAATTAGAATTTAATTTGGGGAATTAAACCCAACCCTGATATCAAGCAAAGGATCAGGCAAAATATGTTGAGCAATTCAAAGAATGTTCCTATTGGCCTGTTATGTCAATACAAATATCCTTCCCTATAATAACCTCATAATAACCCGCACTGTCAGGTAGCCCTAGTGTATGACCAATCGATAAACACTGCCAAATGAGATTGGTAACATTACATCTAAATGTAGCCTACATTATACAAATTGTCATCAGAATATCAGAATAACTGTCATCAGAATATTTTGTGATGATAAAGTAAGATGAATGACGAGCACAAAATATCGCTGCTCAGCGGGCTGTCTATTCTAAACACATCACACACACCGACACCTACCCTTTGTCTGCGATGAGCTGATAAGGATCACCAAAGCACAAACCACTAGATTAATTTCAATGTTCATTTCATGTGCAGCTTTCCGTGGATACGATGATAAAACGTTCAACGGCCTTTAACGCCCGTTCTCTTCTTTGCTGGAGCGTGTTCTTTGCTGTTCATTCGGTTGGTTATCTGACAATGAACAGCATTACTGAAAATAGATAGAGGGGTCTGGCATTAGAGATGAGAGAAGGGGTGGGGTTGAAATGCCTATGTGACGCGCGGTGCGCAATGTAGGCCTAGCGCACCGCGCAACACACACAGAGTGTCTGCCCAGCTCCGTCAGAACGATGTCTGTCGATGTTTAAAGCCCACAGTGTGTTCTGAATGTGTCACTGTCACTGTCTCACTGCCATGGCTTGCCCGCGACCGCCCTTCCCATGAAAGGGGGGCACGTTGCACCCCAGTCAGCTGTCACTGCGTACCGCGTGCGCTCCTCTCCTTGCGTCCTGATTAAAACAATAATTTCTAGGCATTCCTTTATAAGAAATACTGATAGGCCCTACACAGGTAGAGTTATGGATCTGTTTTAAAGATTCACTATGTTCTTATGCTTATGAGAAAATTATAAAGCCCAACATTCCCCTCGTAAACATTTCCCTAATTAGCCTAATCTACCAACAGAGGTCAGTGTTTCAATATGCTCCTGTCATGCGCTGCTAGACCTCTGGTTTGTGGTCAGCACCATGGTCAGCACAGGTGTCAGTCACAAAAGGACAATGAATGCTTAACGACACTAACTTTTGACAAGGAGCAGGCAAGCCTTCTGCCAGGGGCCGCCTCTGTGTCATCAACAGCACTGTCTGATAGAAGGATACTTTTTAAAGTCCACGGATCGCGGGCAGCAGGCTCAAAAATCTAAGAGTGGACATTAACTGAAGAGTTCCCATTATACAGCTTGTCACCTACGGGATGGAGCCCCCTGACAGCTCCGTGCAGAGCCCCGACCTGGTGTCATTAGAATTAACCGTGGAAAACGTCGAAACGGTAAGTTGTCGAACTCATACAGTGCGTGACAGAGAAGTGGTTCGTTTGATGCAGTAGGCTACCAACAATGACAGCTCTCATTCAGTCTGAAAGCAATTTGTTCTTCTCAGTCAAATCTTTCTAAATATCTCATCAGCATTGTGGTTTTATGCTATGTGACAATGATAATTAGCCCTCCATATTATTTACCAAATAGCCTAAATAGGCTACACAGGTGTAGGCATATTGGTTGACAGTTGGAAAAATGCACAGACTAATTACAATGGAATTTTGACCTTTAACAAATAGGCTACAGAATAGCTTTTGAATTCATATTTCACAGGCAATGGGCAGTTCATATGGTGTAAACTAGTTCAATGGGCTATAGAAGGAAGGGGGCTGTTGTAATATGATATCAGTTACAAACATACTGTGCTAATTATAACCACCACCATGTGCTTGGGATTAGTTGCCGTTAGCAACAGCACTCAGACTCATGCAGAGTTGGCCATCCTGTGTGCTTTGGAGGCTGCTACACTACACCCCTTATCATTCCTTATCAGTGACATTTATGCCTTCAAGGACACATTGTATGATAAGGACTCCAGACACTTTTTAATTTCCCTCCCTAATGTAAATTAAATGAATTGAATTGGAAATGTCCTCTCCTAGGCCCTCCAGCAACTGTACTATGACCCAGACATGGAGCATAAGAATGTGGCCCAGAAGTGGCTGACTCAGGCCCAGACGTCCCCTCAGGCCTGGCAGTTCTGCTGGCCTCTGCTCAGCCCAGACAAGGTCTGCTCCACAGCCCTATCCTACAACCTCCCCTCTACTTTCTACACACCCTGTTGTGTAGTGATCATTCCTTTCCTGCCTATATTTCACTCCATGACCCCACTCATAATAACCCTGTATAACGCTGTATTCTTCTTACTATTACACCATTTTCAAAACAGCTTCCTGAGATCCAGTTCTTTGGCGCCAGCACCCTCCACACCAAGATCGCCCGTCACTGGGCCGACCTCCCCACAGACCAACACGAGACACTGAAGATGCAGCTCCTTTCCCACATCTCCCACTTCTCCTCTGGGCCCAAGATGGTGCTGACCAGGCTGTGTGTGGCCCTGGCCTCCCTGGCCCTCCACACCATGCCCCAGGCCTGGCCCCAGGCTGTGACTGACATGGTCAGGGTCTTCCAGCCAGAGAAGGTTGGGGATCAGGGCGGAAGTCAGGATGGGGCTGGGGTTGGTGGAGGAGATGGGGCAGAGGAGGAAGTGAACACCCACGCACACTGCCTGGCCCTGCTGGAGCTCCTCACCGTGCTGCCAGAAGAGTTCCAGAGCTGCCGGCTGCCCCAGACCCGTCGTGCCCAGCTGAGAGAGGCCCTGGCTGGGGAGTGGACGGCGGTATGTCCCCTGCTGCGCCAGCTGCTCCAGAGACAGGAGGGTAATAACCAGGTGAAGGAGCGGGCCCTACGGTGCTTGTCTAGCTGGGTGGGACTGGATGTTCCTCTGCATGGGGAGAGCGAGGGGCTGCTGCAGGACTGTTTTGCTGCTCTCTCCGACCCAGAGCTGTTTGACAGTGCCGTGGAGACCATTGTCAGCTCTATATCCCAACCTGACTGCCAGAGGTGAGGCTCTGTCGCAGGCTCTGTCGCAGCCGGCCGCGACCGGGAGACTCATGGGCGGCGCACAATTGGCCCAGCGTCGTCCAGGGTAGGGGAGGGAATGGCCGGCAGGGATGTAGCTCAGTTGATAGAGAATGGCGTTTGCAACGCCAGGGTTGTGGGTTCGATTCCCACGGGGGGCCAGTATAAAAAAATATGTATTCACTAACTGTAAGTCGCTCTGGATAAGAGCGTCTGCTAAATGACTAAAATGTAAAATGTAAATGTAAATGTAGGTGAGATAGACACACACACACATGGTCAGACAGACAGACAGACAGACAGACAGACAGACACACACACACACACACACGCAAGCACACACACACACACACACACACACACACACGCACATGAGCACTTTGATAATGAGTTGTGTTGAGATGCATTATATTGACTCTGCATGCATTCGTGTGTGTGTGTTCAGATACACTGATGCTCTGGTGAACTTGATGCCCCTGGTGCTGGGTCTCCATGACCAGCTGAAAGCCGCAGCGAGGGACGGAGACATGGAGACCTCCCATGGCATCTGTCGCATCGCTGTCGCTCTGGGGGAAACACACTCCAGGTACACACACCTTTAGGTTAGGGCTAGGGCTATGTTAGTGGATAGTTAGTTTGCTAACTATCTAACTAAAGTTTGAACATCTATGAACCATCTGTGGTGTTAGTATTAAGTGATAACCAGTTTTCTTGGCTTATTATTGACCTGTTTCACCTGGTCTCCCTGGGTGTGGCTTTGTGGAACAGGACTCTTCTGGAACAGGTGGAACACTGGCAAGGATACCTGGCCCTTGTCAACATGATCCTGTTCTGTACTGGCATCCCCGGGCACTACCCAGTCAACGAGACCACCAGCTCCCTCACACTCACCTTCTGGTACACTCTGCAGGTATGTACCCTACACCCTAACACCTACACCCTAATACTGGACACTACCCAGTAAACAAGACCACCAGCTCCCTCACATTTTGGTACACTCTGCAGGTATTGGTGTAGGGTTTGGGTTTGGGTTAGTGGTTAAACCTACAATGCTGGAGAGGAAGTACCTATTCTGTACATTGTAGTATGGCCACTTCCTGATGGCTACTTCCTGTGGTTCCAGGATGACATCCTGTCATTTGAGGAGGACAAGCAGGTGGTCTACCTGCAGGTCTACAGACCAGTCTACTTCCAGCTGGTGGACGTCCTGCTCCACAAGGCCCACTTCCCCTCAGAGCAGGACTACACTTCCTGGTCCTCAGACGACAAGGAGCAGTTCAGGATCTACAGGTAAACAGGAAGTCTACTTTTACAGAAGGGATGGGAGTTGTAGTCCTTGGAGGAGCTCTTTGATTTTCACTTGAGAATGTACATTATTTGACCCAATATTTTTTTATACGATTATGTTATGCTTTATCCAACACTAGTTTATAGTCGACAGATCTGTTGAATGTTTTGACCAAAGTATTTCATTTTCAGTCAGAATAGAGCGCCCAGGGCACATTGTGATTATACTGTATGTGTTTTTTGTGTGGTAGAGTCGACATATCAGACACTCTGATGTATGTGTACGAGATCCTGGGGGCGGAGCTTCTCAGTAACCTCTATGATAGACTGGGCCGACTACTGATGGACACGGAGAGACCAGCAGCATGGCAGGTCAGTACAGTCACCAATTTACATAAATACAGTACTCACATACAAAGACATATGTACACTACCGTTCAAAAGTTTTGGGTCACTTAGAAATGTCCTTGTTTTTCGAAAGAAAAGCAATTTTTTTGTCCATTAAAATAACATCAAATTGATCAGAAATACAGTGTAGACTATGTTAATGTTGTAAATGGCTATTGTATCTGGAAACGGCAGATTTTTTATGGAATATCTACATAGGCGTACAGAGGCCCATTATCAGCAACCATCAGTCCTGTGTTCCAATGGCACATTGTGTTTGCAAATCCAAGTTTATCATTTTAAAAGGCTAATTGATCATTAGAAAACCCTTTTGCAATTATGTTAGCACAGCTGAAAACTGTTGTGCTGATTAAAGAAGCAATAAAACTGGCCTTCTTGAGACTAGTTGAGTATCTGGAGCATCAGCAATTGTGGGTTCGATTACAGGCTCAAAATGGCCAGAAACAAATAACTTTCTTCTGAAACTCGTTAGCCTATTCTTGTTCTGAGAAATGAAGGCTATTCCATGCAAGAAATTGCCAACAAACTGAAGATCTCGTACAATGCTGTGTACTACTCCCTTCACAGAACAGCGCAAACTGGCTCTAACCAGAATAGAAAGAGGAGTGGGAGGCCCCGGTGCACAACTGAGCAAGAGGACAAATACATTAGAGTGTCTAGTTTGAGAAACAGGCACCTCACAGGTCCACAACTGGCAGCTTCATTAAATAGTACCCGCAAAACACCAGTCTCAATGTCAACAGTGAAGAGGCGACTCCGGGATGCTGACCTCCTAGGCAGAGTTGCAAAGAAAAAGCCATATCTCAGACTGCCCATCTTTAATCTTTTATTTTTATTGGCCAGTCTGAGATATGGCTTTTTCTTTGCAACTCTGCCTAGAAGGTCAGCATCCCGGAGTCGCCTCTTCACTGTTGACGTTGAGACTGGTGTATTTCTGATCAATTTTATGTTATTTTAATGGACAAAAAAATTGCTTTTCTTTCGAAAACAAGGACATTTCTAAGTGACCCCAAACTTTTGAACAGTAGTGTATACAGTGAGGGAAAAAAGTATTTGATCCCCTGCTGATTTTGTACGTTTGCCCACTGACAAAGAAATGATCAGTCTATAATTTTAATGGTAGGTTTATTTGAACAGTGAGAGACAGAATAACAACAAAAAAATGATCATGAGAACGGTGAGGAATCAGCCCAGAACTACACGGATCTTGTCAATGATCTCAAGGCAGCTGGGACCATAGTCACCAAGAAAACAATTGGTAACACACTACGCCGTGAAGGACTGAAATCCTGCAGCGCCCGCAAGGTCCCCCTGCTCAAGAAAGCACATATACAGGGCCGTCTGAAGTTTGCCAATAAACATCTGAATGATTCAGAGGAGAACTGGGTTCAAGTGTTGTGGTCAGATGAGACCAAAATCGAGCTCTTTGGCATCAACTCAACTCGCCGTGTTTGGAGGAGGAGGAATGCTGCCTATGACCCCAAGAACACCATCCCCACCGTCAAACATGGAGGTGGAAACATTATGCTTTGGGGGTGTTTTTCTGCTAAGGGGACAGGACAACTTCACCGCATCAAAGGGACGATGGACGGGGCCATGTACCGTCAAATCTTGGGTGAGAACCTCCTTCCCTCAGCCAGGGCATTGAAAATGGGTCGTGGATGGGTATTCCAGCATGACAATGACCCAAAACACACGGCCAAGGCAACAAAGGAGTGGCTCAAGAAGAAGCACATTAAGGTCCTGGAGTGGCCTAGCCAGTCTCCAGACCTTAATCCCATAGAAAATCTGTGGAGGGAGCTGAAGGTTCGAGTTGCCAAACGTCAGGCTCGAAACCTTAATGACTTGAAGAAGATCTGCAAAGAGGAGTGGGACAAAATCCCTCCTGAGATGTGTGCAAACCTGGTGGCCAACTACAAGAAACGTCTGACCTCTGTGATTGCCAACAAGGGTTTTGCCACCAAGTACTAAGTCATGTTTTGCAGAGGGGTCAAATACTTATTTCCCTCATTAAAATGCAAATCAATTTATAACATTTTTGACATGCGCTTTTCTGGATTTTTTTGTTGTTATTCTGTCTCTCACTGTTCAAATAAACCTACCATTAAAATTATAGACTGATCATGTCTTTGTCAGTTGGCAAACGTACAAAATCAGCAGGGGATCAAATACTTTTTTCCCTCACTGTATATCCCAAAGCTATTTTGTCATGTTTCTTCCTGTGTGATTCTATCTCACTCTCTAGCTTCCTCTTTCTGGGACATGTTTTCTATTTTTCTTTTGTATTTTTCCAGGACACTGAGGCCCTTCTCTTTGGCTTCCAGGCTATAGCAGAGACCATAGACGTCAACTACTCTGACGTCATCCCAGGCCTCATCGGTCTGATCCCACGGATCAGTATAAGCAACA
Source organism: Coregonus lavaretus (assembly GCF_964263955.1). Taxonomy (NCBI): domain Eukaryota; kingdom Metazoa; phylum Chordata; class Actinopteri; order Salmoniformes; family Salmonidae; genus Coregonus; species Coregonus lavaretus. The sequence continues at coordinate 11,933,294 of NC_140010.1, read as the reverse complement.
TTCAGCTAGCTGACACCGTCATGTACACTATAGGTGCTAGCCAACATCTCAATCCAATTGTATTATCGTTTTCTCTAGCTACCTTTCTGTTTGTTCTGACCCTCCCTCTCTTCCCTACAATCTCTTTTCCTGTCTTTCTCCCTTTCTCTCTCTGTCTCTTTCCTTTACCCTTTCTCTCTCTGTCTCTTCCCCCCCCCCCCCCCCCCCCTCGCTGTCTAGGTTCTCTAGCGGAGTGGCTGGCGGACCATCCGGTGATGTTGGGCAGTGTATTACCCATGGTGCTCCAGGGCTTGGTGAAGGCTGAGCTGTCCGTGTCCAGCGTGTCCACTCTGAAGAGGATCTGTAGAGAGTGTCGTCACGATCTCGCCCCTTACGCCCATGACATCATGACCGTGTCACAGGTCTCCATGACAATAAGATTCACAAAGCATGTGATGATAGATGCTGTGTACTGTAGCTCAAAATGTGTTGCGTGGTAACTGTGCTGTCAGTTCGATGTTGCTTTGGTTCTTTTATGACACTCATGTCAAACATTCTCTTCCTTTCACAGGACGTACTGGTCAAAGAAATCCACAAGGTCAGTATAAATTATCAAGTTTTAGACTGTTGCTGCTGATTGACTGTTTATTTTTCTGTAAATATAGGGATGGAATTTAAGACTATATTTGTGAATCCATGTATGTGTGTGCAGAGCAGCCAGTGCATGTGGCTGATGCAGGGCCTGGGCTTCCTACTCTCTGCCCTGCCAATGGAGGAGATCCTGGGCAGCCTGACCACCCTCATCACCCCCCACATCCAGAGGCTAGACACACTGGCACACCAGGAGGTAAGAACAAGGAAATTATGCTTATACAGTGCACTTGGTCTATGCAACCACCCAGTGGCAATTGTAGCATGTAAATCTTGGTGGGGTGTCATGGAATATTCTAATCAAGTGAGAGAGACTTTGTCATTTCTTCAAACAATCATCTTTATTCAGTATCGATTTAATTATTGCAATAATGAAGCTGGTCGACCGCACACTCTGAAGTGTGTGTTGCCGAGAGCTCAACCTCACAGACATGCAGATCGGGGCATCATATGCCATCTTGGGTTCGTCTTGCGGTTATCTGCACCTGGTGCCATTTTAACCCCACCCCGGCTTAGTTTCCCAGATGCAAGGATGAGAACAAACAATGAAATGTTAGGCTAGGCTATCTCTATCTCGGGTCACACACACCACATCTTGTCTATGGAATGTAGGCTGTAAATCAATTGTCAGCTCAAGCTATCTCTAGTGACAATACGCCCAGATTAGCTGCAGGGAGTTAAAGTGGAGACCATCGCTTTAAAAAACACAGCAGTAGTAGAACAGAAATGTCTTACTATTTGTTAAGTATATAATTTAACTATTACAGTTTTTCTCATTTGTTTACACACAAATACTGGTACTTGAGACACAATGACCACAACATGTAACTCATGCACCAACCCCCTGAACCAATTCTGCTAAACTACAAGCACAATTCCTGCTTTACACTCAAATTGCAGTTCTACAACACACTTTTTTCTAAACACTACACACAAATCTTTGCATTTGGCACAATTTTCATGCAGTTTTTCACAATGAACACACTGCCATTCAAATATGCACACTGACTCATCACATGGGCAAACTCCCGTCACACAGTTTTACAATTAGCAATCAGAGCTTTAGCATAAAAGGGCAACAGGTGACCTCTTCTGTTTTGGAGCAATGGATGCCAACATTGGAAACAGAGGCAGAGCCAGAGGAGTGAGAGTAAGAGGAGGAGGACTGGGAGGACAAGGACAAGGACGAGGACGAGGACGAGGAAGGCCAAGGACCGTAATCTCTGATGAGATCCAAGCCACTTTGGTTGATCATGTGGTCAACCATGGTCTAACAATGAGGGAGGCTGGGCAAAGAGTACAGCCAAATTTGAGCAGGTACACTGTAGCATCCATCATCCGGACATTCCGAAATGAGAATAGGTAAGAAATCTACTCTCACTAGAAAATTGCAGGACTGCATATCAATACAGTACTCAATGAGTACAGTAGTACAGTATTGCCTGTGGACTGTTCTGTAGGACTGTAAAAATAAAGTATGTTTCAAGTATTTGGGAAATGTATTTCTACTTTGTATTTACAGCATTTTACTATTTCTTTGGCAGAACTGAAAGATTACCAACACAAGGTGGTCGTGAACGTGTTCTGTCTCCTGAACAGGAAACTGAAATCATGAACATGGTCCTAGAAAATAACGGCATAACATTACGGCAAATACAAAGAAAAATAATAGAAAACAATGAGATATTTCAAAATATTGATAGGGTAAGCTTATCAACACTGGACCGTGTCTTGCGCAGAAATAATCTCAGGATGAAGCAGGTCTACAGGGTGCCATTTGAACGCAATTCAGAAAGAGTCAAAGAATTGCGATATAACTATGTGCAAGTGAGTCCTATACAATCCCACAATTGATGCATACTCTCAACACTGTATAAATTATACATATTTCAGTATTGTAATCATAATGATTGTGCTTCACAATAGTGACCACTCCATGTCTATTTCTGATATTGACGTGTGTTTCAGAGAGTCCTTGAGCTAGAGGTGGCTGCAGTGGAGCACCAGTTCATCTTCATTGATGAGGTTGGATTCAACCTCACAAAAAGACGAAAGAGGGGAAGGAATATCATCAGCCAGCTTGCCATTGTTCAAGTCCCTGGCCAGCGCGGAGGGAACATCACAATGTGTGCAGCGATTACCCACCACGGCGTCATCCATCACCATGCTACCCTTGGCCCCTACAACACCGCCCATCTGATCACATTCCTGGACACCCTACACAACACACTCATTCCACCAGATCAGGTAGATGGCCCAGAGCAGCTCAGGTACGTTGTCATTTGGGACAACGTACGTTTCCACAGGGCTGCTCTGGTTCGGAACTGGTTCACTGCCCACCCACGCTTTTTAGTTGTTTATCTCCCTCCATATTCTCCATTCCTCAATCCTATTGAGGAATTTTTTTCTGCCTGGAGATGGAAAGTGTATAACCGAAATCCACAAACGCGTATACCTCTTCTCCAAGCTATGGAAGACGCATGTGGAGATATAGCAGCTGATGCTTTTCATGGCTGGAATCGCCATGCTAGGCGATATTTCCCCCGCTGCTTGGCCAGGGAAAACATTGCTTGTGATGTGGATGAGGTGCTGTGGCCAGACCGCAACAGAAGAGAGGATGCAGGATGCATATTTTTTATTTTTTTTACTGTAACTGTATACATTAAATTATTCTGTTTTGTATGTAGACCACTGTATGTGCAACTTTGTGTTGGTTGGGAATGGGATGTACACTGTGTACATTGTTTTTGTGGGAAAAATGAAATATATTTGTTACCGTATATTTGTGTGTTCTGAGTATAAAAACAATATTCTCAAATATTTTACAACACACTTATGTATGTACTGTCTGTAGTAATGGCAACACTGAACCAAAAAAAGGCCTAAGTCATTATGATGAATGGAGAAGAAGTGTTTTCCATTCATCATAGTGTTTTACATTGAGCACATAAATGTTCTTATAAATGTCTATTCATATGATGGTTTGTGTGTGTCATTTGAAAACAAAATACAATTTTGATAAGAAATAACATTGTTTTGAATGTAAAGTTTCATTTTGCTGGAGAATTGAGGGGTTTTGCCCATTGTGTGTGTGTTTTTTGATTTGTGTGTAGAGTTCTGAGAATATGAGGCATGCTTTCAGAAAATGTGTGTAAACAATCGAGAAAAACTGTAATATCAAACAAATCAGGGAAATACGTAATTTTTCTCTCACAGGAAAAATATATATAATGGGATGCATGCCAGCCAGGCCACTACACAACACAACACTAAACAATACATTAATTGCACTATAATGGTGACAAACTGCCCACAAACTGTTAGGGCCTACATAAAGCTGTCTCAACAGCAGAGTCCCAACAGCAGTCCCACCTTACCACTGCTACACCTGGCTATCAGCGGAGCCTTGTCTGGCAGCGAAACAGTTCATTCAGCCTCATTTACTGCCTTTTAAAAAAACATAGCTGATATGGCTGACTTGCTTAAACAAATGTGGTTTCTACTGACAATTGAGATATACAAACTATGGCATAAGGGTACGACAAGCGGATAAGAGGCAATCCATAATTTCTATTAAGACATTAATGAGCGAGCCAGGACGGACGTAGTCAATATAACTATTTGTTCAGCACTTTTGAAATGTACAGCGACAGAATTCAGAACATGGGCCATTTTTACAGTGTTCTCCCTGTACACCAAGTCAGAACTGTAGAATAAATAAAGGGGGCATATAAGCAGACAATGAAAGCTCTTACAATATTCGATGATTACGTTTCTCAAAAACAGGTTATAGGCTATATGTGCACCACCGAGACAGAACAGTAGGCGAAATTAAGAGGTGGAAATAGACCAAATTATTACGGTGAGGCACATGGGCTACTAATAGCTTACTACACAACATACACTTAGTATTACTTTCTTAGCTACAGTATACATACCTCCCTGGCATAATACATAATTTATGCAGCAGCATATAAGACATTTTTGGACTCACCTTGTTGTGCTGTGCTCACTTGAACAGGAAGGTGGCGCAGCGGTCCTTCGTCGGCAAATTTTGTCATCAAAGAAAGAGAAAGAGGCCGGATTTACAATTCCGAGTTCGATGACCGTTCAAAACGTATTTTCCCAGTCGGAGCTCGTTTATTCCCGACTTCCCAGTTGCAATGCTTGCAGTTAGCCACTGTCACCGATTCCTTCCAAACCACTCATTGTTGAATTTGCAATTTCCAACTTGTTGTGTAATGTTTATGTCCAATGGCCGATGAGCACCAATACGTTTTATTTATAATTTCTCTTCATTATTTCTCTTCATATGACAAGGATTAAAAAGGATTTGCCAGTAGATTGTCAACTTGATTCATGATGATGACTGCTAGCTAAGATTTTGAAAGTAAGATGTTGACATGATCAGTCCAATCAAAGCTACTGTACATATAACGTGATTTGTCGTCATTTTACCTTGAGCCTTCTTGGAAGGGCACTTCTAATGTAACTCTATGGCAGGACCCAAAGGGCTTGAATTTTCGATTTAGACTTGGCGGGGACGTAGCGTCCCCATGAGTGACAGAACACTGAGCCAATCACGGCGCAACGCTCCTATTTTCTGCTGGCTTGCCCCACCACCACAGAAAGTACTGAGCTAAGCTGAAACATCTGCATTTTGGAAATGCCTTACTCAAGAAAACAAAAAAGAGACCATGTTTGTATGCGGCTTTATTAACTCAATTATATATTTTGGGTTTTACATTGTTTGCAAACTGATATGTGACACGTATTAATGCCAAAATAATATGCAAAACAGGCATTTTTTGTTGCTCTGCCCCACCTGTCCTGAATGACGGGTCGCCACTGCAACCACCTAAAAGATGCATGTGTTGTACACAGACTTACAATACAGTAAAATACAATGTAAATAGGTTCCATACTGGCCAAATAGGTCTCTTTCCTGCCTGTTTTATCCTCCCACCCACTCTTACTGTAACCTTTGCTCCCACTGTATCTCTGTATTCAGCTTGTCTTGATCTAACACTCTCCCTCTCTCTTTCTGTAGCCCAGCCCCACTGCCAAGCTGTCTATCATCCACATCCTGGGTATGCTGTCCAGTCTGTTCACTACGCTGGACAGCAGAAGGCAGGACGAGGGGTCAGAGGGCACCACCCCATCTCAGGCCAGGCCCAACCCTGTGAGTTTTCACCCAACTCTGTCTTCCTCACTTTATTTTGCCCTTTCTCTTTCATTCTACACTCTCCCACCTTCTCTCATTCCCTGCCTCCCGCTTTCACTCTCTCTGTCTCAGAACCTCTCTCACCACCCATAACTACTGTCATCCTGTTTACTTTGTCTGTGCTCTGTCAGGTGGTAGTAGTCTTACAGGAGGTCTTCACATTGATCCAGACCATCCTCAGCAAGTGGCTCAGTGACTCAGAAGTGGTGGAGGTAAGTAACGTAATCTATATGGTCCTCTGTAGCTCAGCTGGTAGAGCACGGCACTTGTAACGCCAAGGTAGTGGGTTCGATCCCCGGGACCACCCATACACAAAAATGTATGCACGCATGACTGTTAGTCGCTTTGGATAAAAGTGTCTGCTAAATGGCATATTATTATTATATGTACATGAGAATGTTGCAACATTTAAATGGGTCTGCATGTCTATCTGAATATGTACTGTACATAGTCATACTGTTCTTCATTAGCCTGGAATCCAAACTGAATATTGCTCCATTTCACTATTGTTTAACTTCTGAAGCAGTAGTGAAATGGAGTGATATTCAGATTGGATTCCAGGCTCCGTTTTCTCCCATAGGCAGTGTGTGGGGTGTTTGAGAGGTCCGTGAAGACCCTCCTCAATGACTTTGCTCCCATGGTGAAACAGCTCAGTGAGATGCTGGGACAGATCTACATCGCCTTCCCACAAGCCTCTGCTCTCAACCTCACGCGCCAGGTGGGCCGCCACAGACCAACCATCCAAATCAGATTCAATGCTCCGCAGGGTCGGGATCAATTCCATTTCAACTCAGATAATTCAGAATAATTTCCTAAATTTCATTGAAAATACCCCATAAAAAACAATGGCTGAATTGATATAGACACTGATAGCCTGCCTTAAACTTGAAAAATGTGCCCACAAATTATTTATATGAATTACTTGATCTCTTTCATTCTAGATGGTCCACATATTTGCGGGTGAGAAAGATCATTTCAGCCCCATCCAGGCCCTTATTGAGCTGGTCACATCCACCACCCTCTCTATCTTCCAGCAAGGTAAGAGGAAGTAAATTGAGATTTGATTCTCACATCATCTTCCACATATTTCCTATTTGACATGTTTTTGTGTGAAAATCTATTTTCTCTCTATCTCTACTCCCTCTGTTTTTCAGGCCCAAGGGAACATCCTGATATTGTTGAGTCATTCATGCAGCTCCATGCCCAGGTCTGTCTGATTCTTATAGTCCCATTCTCTGTCTCAGAGATTAAATTCTGGATAAATATTTGTGTATCTATGTGTGTGTATCTCTAGCATCATTTATACCTGGCGCTAACATGTGTCCTTTGTCATGATCTTGTCCACATTCCTACTGTGCCCACATTTCTAGACAGATGTATATGATCACAATGCATCTTTTAATGATCTACACCTGTCTAATAATGTGGGCACAATCAGAATGTGGACAACATCAGGACAAAGGACGCATGTTAGAACCAGGTAAAAACGTGGCTTATGTGTGTGTTGTTGACTCCATAGGCCCTCAAAAGGAAGCCTGACCTCTACCTGTCTGACCATCAAGATGTAAAGGCTCTGTTCTACTGCGGTGAGCGACTTTGCCATGTAACCCACACTGTAATTCCAAGTGCACTGTAATGTTGCAGGTGTATACAACTGGTTCTGCACAAACTCTTTTTCAGGGGTCCTGTCACTCAAGTTCCCGGAGACGCCTACAGCGAAGTCAGCCTGTATGTTCTTTGTAAGTTAAGTAGGTGTGATGATGACACATTACCAATTTACTTCACAAATAGCTTTACCTCATGAACAGAAGTCATAAGTCCTCTGTTTATTCGGCACCCCTCCTGTCATATTGTGGCTGTTCCATACATCCTTCCCCCTCCCTCTCCATCAGATGGAGTTGGTCTGTCATTGTGGCGACATCCCTCCTATTGGTCAGGTGCTACAGAGGGACGGGAAGCTTCTCATACACACCATCCTGGAGGTAACCAACTGTTATCTCTGTTAGTGTGTGGGAAAGAAATACCCTCACGAGTAGGACAAGACTGCAGTCAGGTGACTCAGTCCTCCAGACCAGGGGTACTAGGACCCCTGTACTTGGACTATCTACAAGGGGTACTTGAGAAGACTCATGAGACCATAGGCTTACTGGTAAAATACAAATGAGGGGGTACAGTTGGTGGTACAGTAACTGAAAAAGGTTGGGAACCACCACTCTAAGAACAATAGTGGCCAGTGAATGGGTATAATTATGTTTCAGTCAGTGCTCACCCTTTGGATTCTTGTTACGTCTTTCTCTCCCTCTGTGTCATCACCAGACGGTTGGAAGTCAGTCTCTCTGCTGTCTGACAGAGCACTTCTCTGAGGTGCTTTTCTGTCTGAACAGACATTGCCCCGCGCTGCTGGCCCAGTGGCTGAAGGAAGGACTACATGTCCCAGGGTTCCCCTCTGCCCAGGTCTCCATGGAGCAGAAGGACACCTTCAGCCAGCAGCTCCTCGGGTAGCCTACACATCCATTCATACACTAATTTGGCATTCCAGGATCTTTGTAGTCACACTGCTCTGACTTCCAGATCTCACAGTGGCAGATTAGTTTAATGTCTCAGGAACAATATCAATATGTAGCAATCCTCTGAGATGCGCAAATGGCTATGTACCTGTTTGAACCCTTTTCTGACATATTCAGACACATCTAATATCTCATTCACCCTATTTTTCCCAGGGAACAGACAAACAAGCGGCGTGTTAAGGAGATAGTGAAGGAGTTCTCTCTGTTGTGTCGAGGTCTGCAGGGCACTACTGGCTACTCTGCAGATTACTAGTGTGGCTGCAGTCCTCACCTTGTCTGAACCAAGACAAGACCTCCCGAGGCCCAGGACCTGTTCAGGGGAACCCAGAGGGATGGTGTCCCCCGACTAGGACTTTGTGTGCATTGGAGAAACGTTATGCTTTAGGAGCACTCACATGGCTGCAGTAGTGTGTATTCTGTGAGGGGGGGGGGGGGGGGGGTTGAAGTTCCAAGGTAAAACTGTCCCTGTGTTAATGTCATGGGATGTTGCTATTTGATGGCCATGTGAAGAATGGCACCATGGTTTCTTCAGAAAAGTGATTAACGGTTGTTTATCTGATCAAGTTATATGGACTCTATGGCGTAGGAGGGACAGAGGGAAGAAAACTCAAATCTGGCCCATCATTGGGTCGTGGCGGGTGATGTGCTAGACACGAACCTACGACTGTATTGAAGGGTGTTACTATCCAACATATATATTTAAGACCCCAATTTTCACCCAGGTATTAAGTGAGATGAGAGTTACGATCATGTTATAAGCATGTTATGATCATGTTATAATCATGTTAAGATTGTGTTATAAGAATGTTTTAGGGATGATTATAAAGAAAATAAACAGATCTGAGTCTCTGCAGCTGCTTGGGCAGGCTGACTGTATTGGTGTACTAATTTCTTATCATGACATTCTGTTGGATTCTATGGTAGTTCATATACATATTATCAAAATATAGAAAGTCCCCCAGGCCCCTCTTTGTCTGTTACGTAGGAAAGGCTGAGAAACGATACACCATGATGAGAGGGTTTTATATCTTCAACTCTTTTAGATAGACGTATACCTCCACTAATATAACCCAATAAAGACAGGAGTTTTTTCCTGACCATGTGACCTGACCGGTAAAAACTCTGGGCCCTGGTCAGGTCACATGATCAGATAAAAATAAAACTCCTGGCCCTAATGATAATTCATAAAACATCTCAGGACATCCACGACAGAAATATAGGATGTTGTACATAGACAACAAGCCCCTCACTCTAAGGCTGTGTTTGTTTTTAATCAATTACATCACTTTAGTGGGACAGCTGCTCGCAGGCTGGTGGTGGTTGGAGCTGTCCTCGGTATAAAAGGTGGAATTGAGAAGTGAGAAGTTTGTTCGTAGTGATGGTTGGTGCTGTAGTGCACTGAGTTATAGTGGAGTGATAAACGGGGGTCTATGCAGGGTTGGGGGTGAGGTCTTCCAACACCCCCCCCCCCCCCACACACACACACACTTCAGTCCTCCTCCCATTTCACTATCGTATCCTGGTAAAGAGATTCAACACCGACTTGGACTCCTGAAGGAAGAACACAACAACAAAAAACAACAAGGAAGTTCTTTATTTGATATGATCAAGCAGCAAACCTGTGACTGGCCAAATGAAAAACAACAATGACCAGATGTGTTCCGTTCACTAACCTTGGTGCAGCGCGTCTTACTGAAAACGTTCCAGAAACGTAGAGTCTCGTCTCCCGCCCCCGTCACAATGGCCTCTCCGTCTGGTGACACAGCCTTGAGGAAAGGGACCAGAAAGAGTTGAATATTGAGTTTGAGGTTGTACTTTCTACCATGGTTGCAAAATTCCAGGAACTTTCAATACATTCCCTGGTTTTCCAGAAATCCTGGTTGGAGGGTTCCAGATTTCCTGCTTATTCCGAGAATCCTCCAACCGGGATTTCGGGAAAACCAGGGAATTTATTGAAAGTTCCTGGAATTTTGCAACCCTACTTTCTACATATGTCATACTGAGGAAGGGGGCAAATTGGTGGTGCTGGTGATGATGATGATGGCTTTGAAGAAGATTTGCTGTGTTATTCAATATTACAGACACCCAACTACTGCTAGACAGACAACACAACATTTCCATTGACTTCCCCTCCATCCGTCTCACCAGGTATAACACTCTGTAGGAGTGTCCCGTCAGCTTGGCCACCTGGTTAAGAGAGGGGTACTTCCACACCAGGATCTGGTTCTGAGAGTAGCCATGGGTGCTCACCTGAAACACATGATAGTGTACACCCATTCATTACTTATGAACACTGTCCTGACAAATATCATTTTACAATCAAAACACTGTCAACTAATAAAAGTATTTGTTGGAGCAATCGAGTGTGCAATCCCAACTTCACTATTGCAAGACTTATTTCAGCCTAGTGTTCCATGAAAAGTGATGTGCGACGTTTGACTACATAATTCTACTCTGTGGTGAAAGAAAATCGCTTAGGACCGGATATGCAGGAAAGCTGTTGTTGATGGCCGATGCGTCGGAGAGCAGGTATTAAGTAGTGCCTCACCAGCTCATTGGCGTGCTTGGACCAGGCCAGGTTGCAGACCTGGGAGCCTGTGTCAGTGCTCTGCAAGGCCTGGCCTGTCAAGGTGTTCCAGAAGCGCAGGCAGCGGTCCGCCGTGCCCCCTCCGGACACCAGCAGCCCGTGCTGGTGGGGTGACCAGGCTATGGCCTTCACTGCAGCCAGGTGGTCACTGTACTGCTGCAACGGGAGCAGGCTGGAGCTGTTCCACACCAGCAGCTGACGAGAAGGGAGGGTGCGTTTAGTATCACAAATGTTGTGAGAATGTTTTGAAATGGAGCTGAATAAAAGAGGGGTTACAGATCCCGTTCAGTATTGTAAATGTTGCGACAATGTTTCAAGTTGAGCTGAATGAAAAGGGGGGAGGTTCAGATTCACAATGTTGAGAGATTGTCTGAAGCTGTTTGAAAACATCTGTGTTCTATTATTGGAGAACATCATGTAGTACCTCCCCGCTGTCTCACTCAGTTTCTCCCTACTGAACAGGAGCCTGTGATGTGAATAAGACCCTGAGGTGGTCCTGCTCACCTTGTTGTCGTTGCCCCCGGAGGCCAGGTGCTGGTGGTCGGGGGACCACTTGAGGCCACACACCTCCTGCCTGTGGCCCTGGAGCCTCCTCTCAGCGGACGGAGGGGTGCGGACATCCCTCTGGAGGATCACACGGTCCCTACTGCCTGAAGACAGCTGTTCTCCGTTCCACGCCAGTGCTCCTGGAGAGAGGGAGAGAGAGAGGAAATCCTCCATGTTACAGTCCCATTCCATCTGGTATTACCTAAGCAATTATATATATTATTATTTATCCAATAGGCATAGGACGTGTCCGGAATCTGTCTTGCCTACTACTTACTAAAACTACATACTGTGTACTAATCGTACTACATACTAATTAGAACGTACTGTTTAGTAAAAATTTATGCAGTAAGCAAAAACGATTAACATACTAGGCTTACCAATACAGAAAATGTGTCATCTAAAGTGCAATTAGGCGCCATTTGTTAATTTTGGTATAGTGTGTCCCCTATATGACTATCAGCTGATTATCAGCTGTTGTCAAACACACATGGGTCTGAAAATACTATTCTCTTCCTCAATTACATACAACAAATTCGTACAGTACTCAATGAAAAGTCGAAATGAGTATGACATCCTGGCATTTAAAGCATACTACATTTTCGAAATTTGACATACTAGTACGGATATTCGGACACGGCCAATGTATAAGAAAATACCAGGCAAATATCAGACTGTAAAAACCAAGTCCTCTCAAAGAATAGATCTTGCCACACACATGAACATATACACAGATACAAAAACATATAAATCGACATGCATCACTGACCGACGCGGGCCGAGTGGCCTTCCAGACTGGTGAGCTTTCTCCCTCCAGCTGCGTCCCAGATCTGAACGTAGCCCTTATGGGTTCCCACGGCAACTAGGCTCCCCTGACAGGATGGATACAACACAGGCCAGTGAGTGATTAGATGTAAGGTAGATGATACATATCTTGTTAAGAGTGTCAGTCTTCCTTTATGAACACTAAATGCCCCAGTTTTCCTCATAAACATTTTTATCAACAGAATGATCACAGATATTGGGCAGGGCTGAAAACTCACCCTTTCGTTCCAACACACTGACGTCACAGAGTCCCCATCCACTGACAGGTCACATAGTCTTGTCACCTACAGGGATAAATACACGGATAGAAAATAAGCAATAATAGAGGTTTGTGTCCTCTTCTCCAGTCTCACCTGGCCCCTCCCCTTCCTCTCACCTGGCTGGTGCAGGCGCTCCACAGGTACACACAGGCCCCCAGGCCCACAGACAGCAGGTTGCCAGCGGACCAGTCTACCAGGTTGAGGTAGAAGTCATCCTGCAGCTCAGGGGCATCCAGCACTTTGAAGGGGATCTTGGAGATCTTACGGGCTGGCTTCCGAGGGGAACGCAGGAGCTTGTGACTAAACAAACATGGGGGTGAGGGAGGGGTAAGGGTCAGTGTATTGTATTTTTGCTTTAGCAGACATGTATATTGGATGGATGTAACATACAGTATTTGTGCCTGTATATCGGATGGATAGAAAACCCAACATCACACTTAAAGCCAGTTAAGGCTCGAATCCGTATTTGGTGAAACTTCCATGTCCGTTTGGGATATTACAACAACAAAGATGTTTTTTCAAACAATTAACACATTTCCCCCCCCCTCGTAGATCGTTGCACGCGGGATAGAACAGCAGAATATATATACCGTTTTCGTTTTTACAACGTCCACGCTGCCGGACACTCCTCTCCTCCGTTTCATCAACAAAACAATAACAAAGGGGCTGGGGCGAACAGTGGTGCTATTTCACCAAATGCAGATTCTAGTTTTAAAGGGACATTTCAAAAATGTTCAACTTCATATTCATCATCTCCAGCACCACCATATGTGAAAATGCTGGAGATGATGAATATGAAGTTGAACATTTTTTAAATGTCTCTTCAAGGCCAGTGGTTGTCTAAGCACTAGTCCATGGACTGGACTCATCCGTACCTCTTGTTGCTGAGTGGGGATAGAGAGTATGGCGAGACTTCATTGCCACTGTCGAAAGGCACTCTCTTAGTGTGGACTGTGTACTATGGAGGAAGAATTCAAATGAGAATGTTAATTGTGAGGATAGGTTGCCACGCTGTATATCTGTGGTTTTGTGCTGGGGCTCGGGGGTCTCTCTCTCTCTCCCCGTCTCTCACCCTGAAGAGGCTGTGTGTGTCCTGGGAGAGGACGGTGTGGCGGCAGTCGTCAGTGTGGGGGTCTGGAACGCTCTCTATACCCGCTCCCAGCAACTCGTTCCTCAGCAGGGCAGCATATGCCACAGTGTCTTTCCCTGTGTCTGACCCAGCATCCTTGGACCTGTGGTTCTGGTTGGGAGATTGACAGTTCTCCTGTGGAGAATGAGCAGGTCAATAAGGGGTTGAAAATGGTATTGCCAACGTTGTGGAAACCAATGCACATGCGTGCACAAACATACATATCAATGAGTAAGTGAGAGAGAGATGGTGGCTGAGAGAGTATATAGTTTGTGGTACACGATTGGAGGAAAGGTGTGTTGCTTACATTGGCATAGTGGAAGTTGATACTCCAGTTGCTTCCAGCACGGGTAGGAATGAATCGGTCCCCAGACTTGACACTGAGAGGACTGCAGGTCGCACCTCCAGACTGAAATGGATGGACAAACAAACAGTGTCAACGTGCAATTGGTAAAACATTTGGTTGAATGCACTACTACACAACGCTTTTCACTTTCTATACAAGACAACCGTCCAGATTGGTTCAAAATTGATTACTTGTTAATATCTATCCAAACACATCTATTTCTGTTCTCTCCCCAATCCTTTTGCCGGTAGTTATGTTTTTAATACCAGAGATACAGCTGATCGCCTTTCTCACCTTAGTCAGCTGGCCCTCTGGTAGGTTCTGATGGTTGATTTGCCTCAGCAGCCTTCTCTCGTATTCCTGGTCCATTTTACAAGAGCACAACCACTACCAGCAACTCTGTCCAGTCCCCCCCCACCCCCCACCCCACCCCTTCCCCTCCCTACACTTCACTCTCTCTGGCTCAGTCTGCAGACAGAGACCCCCACTGGCCTCCCATCCCAGGAGGAAATAGAATGTCAGAGTTGAGGTGTAAAACAGTTATCCTGGTCAGTGGTCAACCATACTAATGACTGACACAACTGCAAAGTAGCAAGGCAAGCTGCCCTGACTGCACACTAGGAAGCTGCCCTGACTGCACACTGGCAAGCTGCCCTGACTGCACACTAGGAAGCTGCACTGATGTACTAGTTAGCTCCTGCAAGAAAGCCAAATAACTGGCTAAATTTCGACTGGTAAATTAGAGAATAACTAGGGTGACGTTTCAGGGTAAAATAAATATCGTGGCTGTGCAAGAACTCTGCAAAATGTGTGCTGATGTCAGTCACACCGTTGTCATGGTATCATCCCCCTGCAAACAGCTGCTAGCAGCAATAATCAGATGACGACACACAATACAAGAAAGGTATTTCTTACTACTGGTTAGCTCAAGTAAAAAGCAGACGTATCGCCATGTTTAGTTCAAGACAGACCACCCATAGCCTTTAAAATGCCTCAATCGCCCACGAATTTGTTGACGTTTTCCCAATGACAAGGATAATTCCTGGTTTTTGTCCTGAAGATACCAGCACCATCAAATTTTCATCGCAACCACTGAGCCAAAGATTTTTATAACTAAACCTCTCATTGTTCTATCTGTGACTGAGCTATAAAGATCGCAACTCTTGGGTGTTGTTTATGTCTGAATCAAGATGGCGACGATCAGCTGGACTGCGATAGACGCAGAGCTCAACAGCGACACGTGGCGTATGTTATGAGCACTGAGGTAGGTTATGAGAAATTGTTCCTGAGAAGAATAAAATGGGAATGCAGCCAACGTTTAGCAGTCTATTGCAAAAGTAAACCATCATAATGATGATTTGACTAAACCCACATATCCTCATCCTGACACCCCTTTTCTCATCATCATCATTAGCCACTTAGCAGACGCTTTTATCCAAAGCGGCTTACAGTCATGCGTGCATACATTTTCATGTATGGGTGGTCCCGGGGATCGAACCTACTACCCTGGCGTTACAAGCGCCGTGCTCTACCAGCTGAGCTACAGAGGATCATCATAGTTGATAGAATTTCAGGTTGGTGTAAATATAATTGTAGTTTTTCAAATTCCCAGAAGGGGGCAACATTCCTTCAGGGTTTTAGGCAGCTTTGGAAAGGAAGTGTGTTCAGACTGGACTCCACTCCCTCTGGGGAGGAGAAGTTGAACTTCTGGAGTAGGGTGGTGAAGAAGAGGAAGAGCTCCATCCTGGCCAGCTGTTCCCCAGACACAACCTCTTCTGAAGAGTAACACACACAAAAACACACCCACAGGTTAAGTTATTCTTATTCAATCTTGTTCTGAGGGCAGCTCTGCTGAGTGTGTGAGTGGTTGGAATTAATGTGATTGGTTGGAATGAGATGGAATAAGGAAAACTCCAATCTGCACACAAACGTGCTGCTGTATCCAATGGATTGTGTCTATGAGGCCCAGGTCTATGTGTGCAATTGTATAAGCAACATGCATGTATCTTTCAGTGCCTGACTTTTTCCTGAACCCATATAATTAAGACATATTGCTGGACTAAAACACACTTTCAATAGAGATTCTCTATTGACTGTGGTTTTTAGTATAGAAGAAGGCTTAATGTATAAGTACATGCAGCAAAGGCATGAAAGCCTCCTTCCGCACAAACTTCCCATCAGCCTCCAGGAAGTTCTCAGGGTCGAAGCTGTCTGGCGTCTCCCATTTATTCTGATCAGCCAATACAGAGGAGAGGAGGAACACCACCATAGTACCCTACACACCAAATACAGCAGGACCTTATCATAATTATCCTCATCGTCATCATTATCATTATTATTATCATCATCATGTTTCAGTGTGTCATGGGGATAGTATATCTTCATCCAACAACATAAGCGATTCTGTTGGGACCTTGGGCATCCCTTATGTCCCAACAGAATCCCTCATGTTGCCGGACGAAGCTAGGGCCAGTATTGCATGAGCATCAGATACAAGGAGAACCCTGTATATACATATGATCCTAAAACAGCTTAAATCTTTCATTTACAATCTGTAGAAACTATGAGAATAGAAAGGTTCAGAACTTTTGTGAAACATCACAGCACAGTTGAAAAATATATGGCAAATATAAATAAAAAATGGATGGTGTTAAGGGATATATGGGAGGGGTTGAGTGGAGCTGAAGTGGGATTAAAAACAACAACATAACTAATGTAAAATATGCTGTGTCCGTAAAATGTATATAGGTTCAGAACTTTTGTGAAACAGCACAGTTAAAAATCTATGGCAAAATAGAAATCAAACTGGATGGTCTTCAGAGATAGATGGGAGGGGTTGATGGTAGCTGAAGGATGGGATTAAAAACAAACAATAGAGAACTATTGTAAAATACATTGTGTCTGTAAAATGTATATAGTATGTATGAGCTGGAAGTAGAAGCCTAAGTGTTGTTGTCCATTAGTTTACTCTAATTAGGGGAGGGGTGGTAGGGTTAGGGGGAAATAATAAAGGAAAGTATTTAGACCCCTTGACTTTTTCCACATTTTGTTACGTTACAGCCTTATTCTAAAATTGATTAAATTGTTTTTCCCCTCACCAATCTACACACAATACCCCATAATGACAAAGTAAAAACAGGTTTTTAGAAATGTTTGTAAAGTTATTCAAAATAAAAAATGGAAAAATCACATTTACATATGTATTCAGACCCTTTACTCAGTATTTTGTTGAAGCACCTTTGGCAGCGATTACAGAATTGACTCTTCTTAGGTATGACGCTACAAGCTTGGCACACCTGTATTTGGGGAGTTTCTCCCATTATTCTCTGCAGATCCTCTCAAGCTCTGTCAGGTTGGATGGGGAGCATCGCTGCACAGCTATTTTCAGGTCTCTCCAGAGATGTTCGATCGGGTTCAGGTCCGGGCTCTGGCTGAGCCACTCAGGGACATTCAGAGACTTGTCCCGAAGCCACTCCTGTGTTGTCTTGGCTGTGTGCTTAGTGTCATTGTCCTGTTGGAAGGTGAACCTTCGCCCCGCTCTGGAACAGGTTTTCATCAAGGATCTCTTTGTTCCGTTCACTTTTCCCTCGATCCTGACTAGTCTCCCAGTCCCTGCCGCTGAAAAACATCCCCACAGCATGATGCTGCCACCAGCATGCTTCACCATAGGGATGGTGCCAGGTTTCCTCCAGACGTGACGCTTGGCATTCAGGCCAAAGAGTTCAATCTTGGTTTCATCAGACCAGAGAATCTTGTTTCTTATGGTCTGGGAGTCTTTAGGTGCCTTTTGGCAAACTCCAAGCGGGCTGTCATGTGCCTTTTACTGAGGAGTGGCTTCCGTATGGCCACTACCATAAAGGCCTTATTGGTGGAGTGCTGCAGAGATGGTTGTATTTCTGGAATGTTCTCCCATCTCCACAGAGGAACTCTGGAGCTCTATCAGAGTGACCATCGGGTTCTTGGTCACCTCCCTGACCAAGGCCCTTCTCCCCCGATTGCTCAGTTTGGCTGGGCGGCCAGCTCTAGGAAGAGTCTTGGTGGTTTCAAACTTCTTCCATTTAAGAATGACGCAGGCCACTGTGTTCTTGGGGAACTTCAATGCTGCAGAATTTTTTTGGTACCCTTCCCTAGATCTGTGCCTCAACACAATCCTGTATCGGAGCTCTGCGGATAATTCCTTCGACCTCATGGCTTGGTTTTTGCTCTGACGTGCATTGTCAACTGTGGGACCTTATATAGACAGGTGTGTGCCTTTCCAAATCGTGTCCAATCAATTTAATTTACCACAGGTGGACTTCAATCAAGTTGTAGAAACATCTCAAGGATGATCAATGGAAACAGGATCCACGTGAGCTCAATTTCTGTCAGGGCGTGTGTAGGTGTAGTGTAGGAAATCAGATGCAGGACGCAGACGGTAGGTTCCAAAAGCTGTATTCCGGCCCAAACACAGGCAACAGGGCAACTAAGCCCAACAGCTAAACTACGCACAAGGCGTATAGGCAAAATGCGCACAAACAGGTGCGACAAAATGAAGTAGTGCACGAAACAAGTGCAATCGAGCTCCAGCGCAGTGGAGAGAATATGCTCAACCGAGCAAACACAACACTGACGAAAAACAATCATACACAACACATGACAAACGGATGTCGGATGCCTCCGATGGAACTCCGTCAGAAGCGATGGGTCCAACACGTCTCTCCTCGGCACCCAGCACCGCTCCTCCGGACCGTACCCCTCCCACTCCACTAGATACTGGAGACCCCCCATCCGACGTCTCGAATCCAAGATGGATCTCACGGAGTACGCCGGTGCCCCCTCGATGTCCAACGGGGGCGGAGGAGTCTCCAAGATCTCATCGTCTTGGAGTGGGCCCGCTACCACCGGCCTGAGAAGGGACACATGGAACGAGGGGTTAACACACTTATACTCCACAGGTAGCTGTAATCTATAACAAACCTCGTTCAACCTCCTCAGGACTTTAAATGGCCCTACAAACCGCCGACCCAGTTTCCGACAGGGCAGGCGGAGGGGCAGGTTTCTGGTAGAGAGCCAGACTCGATCACCAGGTGCGTACACCGGTGCCTCACTGCGGTGGAGATCAGCGCTCGCCTTCTGACGTCGGAGGGCCCGCTGCAGGTGGACGTGTGCAGCGTTCCAAGTCTCCTCCGAGCGCCGCACCCACTCATCCACCGCAGGAGCCTCGATCTGGCTCTGCTGCCAGGGTGCCAGAACCGGCTGGTAACCTAACACACATTGAAATGGGGTTAGGTTCGTGGAGGAATGGCGTAGGGAATTCTGGGCCATCTCGGCCCAGGGAACGTACCTTGACCACTCCTCCGGCCGGTCCTGGCAGTATGTTCTGAGAAACCTACCCACATCCTGGTTTACGCGTTCCACCTGCCCATTGCTCTCCGGGTGGTAGCCCGAGGTGAGACTCACCGAGACCCCCAACCGCTCCATAAACGCTCTCCAGACCCTGGAGGTGAATTGGGGACCCCGATCAGCCACAATGTCCTCGGGCACCCCGTAGTGCCGGAACACATGGGTAAACAGTGCCTCGGCGGTTTGCAGGGCCGTAGGAAGACCCGGCATGGGGAGCAAACGACAGGCCTTAGAGAACCGGTCCACAACGACCAGGATGGTGGTATTCCCTTGGGAGAGGGGAAGATCTGTTATAAAGTCCACTGAGAGGTGGGACCATGGCCGTTGTGGAACGGGCAGGGGTAGCAACTTACCCCTAGGTAAATGTCTAGGCGCCTTACACTGGGCGCACACCGAGCAAGAGGAAACATAAACCCTCACATCCCTAGCCAACGTGGGCCACCAGTACTTGGCACTAAGACAGTGCACTGTCCGGCCGATACCCGGATGTCCAGAGGAGGGTGACGTGTGAGCCCAATAAATCAATCGATCCCGAACCTCGAGCGGAACGTACTTCCGACCCTCCGGGCACTGTGATGGACTAGGGTCGGTGCGTAACGCCCGCTCGAGTTCAGCATCGATCTCCCACACTACCGGCGCCACCAGACACGACGCAGGCAGTATGGGAGTGGGCTCCACGGACCTCTCCTCCGCGTCATACCGCCGAGACAGCGCATCTGCCTTGCCATTCTGTGACCCAGGGATGTACGTGATCTTAAACGTAAACCTGGTCAAGAACATACTCCATCTTGCCTGGCGAGGGTTCAGCCTCCTCGCCGCTCGGATGTACTCCAAGTTACTGTGGTCCGTCAAAATGAGGAAAGGGTGTTGAGCCCCCTCAAGCCAGTGCCTCCACACCTTTAGAGCCTGTACCACGGCTAACAGCTCCCTGTCCCCTACGTCATAGTTCCGCTCCGCCGGACTGAGCTTCTTAGAGTAAAAAGCACAGGGGCGGAGTTTAGGTGGCGCGCCAGATCGTTGTGAAAGCACGGCTCCTAACCCGGCCTCCAACGCGTCCACCTCTACTTGGAACGGCAAAGAGGGATCCGGGTGCGCCAGCACTGGGGCCGAGGTAAACAGGTCCTTCAGCCTCCCAAACGCCCTGTCCGCCTCGGCCGACCACTGCAGACGCACCGGACCCCCCTTCAACAGAGACGTGATGGGAGCTGCCACCTGTCCAAACCCCCGGATAAACCTCCTGTAGTAATTTGCAAACCCCAAGAACTGCTGCACCTCCTTCACAGTGGTTGGTGTTTGCCAATTACGCACGGCCGACACTCGATCTACCTCCATCCTCACCCCTGACGCAGACAACTGATAACCCAAAAAGGAGACCGACTCCTGGAAAAACAGACACTTCTCTGCCTTCACATACAGGTCGTGCTCCACCAGCCTCCGCAACACCTTGCGCACCAGGGCTACATGCTCGACACGGGTAGGTGAGTACACGAGAATGTCATCAATGTACACCACCACCCCCTGCCCCTGCATGTCCCTGAAGATCTCATCCACAAATGATTGGAAAACTGATGGAGCGTTCATCAACCCGTATGGCATGACCAGATACTCGTAATGGCCCGAGGTGGTACTAAAGGCTGTTTTCCATTCATCGTTCTCCCTGATGCGCACCAAGTTGTACGCGCTCCTGAGATCTAGTTTCGTGAAGAAACGCGCCCCATGCAACGACTCAGTCATGGTCGCAATCAGCGGGAGTGGATAACTATACTTCACCGTAATCTGATTGAGACCACGGTAATCGATGCATGGGCGCAAACCACCATCCTTTTTCTTCACGAAAAAAAAACTCGAGGACGCGGGGGAAGTGGACGGCCGTATGTATCCTTGTCTCAGTGATTCGTCTATGTAAATCTCCATAGCTTTCTTCTCCTCCTGAGACAGAGGATACACATGGCTCCGTGGGAGCGCAGCTCCTGCCTGGAGGTTTATCGCACAATCCCCCTGCCTATGGGGTGGCAACTGCGTCGCCCTCGCCTTACTAAACGCAATAGCCAAATCCCCATACTCAGGTGGAATGTGCAATGCGGGCACCTGGTTTGGACTCTCCACCGAGGTAGCCCCTACGGAAACGCCCAAACATCTACCCACACACTGAGCAGACCACTCCATCAGAGCCCTCTCCTGCCACGAAATCACTGGGTTATGGGTACTCAACCAGGGCATTCCCAGCACCACCGGATACGCAGGAGAGTCAATCAGGAACAGCTGAATCATCTCCTGATGACCCCCCTGCGCACACATCCTAAGTGGCGCCGTGACCTCCCTGATCAAGCCCGTACCCAACGGACGACTATCTAGGGCGTGAACGGGAAAAGGAACATCAACAGGAATGAGGGGAATCCCTAACGCTAAACAAAACTTTTTATCAATAAAATTCCCAGCTGCGCCTGAATCTACCAGCGCCTTATGCTGGGCATGAGGTGCTACCTGTGGAAAACATACAGGCATACAAAAATGGGCAACAGAGAGCTCTGGGTGAATGGGGCGCCTACTCACCTGGAGGGAATCCCCAGTGCGGGGCCTGTCGTCATCTCCCCTAGGAGGCCATCCCCAGCACCTAGCCGCGGTGTGTCCTCCCCGGCCACAGTTGGTGCAGTGGATGGACCCCCTAGCCTGCCGACTCCTCCTCTCTCTAGCGCCAGCGCCCCCGAGCTCCATGGGACAAGGCTCGGAGGCGCTGGAGGGTGGAATGGACGGACCCTCCGCAAGACGTCCGCGGGTAGCCAGCAGGGTATCCAGCCTGATGGACATATCCACCAGCTGGTCGAAGGTGAGACTGGCGTCCCTGCAAGCCAGCTCCCGACGGACGTCCTCTCGTAGGCTGCATCGGTATAGATCGATGAGGGCCCGATCATTCCACCCTGCATCTGCCGCCAGAGTACGGAATTCGAGTGCGAATTCCTGGGCACTTCTCCTCCCCTGTCGGAGGAAGACCAGACGCTCCCCCGCCGCTTTCCCCTCCGGGGGATGGTCAAACACCGCCCTGAAGCGGCGGGAGAACTCAGTGTACGTAATGGTCGTGGCGTCTATCTTCCTCCACTCCGCGTTGGCCCACTCCAACGCTTTTCCGGCCAGGCAGGAGATCAGAGCGGACACGCTCTCGTGCCCTGAAGGTGCCGGGTGCACGGTGGCCAGGTATAGCTCGACCTGGAGCAGGAATCCCTGACACCCAGCCGCTGTCCCGTCGTAAGCCCTCGGGAGAGATAGTCGGACTCCTCGAGGTTCCGGTGCTGGAACGGGCGGGCTGGCCGATGGTGCTGGCAGGGCGGGCGGTGGTGGAGGCGAACCCCAGCCTCGGAGTGTGGTAATCACCTCCTGCAGGGCGTTCCCCATCTGCAGGAGTTGCTCCTGCTGATCCCGAACCTGGGCTTCCAGTCTTGTCTGGGCTGCTTCGGCTCCTGCTGATTCCATGGTTGGTGTATGATTCTGTCAGGGCGTGTGTAGGTGTAGTGTAGGAAATCAGATGCAGGACGCAGACGGTAGGTTCCAAAAGCTGTATTCCGGCCCAAACACAGGCAACAGGGCAACTAAGCCCAACAGCTAAACTACGCACAAGGCGTATAGGCAAAATGCGCACAAACAGGTGCGACAAAATGAAGTAGTGCACGAAACAAGTGCAATCGAGCTCCAGCGCAGTGGAGAGAATATGCTCAACCGAGCAAACACAACACTGACGAAAAACAATCATACACAACACATGACAAACACAACGAGAAACTTATAGGACACTAATCACGTAAAACAGAAACAGGTGTGACACAAACAGACAAAAGCAAACGAACATGAAACATCTATCGGTGGCAGCTAGAATTCCGGAGACGACGAGCGCCGAAGCCTGCCCGAACAAGGAGGAGAGGCAGCCTCGGCCGAAACCGTGACAATTTCAAGTCTCATAGCAAAGGGTCTGAATACTTACAGTGGGGAAAAAAAGTATTTAGTCAGCCACCAATTGTGCATGTTCTCCCACTTAAAAAGATGAGAGAGGCCTGTAATTTTCATCATAGGTACACGTCAACTATGACAGACAAAATGAGAAAAAAATCCAGAAAATCACATTGTAGGATTTTTAATGAATTTATTTGCAAATTATGGTGGAAAATAAGTATTTGGTCAATAACAAAAGTTTCTCAATACTTTGTTATATACCCTTTGTTGGCAATGACACAGGTCAAACGTTTTCTGTAAGTCTTCACAAAGTTTTCACACACTGTTGCTGGTATTTTGGCCCATTCCTCCATGCAGATCTCCTCTAGAGCAGTGATGTTTTGGGGCTGTCGCTGGGCAACATGGATTTTCAACTCCCTCCAAAGATTTTCTATGGGGTTGAGATCTGGAGACTGGCTAGGCCACTCCAGGACCTTGAAATGCTTCTTACGAAGCCACTTCTTCGTTGCCCGGGCGGTGTGTTTGGGATCATTGTCATGCTGAAAGACCCAGCCACGTTTCATCTTCAATGCCCTTGCTGATGGAAGGAGGTTTTCACTCAAAATCTCACGATACATGGCCCCATTCATTCTTTCCTTTACACGGATCAGTCGTCCTGGTCCCTTTGCAGAAAAACAGCCCCAAAGCATGATGTTTCCACCCCCATGCTTCACAGTAGGTATGGTGTTCTTTGGATGCAACTCAGCATTCTTTGTCCTCCAAACACAACGAGTTGAGTTTTTACCAAAAAGTTCTATTTTCGTTTCATCTGACCATATGACATTCTCCCAATCCTCTTCTGGATCATCCAAATGCACTCTAGCAAACTTCAGACGGGCCTGGACATGTACTGGCTTAAGCAGGGGGACATGTCTGGCACTGCAGGATTTGAGTCCCTGGCGGCGTAGTGTGTTACTGATGGTAGGCTTTGTTACTTTGGTCCCAGCTCTCTGCAGGTCATTCACTAGGTCCCCCGTGTGGTTCTGGGATTTTTGCTCACCGTTCTTGTGATCATTTTGAACCCACGGGGTGAGATCTTGCGTGGAGCCCCAGATCGAGGGAGATTATCAGTGGTCTTGTATGTCTTCCATTTCCTAATAATTGCTCCCACAGTTGATTTCTTCAAACCAAGCTGCTTACCTATTGCAGATTCAGTCTTCCCAGCCTGGTGCAGGTCTACAATTTTGTTTCCGGTGTCCTTTGACAGCTCTTTGGTCTTGGCCATAGTGGAGTTTGGAGTGTGACTATTTGAGGTTGTGGACAGGTGTCTTTTATACTGATAACAAGTTCAAACAGGTGCCATTAATACAGGTAACGAGCGGAGGACAGAGGAGCCTCTTAAAGAAGAAGTTACAGGTCTGTGAGAGCCAGAAATCTTGCTTGTTTGTAGGTGACCAAATACTTATTTTCCACCATAATTTGCAAATAAATTCATAGAAAATCCTACAATGTGATTTTCTGGATTTTTTTCTTCTCAATTTGTCTGTCATAGTTGACGTGTACCTATGATGAAAATTACAGGCCTCTCTCATCTTTTTAAGTGGAAGAACTTGCACAATTGGTGGCTGACTAAATAC
Source organism: Coregonus lavaretus (assembly GCF_964263955.1). Taxonomy (NCBI): domain Eukaryota; kingdom Metazoa; phylum Chordata; class Actinopteri; order Salmoniformes; family Salmonidae; genus Coregonus; species Coregonus lavaretus. The sequence goes on along the minus strand of NC_140010.1, from coordinate 11,908,240 downwards.
TTTTTTCCCCACTGTATGTAAATAAGGTATTTCTGTTTTTAATTTTTAATACATTTGCAAACATTTCAAAAAACCTGTTTTCACTTTGTCATTATGGGGTATTGTGTGTAGATTGATGGGGGAAAAAATAATTTCATCCATTTTAGAATAAGGCTGTAACGTAACAAAATGTGGAAAAAGGGAAGGAGTCTGAATACTTTCCGAATGCACTGTATATTTACAAAAATAAGTGTAAGTCGCTCTGGATAAGAGCGTCTGTTAAATGACTAAAAAATGTATACAAAATGGTGTCACCTGCGTAGAGGTGGATCTGAGAGTCACCAGCAGCAAGAGCGATATATAGAGTCGGCCCGAGAATTGAACCCTGTGGCACCCCCATAGAGACTTCCAGACAACAGGCCCTCCGATTTGACACATTGAACTCTGTCTGAGAAGTAGTTGGTGAACCAGGCGAGGCAGTCATTTGAGAAACCAAGGCTATTTAGTCTGCCAATAAGAATGCGGTGATTGACAGAGTCAAAAGCCTTGGCCAGGTCGATGAAGACGGCTGCACAGTACTGTCTTTTATCGATCGCGGTTATAATATTGTTTAGGACCTTGAGCGTGGCTGAGGTGCACCCATGACCAGCTCGGAAACCAGATTGCATAGCGGAGAAGGTATGGTGGGATTCTAAATGGTCGGTGATCTGTTTGTTAACTTGGCTTTCAAATACTTTCGAAGGGCAGGGCAGGCTGGATATAGGTAATGAAAATAGACTTTCCATTGGTTCCATATAGCCTGTCGAGCATGGCGCACAGTGGTCTCCCACTAGACCCTCTTTCGCTGTGTTGAGGCCAGAAACACACACCATCTTCTCTGAGCCAAAGCTGATATGGAAGACATTTCCATGGATTGCAGCCATCTATGACACAAAAAAAGAGAGTACCTTCATGTCGAATTGCTATTTACTGTATCACGACCAGGTGAAATGTGGTACATTCAGTGTGGATTTATAGCTTCTTTATAATGTAGTTGATAACATACAGGTAACTGCCAAAATAAAGGAAACACTTGATTAAATGAGGGATACAAAGTACTGTATATTGAAAGCAGGTGCTTCCACACAGGTGTGGTTCCTGCGTTAATAAAGCAATTAACATCCCATCATGCTTAGGGTCATGTATAAAAATACCCAGTTGCCCATTATTTTGGCCCTTATGGCTAGAAGAAGATATCTCAGTGACTTTGAAAGAGGGGTCTCAAAGGAGCATGGGGGTTTAAAGGGTGTGTGTGTCTCAGTCACCAGATCTCAACCCAATTGAACACTTATAGGAGATTCTGTAGCGGTGCCTGAGACAGGTGGTTGAGACCACCCTCAACAACAACAAAACACCAAATGATGGAATTTCTCGTGTTGCATCCCTCCAATAAAGTTCCAGACACTTGTAGAATATATGCCAAGGCACATTGAAGCTGTTCTGGCGGCTCGTGGTGGCCAATGCCCTGTTAAGACACTTTATGTTGGTTCAATCAGTAAGGCATTGTGAGTTTCGATGCCAGCTTCCCCTGATAGGGCGACCTGCCATCAAAGCATCTGGCCATTCCCCAAACGATTTTAATAAATGTTTATACTTGCCTTTTGTCTCTGTTGTTCATTCAGTTAGCCTGTCCTCGATTGAAATACACTTTCCTCACCCAGTCATTGTGTTCACAGTATATCTCTCACTTAATTTTTTCAACTAATAAAAAGCTCTTGAAAGGGTAAACGCCTCCTCACCTTGTGTAGATAAATGTGAAGGAGTTTAGCATCCATATCAAATAAATTGCCCACGAGAGGCAGAGTTCGTGGTCCTAGAGGAAAGTTGGGGGGCTTCCTGTTCTTCAGGTAGTCAGTGACCAGTAAGAAGATGCAGAGGAACACCAGTATACCCTTCATGTCCAGCCACTCCAACACAGACTGGAGTAACATGGTGAGGGTGGCTTAAAAACAGAAGGAAGATTAAGGTTAAAGTAAAATCCTTGACAAAAACCTTAAACTGCTACGTTCTGCTTTAAAAAAATTATAAACCGTCCCTCGAGTGAGCCTCTTTCCCACCTACAGATTCCTCAATGACTGCTGCGGTCGGTGGATTCAAAACTCCACTATCAAACTTTCCCTGATTGGAGGGAGAGAAACCGATAAAGAGCCATAGAGAAGAATCACATGGGATTGTTCAGTAATGTCCAAAGACCCGAGCACCTTTTCTTGTGCCGTCTGAACAGCTGAATAGCTGAAGTGATCACACCAGATGAAATAGCATGAAATGCAAATAAGACATACATTTGTTCTGTTGTACAGTATTGTGACTTTAATCAAACAATGCTGTAAGACTGTGGATATTTTAAAAAAAACTGCTAGGCACCGTGATTAACATCCACTAGAGGAAGGTTACATTCAAAGTACAAATTACTTAAACCAGGGGTGCAACTTTGGTTTTAAAAGTGGGGGGGACATAACTGTTATTTATATTATTTTAATCCAGTCGGATAAACACTCCAAACAGCCTACCCCGACCGCTCGGAGGCGTCCGCATGGTCCTAAAGCTCACCGTTGCCTCGTTTTGTATCACATTCCAATTATAAAACCGTCCCCAGTGAAAGTTGTGCCCCTGACTTAAACTATTAAAGGCCCAGTGCAGTCAAAAATGGGATTTTCCTGTGTTTTATATATATATATATATATACACTGCTCAAAAAAATAAAGATAACACTAAAATAACACACCCTAGATCTGAATGAATGAAATAATCTTATTAAATACTTTTTTCTTTACATAGTTGAATGTGCTGACAACAAAATCACACAAAATTATCAATGGAAATCAAATTTATCAACCCATGGAGGTCTGGATTTGGAGTCACCCTCAAAATTAAAGTGGAAAACCACACTACAGGCTGATCCAACTTTGATGTAATGTCCTTAAAACAAGTCAAAATGAGGCTCAGTAGTGTGTGTGGCCTCCACATGCCTGTATAATATAATATGCCATTTAGCAGACGCTTTTATCCAAAGCGACTTACAGTCATGTGTGCATACATTTTTGTGTATGGGTGGTCCCGGGGATCTAACCCACTACCTTGGCGTTACAAGCGCCGTGCTCTACCAGCTGAGCTACAGAGGACCACGACCTCCCTACAATGCCTGGGCATGCTCCTGATGAGGTGGCGGATGGTCTCCTGAGGGATCTCCTCCCAGACCTGGACTAAAGCATCCACCAACTCCTGGACAGTCTGTGGTGCAACGTGGCGTTGGTGGATGGAGCGAGACATGATGTCCCAGATGTGCTCAATTGGATTCAGGTCTGGGGAACGGGCGGTCCATAGCATCAATGCCTTCCTCTTGCAGGAACTGCTGACACACTCCAGCCACATGAGGTCTAGCATTGTCTTGCATTAGGAGGAACCCAGGGCCAACTGCACCAGCATATGGTCTCACAAGGGGTCTGAGGATCTCATTTCGGTACCTAATGGCAGTCAGGCTACCTCTGGCGAGCACATGGAGGGCTGTGCGGCCCCCCAAAGAAATGCCACCCCACACCATGACTGACCCACCGCCAAACCGGTCATGCTGGAGGATGTTGCAGGCAGCAGAACGTTCTCCACGGTGTCTCCAGACTCTGTCACGTCTGTCACGTGCTCAGTGTGAACCTGCTTTCATCTGTGAAGAGCACAGGGCGCCAGTGGCGAATTTGCCAATCTTGGTGTTCTCTGGCAAATACCAAACGTCCTGCACGGTGTTGGGCTGTAAGCACAACCCCCACCTGTGGACGTCGGGCCCTCATACCACCCTCATGGAGTCTGTTTCTGACCATTTGAGCAGACACATGCACATTTGTGGCCTGCTGGAGGTCATTTTGCAGGGCTCTGGCAGTGCTCCTCCTGCTCCTCCTTGCACAAAGGCGGAGGTAGCAGTCCTGCTGCTGGGTTGTTGCCCTCCTACGGCCTCCTCCACGTCTCCTGATGTACTGGCCTGTCTCCTGGTAGCGCCTCCATGCTCTGGACACTACGCTGACAGACACAGCAAACCTTCTTGCCACAGCTCGCATTGATGTGCCATCCTGGATGAGCTGCACTACCTGAGCCACTTGTGTGGGTTATAGACTCTGTCTCATGCTACCACTAGAGTGAAAGCACCGCCAGCATTCAAAAGTGACCAAAACATCAGCCAGGAAGCATAGGAACTGAGAAGTGGTCTGTGGTCACCACATGCAAAACCAGTCCTTTATTGGGGGTGTCTTGCTAATTGCCTATAATTTCCACCTGTTGTCTATTCCTTTTGCACAACAGCATGTGAAATTTATTGTCAATCAGTGTTGCTTCCTAAGTGGACAGTTTGATTTCACAGAAGTGTGATTGACTTGGAGTTACATAGTGTTGTTTAAGTGTTCCCTTTATTTTTTTAGCAGTGTATATATATACAGTACCAGTCAAAAGTTTGGACACACCTACTCATTCAAGGGTTTTTGTTTATTTTTACTATTTTCTACATTGTAGAATAATTGTGAAGACATCAAAACTATGAAATAACACATATGGAATCATGTAGTAACCAAAAAAGTGTTAAACAAATCAAAATATATTTTAGATTTTAGATTCTTCAAATAGCCACCCTTTGCCTTGATGACAGCTTTGCACACTCTTGGCATTCTCTCAACCAGTTTCACCTGGAATGCTTTTCCAACAGTCTTGAAGGAGTTCCCACATATGCTTAGCACTTGATGGCTGCTTTTCCTTCACTCCGCAGTCCGACTCATCCCAAACCATCTCAATTGGGTTGAGGTCGGGGGATTGTGGAGGCCAGGTCATCTGATGCAGAACTGCATCACTCTCCTTCTTGGTAAAATAGCCCTTACACAGCCTGGAGGTGTGTTGGGTCATTGTCCTGTTGAAAAACAAACAATAGTCCCACTAAGCCCAAACCAGATGTGATGGCGTATCGCTGCAGAATGCTGTGGTAGCCATGCTGGTTAAGTGTGCCTTGAATTCTAAATAAATCACAGACAGTGTCACCAGAAAAGCACCCCCACACCATAACACCTCCTCCTCCATGCTTTACGGTCAGAACTACACATGTGGAGATCATCTGTTCACCCACACGGTTGGAACCAAAAACCTCCAATTTGGACTCCAGACCAAAGGACAAATTTCCACCTGTCTAATGTCCATTGCTTGTGTTTCTTGGCCCACACAGGTCTCTTCTTCTTATTGGTGTCCTTTAGTAGTGGTTTCTTTGCAGCAATTCGACCATGAAGGCCTGATTCACACAGTCCCCTCTGAACAGCTGATGTTGAGATGTGTCTGTGACTTGAACTCTGTGAAGCATTTATTTGGGCTGCAATTTCTGAGGCTGGTAACTTTAATGAACTTATCCTCTGCAGCAGAGGTATCTCTGGGTCGTCCATTCCTGTGGTGGTCCTCATGAGAGCCAGTTTCATCATAGCACTTGATGGTTTTTGTGATTGTACTTGAAGAAACTTTCAAAGTTCTTGACATTTTCCGTATTGACTGACCTTCATGAAAATTATGATAATGTCCTTTTAGTGTGAGTACTGTTTGAAAAGACCGCCTGAAATTTCAGCCTGTTTTGGTGGGAGGGAGTTTTGTCCTTCCATGGTGACATCACCATGCGGTAAATTAGTTAATAGACCAATAAGAAAGAGAGTTCCAAACCTCTCTGCCAATAACAGCAAAATTCTTGCTTGAGAAATTGCTATTTCCTAAGGAGCTATTTTTGTTTCTTTTTGACCATTTTAATAGAAATCAATCACAGTAAGGTACTTAATTGTTACCCAGAAATGATTTGATATTGAGATACAAATGGCTGCAATGGACCTTTAAGAAAGGGGGGACACTGTAAATATAATACTGTGTATGCATTATGTTAAGCATGCAGACAGTGCTCAGTAAGTCAGTGTATCATACAATCTGCCGTTGTGCCCTTAACCCACAACTTCTCCAGTGGCGCTGCACTGTGGCTGACCCTGTGCTTCCAACCCCTCGGGGGGTAGGGTTAAAAGCAAAAAGACAGATTTCCATATGGACAGTAGGAAAATGGACAGTAAAAATGCATTCCTCTTCTTCTCCAACATGGAACTATAATGGTAGTGATCCATCACCATGTGGAGGCACAGATGGTGAATGGTTTAGGGGACTGGATGGCCACTCCTTGGGGCTCCAGGCTTGGTGGTTCCTCTCCAGGGGACGGAGAGATGGTGAACCTCTGGAGGAGGGAGGTGAAAAAGAGGAAGAGCTCCATGCGGGCCAGCGGCTCCCCCAGACAAGCCCTCTTTCCTGGGAGCAGAGAGAAGGAGAGAAAGGGGTATACGCAGGGTACAGGGACATGGTTATTATAACTGCTACTGTATCACATAACACAGGCTTTGTAGGCAGGCTGTGTTTTCACAGTTTGTGAAAGCTAGAATAGAGTTAGTAGAGCTACATTGTATGTGGGTGGAATTTAGGGCAAGAGCGGATTAAATTGAATCTAGGGACCGACCTGCAGAAAATGGGAAAAAAGCCTCCCTTTTCCGGAAGTGACCATGCACATCCAGGAAGTGTTGTGGGTTGAAGTGGTCTGCCGTCTCCCATTCTGTCTGGTCACGTAACACTGAGGAGAGGTTGACTATCACTTTTGTGCCCTATGGAGGGGATGATGAGAAAGCATGCGTGAAATAACCTTTTATAACCATAGAACTTCAAACACCAAACATTATCATCACTTCCATGGGTGGTATTTTCCATAATGTAACAAATACACTGAACATTTTATTCACCAGAGCTCTCGCATTAAAACAGCACAAAAAACAGTACGAAAGTTCAGCACAAATTAGCATATCTTCTAACTCCCCCACAGAGAAATGAATTGAGGTGATACAGTCTGTCTCACCTTGGGTATGAAATATCCCCCCATGGTAGCATCTTTGCTTGACATTCTGATATTGAGAGGCAGTATGTTGGCCATTCTCTGTGTCTCGTGGATCACAGCGTCTGTGTAGGGCATGCTCACCCTATCAGCAAGGCAGGGCTGGCGAGACTGGCCAATCACACTTTTGATCTCCTCCTGGACATTCTCTGGGAAGATGAAGAGGGATTAAAATGGTTTAGAACTCAGTTATGACTCAACTTAGTTTTGTTGATGTGCTGTTTGGTCAGAAAGTGGTTGTTTATTGGTAGGCTGTAGCTGCTTAGTTATTCAGAGGCTGTTTGTAGGTTGGTTGGTGTATAGCAAAGCTTTAAGAATGGGATATACTGTATACAGTGAGCTCCAAAAGTATTGGGACAGGGATTATAATTATTTTGGCTCTGTACTCCAGCACTTTGGATTTGAAATTATACAATGAGGTTATAGTGCAGACTGTCAGCATTAAGTTGAGGGTATTTTCATCCCTATCGGGTAAACCGTTACAGCACTTTTTGTACATAGTCCCCCCATTTTAGGGGACCAAAAGCATTACGAGAAATTCACTTATATGTGTATTAAAGTAGTAAAAAGTGTAGTATTTGGTCCCATATTCATAGCACGCAATGACTACATCAAGACTGTGACTCTACAAATTTGTTGGATGCATTTGTTATTTATTTTGGTCGTGTTTCAGATTTTTTTGTGCCAAATAGAAATTAATGGTAAATAATGTAGCGTGTCATTTTAGCTAGCCTCCCCTGTTATTGTAATGGTGAGAGGTTAGCATATCTTGGGGGTATGATATTTGTGCGTCTGTAACTTTCTCACTCATCATTATTCATGATAGAAATATAAATGAATTTACCTATAATCTGAAACACAACCAAAACAAACAGCAAATGCATCCAACAAATTTGTAGAGTCACAAGCTTGATGTAGTTATTGCGTGCTATGAATATGGGACCAAATACTTAACTTTGTACTATTTTAATACACATATAAGTGAATTTCTCCCAATACTTTTGGTCCTCTAAAATGGGGGGACTATGTACAAAGAGTGCTGTAATTTCTAAACGGTTAACCCGATATGGATGAAAATACCCTAAAATTAAAGCTGACTGGAGTACAGAGCCAAAACAACAAAAATGGTCACTATCCCAATACTTTTGGAGCTCATTGTATGACTCTAGTCTATAGAGTACTATACCTACCCTGAACCTCAGGGTACTTCACCATGTAGAGCAGAGCCCAACGTAAAGTGTTGGTCATGGTCTCTGTTCCAGCCTCAAACAAGTCCAGACTGCAGTACACCAAGTTCTCTGAGTGGAACCCAGCCTCGGTGTCCCTCTTCTTCTGAAGGAGGTATTATCAAATACAAGGACAGGATGAAACATTACTATCAACTCAAAAGCCCATGGCAGTAGTCGAAAGCTTTTATGACAGTTGAGAACATTAAAGATGGCAAGTCAATATTCAAGTTAATTTCATGACTGAACACGTTGCACAGGCAATAAAAGTGACAATATACTGTACATACACAGACACACACAAACAAACAAACACACTGATATACAGGCATCACCTTGTCTATTTCCCCGATGTAGGAGTCAATGAAGTCCCGGTGATCAAAGGGATCCCAGTCCTTCTTATGTTTCTCTATTTCTTTTCTCAGGAAAGACATAATCTTTGCATAGTTGGAAAGAATCGTCACATGGGGGCCAGAACGCAGCCCAGGCAAACGCTTGAAGAGCCATGGAAATACATCATACAGCTAAGAGAAAAAGGGGGCATAATTATTTATCCTGAAGTCGTGCTTTAGAGAAAAATGTGAGATTTATACTAGGGGCTAATGAGAAGGTATGATGTATGGTGAACACACTAATACGTGTATCACTTTACTGAGCTGCATGTAGCAGAGGAGGCTGGTGGGAGAAGCAAAAGGAGGACTGGCTCATTTTAATGACTGGAATGGAATCAATGGAGCGGAGTCGAACAAGTTGTTTCCATGTGTTTGATGTGTTTGGTACCATTCCATTGATTCCATTACAGCCATTACAATGAGCCCATCCTCCTATAGCCTTGTTGCGCTATCTCATCAGCACAGGGGAACCCACCTGAACCAGAGGGTTGCCTATCAATAGAATGGACTCCTGGCTCAGTCGCAGACGGTTCTGGAAGTCTGTAGCGTTGTAGTCGAATCGCTTTCCAAACACCAAGAATCCAATGCCGTTTGCAACAGCACTGTTTATTATGAGTTGGGGGTTGAAGGGCCCTCCTGTTGGGTTACATTTAAGTACTCTTCTGTATTCTCAAAGTAGACACATGAAAATGTTACCTTTGTTTTACATAGACCTTGAAACGCACAGTTACAAGAATAAGGAAAATGCACTAAAGACTCTTAATTTGTATTGTAATGTCACAACCAGAAATCTTATTCTAATGTTTTTCATTGTAAATTGTGATTGGTTTGTTTACAGCAGCTCACCCATTTCCTGTTGGAATGCCTGACACAGGAAGTTACACTCCTGCTGCACATGAAGCTCCAGGGTTTTCTTCCCCTCACCGAAGTGTTTTAGGTGGGCCACCGAGAACTGGCGTTGCCTCCTCCATCTGTATCCATTACTTACAGAGATTCCTTTTGAAAAAGAGTCGCATGGTTACTTGAAAATAACTGTAATTAAACAGTAACAATGGTGAGTAAAATTATATACGAAAATGTAAATAGCGTATCTTACCACAGTCTTTGAAAATATCACTAAAGAGAGGGGATGCAGGTCGGTCTAAAAAGTTATCTCCCTGAGTCATCAAAACCTCCTTCACCATCTTGTACCCAGACACAAATACCACCTTCTCCCCACCCCACCGAAGGCTGAAAACATTGCCGAACCGTTCAGCAACCTAAAAACAATCGCAGAAAAACTTAAAGAAAGATCTTTGTAACAAGCAACAAAACATTATTTGCATGAATTGATCGACCTTGAATGATTTGATGCTGTATGTACAGTATATGTCATTACCGTATAGCCTAAGGTATAAGTCAGTGTAATATAGTAGCTAAGTGTTACCTTGTCCATGGCCTGGTAGCCAAACCCAATGAAGACATTTCCCAGGAAAGGCAGAGGCCATGGTCCAGGAGGGAACTCAGGTGGGTTTCTGTGCTTCAGGAAGTCCACCAGCAGTAGGAGCAGAAAGATCACGAGCAGGCAGCTCTTCAGGTCCAGACAATCCAGAGATAGTAGCATGGTAGGAGGCAGCTACAGCAGGACTGCAACAGACATTAAGTTCCAAAGTTCACCTCCCGTTTAAATTATTTTTTGTTGTTGTTGCTATTTATATCAAATTCGAAATTATGTTACAAATTTTAAATGACCAAAGAGATGTATGATATTTGAGGTTTCTCTCTCTCTCTCTCTCTCTCTCTCTCTCTCTCTCTCTCTCTCTCTCTCTCTCTCTCTCTCTCTCTCTCTCTCTCTCTCGCTCTCTCTCTCTCTCTCTCTCTCTCCGTAAAATAAATATTTGCTTATGCTTCTCCCCTCCCCCCTCTTTATTTTTTCTCTATTTCTCCCTCTCTTTTATTTATTCTCTCTCTGTCCTTTCCCTCAGTAGTTTGTTGCCAACTATTCAGGAGTTCAACCCCTTATGTAAGAGCTGCAGAACAAACAGCCAGCAACACAGAAAGAGGGGAAAGTAAGGAGGAAAAGCAGAACTGGGAAAAGTTAAATTGGCTTAGATTCTTTCTGATTCCTTCAATGGGTGCACTACAGAAAAACATACAATAGTGTACAATCTGTACTTGTCTGGTTCCTCTATACGTTGGAAGATTTTTGTGGGCCCATGGAGTTTTATGGCCAATTTCACAAAGTTGGATTGAGGAGGCACCTGCAGACCTGTACCCATGCATATTCAAATCCTACTCTTCCTCTAGAACGATGGCGACTAGCGACTACCTCTCTGTTGAATTTAGAGCTCTGAACCAGGAGGTGGCAGTATTAGAGGGGGAAACTCATCAGGAGTGTGTGTGTGCTTGCGTGTGTGCGAACGAGTGTGTGCACTAGGTGAATGTATATGCATAAGCGAGAGAGAGAGAGAGAGAGAGAGAGAGAGAGAGAGAGAGAGAGAGAGAGAGAGAGAGAGAGAGAGAGAGAGAGAGAGAGAGAGAGAGAGAGAGAGAGAGAGAGAGAGAGAGAGAGAGAGAGAAGTGAGCAAGGAATCTGTCCCTTAGTTTTATTTCAGCATATAAAAACTGTGGCCTAGGCTGTGCCTTGTTTGCATATGACCTCAGCTCCAACGCCTAAGGCTAAACAGAAAAACCATCCATTATTTAAAGCGGTTAACCACACTCTCCCAAATTACAGTGACTTTGGGTTCCCTTTCGCCTGATTTAGTGGTTGTGTAGTTCCCCCTCTTAAGTTACTCTGTTTTGTTTAGTATGTCAGATGTACTCACACAGCCTTTCCAACCCTTGTTAAATTTAACAGGCTATTGGTTGGCCATTGAATAAACATCCAGTGAAATGCTATGGTTTCTGGGGCCATTCCAAAACAGAACCTGATGATCAGCAGTATAGAATCACACCATGTAGAGATACATTGAGATACACTGTACATTTACATGCTATCTCCACTCTTGCCCCTTTACCCTCTCCACTCACTTTATCCCCATATAAAGCTATAGGTCAATGCTCCTGTCATGGCATGGAGTGAGATTGATTGACAGCTGACAGGACAGCCAGATAACACCCTGGTTATAAAGTTGACCCCAGATTTAACCTTTTAGCCCAAGTCCTGTCGTCACCCTACCCCCTGTCTCCGTCAGACCGAACACCCAATCAAAACACATTTACTCAACGCCCTGCGGAAGCCGCCTCTCCCCCTAGCCCACCTATTAGTAGACAGTTGTGCACCCTGTGGAGATGACCCTTGACCCCTCAGAGGCTATAGATAACCTCAGTGCAATGTCATTAAACTGCCACTCACTCCTTGTCAGCACAGAATTGTGGCATATATGTAATACATCTAGGCTATGTGATAAAATTGATGAATGTATAATCTATGGTGGTGAGTGACCCACCAGCCATCACTACTATCCAAATTACATATACTATATATACAAAAGTATGTGGACACCCCTTCAAATTAGTAGATTTGGCTATTTCAGCCACACCCGTTGCTGACAGGTGTATAGAATCGAGCACACAGCCATGCAATCTCCATAGACAAACATTGACAGTAGAATGGCCTTACTGAAGAGCTCAGTGAATTTCAACGTGGCACATTCATAGGACGCCACCACATTTCTGCCCTGATAGAGCTGCCCCGGTCAACTGTAAGGGCTGTTATTGTGAAGTGAAAACGTCTAGAAGCAACAACGGCTCAGCCACGAAGTGGTAGGCCACACAAGCTCACAGAACGCTACCGCCGAGTGCTGAAGCACGTAGCGCATAAAAATCGTCTGTCCTTGGTTGCAACACTCACTACCCAGTTCCAAACTGCCTCTGGAAGCAATGTCAGCACAATAACTGTTCGTCGGGAGCTTAATGAAATGGGTTTCATGGCCGAGCAGCCGCACTCAAGCCTAAGATCACCATGCGCAATGCCAAGCGTCGGCTGGAGTGGTGTAAAGCTTGCCGCCATTGGACTCTGGAGCAGTGGAAACGCGCTCTCTGGAGTAATGAATCACGCTTCACCATCTGACAGTCCGACGGACGAATCTGGGTTTGGTGGATGCCAGGAGAATGCAACCTGCCCGAATGCATAATGCCAACTGTAAAGTTTGGTGGAGGAGAAATAATGGCCTAGGGCTGTTTTTCATGGTTCGGGCTAGGCCCCTTAGCTCCATCTTAATGCTACAGCATCCAATGACATTCTAGACGATTCTGTGCTTCCAACTTTGTGGCAACAGTTTGGGGAAGGACCTTTCCTGTTTCAGCATGACAATGCCCCCGTCCACAAAGCGAGATCCATACAGAAATGGTTTGTCAAGATCGGTGTGGAAGAACTTGACTGGCCTGCACAGAGCCCTGACCTCAACTCCATCGAACACCTAATTGCCCAACATCAGTGCCCGACATCACTAATGCTCTTGTGGCTGAATGGAAGCAAGTCCCCGCAGCAATGTTCTAACATCTAGTGGAAAGCCTTCCCAGAAGAGTGGAGGCTGTTATAGCAGCAAAGGGGGGACGAACTCCATATTGATGCCCATGATTTTGGAATGAGATGTTCGACGAGCAGGTGTCCACATACTTTTGGTAATGTAGTGTATATAGACATTGAGAGAGAGAGGGGGAGAGAGAGAGAGAGAGAGAGAGAGAGAGAGAGAGAGAGAGAGAGAGAGAGAGAGAGAGAGAGAGAGAGAGAGAGAGAGAGAGAGAGAGAGAGAGAGAGAGAGAGAGAGAGAGAGAGAGAGAGAGAGAGAGAGAGAGAGAGAGATAATACTTTCTTTATCCCACAAGGAGCTGTGTCAGCAGTGTGATTGAGTTACAGACATAAGACTCATACATGGCCTACATACAACAAAGAATATCTGCATGATAACACTGTAGTGACACTTGTGAAAACTTTATTCTTATAATAATGACTTTGACTTACGGTAATTAAGTAATGTGTGGTTTGATTTAAAATGGAGGTTTAGGGGAATAGTTAAAGCTTTATTATGTCTGAGCTTCTATCTGATATATGGTTGTATTTGACCAGACGCAGGAGGAGAACAGCGGGTTGCGACACTCATTCCCACCCTCCTCTTTGTGTAATGGAGGGATTTTCCTTCCCACCGTCTCCCGCTGGAATCCTATTTCCGGATCATGTCGTTCATTTACTTGGTTTCCCAAAGCTTCCGGGAATGAGAAACTGGAAAGGGAGGGAGAGAGAGCGAGAGAGAGAGCGAGAGAGAGAGCGAGAGAGAGAGCGAGAGAGAGAGCGCGAGAGCGAGAGCGAGAGAGAGAGAGAGAGCGAGAGAGAGAGCAAGAGCGAGAGCGAGAGAGTGAGAGAGCGAGAGCGCGAGAGAGAGAGAGAGAGAGAGATGCAGGAGAGCTGGATCAAGTCCCTAACCGGCAGAGACAAGCCCAAGCAACAGACTTGACCAAAATAGCCCAGTCAAGCATTTGCTTGTGGGTAACATGAATGTAAGTATGATGATGGGTGTAATGACACTGGAGGAGATTGGGCATGTCAAATAAACTATCCTCCTAAAGAGGGAAAAGGTTGAGGATTCGTTCCTGTCGTTAATGTTGTCTTTCTTTATGTCTGTTTCTACCCATCTGTGTCTGTCCAAATATGTCTGCCTGTCTTTGTGTCTGTCTGTCTTTATGTTTGTGTGCTTCAGTGTGTGTGTCTCTCTCTCTCTCTCAGTACATCCTCACACCTGAGCTGTGGCTCCAGATGTCCATTACCATTTTACCTTTTGACATGTCCACATTGTCCAGCGTATGCAGCAGAGGTGTACGCTAGCCCTCACATCACAGTAATATAGTAATGTATCGCCGACGTTAACAAGCCTTTGATCTCACAGCCACGCACCTGAGAAACTCCTTTGTCATTGGCTGATTAAGCGGGGTTTTAATAAATTTACTTAACATCTTTACGCCAGAGGTCACATACAGTAGTCATGGATGTGGAGGGATAGAGCGAGAGAGGGAGAGAGGGAAAACAAGATAAGGAGAAGTAGGGTAATGTGAGGAAAATAAGAAATGAAACTCTGCCACTGTCACCTGAGTGAGCTCAGAACATTGGTGGCCAAAACTGTTATTGTCCTCATTGGGTCCCAATAGGCCAAACTCAGTAGCTTCCTGTTGTTGGCCCGTCCTCACCAGAACAATCACAGAACAAGAACAGTCAAAGAAAAAAAACACCAACAGGCCTATATTGTCACAGGCAGGAACATTTCAGTAGAGGAGCGACTTACTATGTGACCTATAGTATAGAATAGAATAGAATAGGGTCTTCCAGGTCGCAGGGACACTCTCAAGTTGAGGTAATGAAGAACAGGAAGTGTAGTTCTCCTTATTACATTTATTACACAAATGTAATAACTATTACTGGAACATGCTGTGTTGTACCAGCTGTATCCATAATGTCATTGACTTTAGATCTGTCTGGGGATCAAGCAGCTTATGTTCCATAAATCACATAACTCATGGTCATATCACCTTCACTCTAACTTTATGTAGTGACTGGTGGTTATGTCAGTTGACTTTAATAATGTTTATTCTGTTCTGTTAACAGAGTGTTCCATTTTTCTGAAATGGCCTAAAATATTTATTTAGGCTATTGGAAGAAAACACTACATCAGATTAGCCCTACACTTTATTAGAGTTTAGTCACTTAGCAGACACTCTTATCCAGAGCAATTAGGATTAAGCGCCTTGGTCAAGAGCACATCGACACATTTTCACCTACTCATCACAGGGATTCGAACAAGCGACCTTTCGGTTGCTGGCCCAACGTGCTTAACCGCAAGGCTACCTGCCGCCCCACACTACCCGACACAGTCATATTTCATAGGGTATCATGACTGGTATCCTGAATTGCACTCCTCTTCTTGTATAGTTTGAATACTGTACAGTATGCATATTCCACATGGTCGTATGTATGTACTGTCTTTGAGATATTCTGACTTTGTCATCCATGACATCACCAGTCCAAAGGGTCACATAAAGGTCAACATCAATTGATGGCTAACAACATCATGGAGTCTTCCATGACGCATTTTCCACCCAACGGCCTTCCTATAGGTCAATCCCAGTAAATGACGCAGAAAGTGAGTTAAGTCATTACTCCTAAGACCCAAGACGATTTACTTAGACTAGTCATTACTACTAGTGTTGCGTCTCAATTGTTTGTACTGGAGACCCATGTAATATCCTGTACTGTCTATCCTCTGCTGCATCAGCCCCCTAACTCCCTAAGACATGTTTAAACAACTTCCTAAGGCAGAGTTTCCCAAACACAGTCCTGGGGCCCCACCTGAGTGCACGTTTTGTTTTCTGCCCTAGCACTACACAGCTGATTGGGAAACATTTACATTTACATTACATTTACATTTACATTTACATTTACATTCTTAAGGTATAGGATGTAAGCAAATTCCATTAATGTATTTGTGTGTGTGTGTGTGTGTGTGTGTGTGTGTGTGTGTGTGTGTGTGTGTGTGTGTGTGTGTGTGTGTGTGTGTGTGTGTGTGTGTGTGTGTGTGTGTGTGTGTGTGTGTGTGTGTGTGTGTGTGCGTGCGTGCTTGTGTGCACGTGCCCTATTTTGTCAGCAAAATGTCAATCCATCTTTGCAGAGTTATTCCATATGATCTCTCCAAACACACAGGGCTTGGAAAACCATCTGATTGGCTGTTGTCAAACATACCACTACCAACAGTACCATGGGACCACCATTTGTTAAGAATCCTAGAGAATGTGGGAGATAGAGGTCCACTGTAGTATAGTATCCAGTCACAATTCGCTGCCTCCCCCACCCCTTTGGCTCTATCCCTTCCCCTCAGTGTTTGCAAATACAGTATAAAGGGTCTGGAAAGGTATAAACCGTAAAGTAATGGAGCTTCCACCATACAGATCTGCAAACATGATAGAGTTAGGGCCTTGTAGTAAAAGGGAAGTGGTAGGAAGTGAATTGGGAGCGGCTGTAGACCGAGTTAGAGCTAGAACACAGCAGCACAGCAGCACTGTGGACAAGTTTGGCACCCGTGCCCGGCACTGTGGGCCAAGGCTCATGTTGCGTGCTAACTGGCTCCCTCCCCCATCCTCACACGCTATCCCGCTCTGCAATTATACGCTGCTGCTCCCACCCAAACATGCAAGAATAGGTCTCCTCAGTCAACAGACAGACCATTTCATTCTGTCCTCAAACCATGACATCATGACCGTTTGGCCCGAGGATTCAGGCTTAATTTAACTTTGTTGGGAAAGCTAGTAACTGTGTCACACGACATACACCACAATGTGATGGGGTGAGCAGTGGTATTCTACAATGTTGAGATAGAGACTAGCACACATTTTAAACCATCACACTAATAGAGAACACATTGCTATTATCTTTGGCCAATACACTAATGTGAACTTTTCAGGTTAGAATGCCCAACCACAACAGATGAAGGATTTTTAAACACCTGTGTGTGTGTGTGTGTGTGTGTGTGTGTGTGTGTGTGTGTGTGTGTGTGTGTGTGTGTGTGTGTGTGTGTGTGTGTGTGTGTGTGTGTGTGTGTGTGTGTGTGTGCCAATAGGTGCCGATATCATGGTTATATGTGGCTGGGCTGCATCTATTAAACAGCAGGCGACTATTGTAAAACATTTTCTCCTTCCAGAGTGTGGGTGCGTGCGTGCGTGTGTGTGCGTGTGTGTGTGACAGACAGAAGTAATGGCCGCAGCAGCACCTCAGCCCGGCCACTCTAACAAAGACCTGTGGGTCTCTCTCTCCCTGCAGCCCTCTCTCTCTCCCTGCAGCCCTCTCTCTCTATCGCTCCCACACACTCATAAACAATCACACAGAGTGGCAAGCCAAACCAGGCCAAGAGGGGAGAAATGGAGAGAAAAGAGCCTATTTAGACCAGCCCTTTCATGCCTTCCAACTGCCTTCCAACTGACCTGTTCAATGGGTCAGTCCTACAACACCCCCCCTCCTCCCCCCTCCACCCTCCTCCACACCAAACTGAATAATCTACAACACAAGGGGTATAGGGTTAGAGAGAAGCCACTTATCAGACCGCCAGTCTTTGTAATGGAGGGGTTTCAGGCCTGTGGGGATAGGGGAGGGGTAGTTTCAGAGTGTGAGAGATGGCAAAGAGATGGGTCAGAGGTGAAGGTCACTCACAACACGGGGGGGGGGGGGATAATAAATCCTGTAACCGTGGCGACAATGGTCGCTCTCCCCCTGACAATGGTGCCATTGTGAAGGGGAACTGCACAGTGTATGGTGGAGCCATAGCCCTAATTGGAGTTATAGAGGGATGATGGCTGCTGTGTTGCAAAGAGAGAATCATGCTTTATCCAGGCTGCAAGTTCTCCCAGTCAAAATGTGTGTGTGTGTGTGTGTGTGCGCGCGCGCGTGCGTGCGTGTGTGCGTGCGTCAAGCATGAGTGCGTGTAAGAAAGAAAGAAAAAGACGAAGGAAAGGGCAAGTGACCTCAGATCAGATCATCTGTCCTGTCAACCTTCATCCTCTCAGACACTCTGCTGGTTCATGTGACAGTGTTGTAATACCATGACTGTCTCAGTGTCACCTCTGGTAGTTAAATTACAGTCCTCTGGACTGGAGTGACAAGTGATGAGTCAATAAGGTGGTGTGGGGGGAGACAGACAAATACAGACAGACAGACAGACAGACAGACAGACAAATACAGACAGACAGACAGACAGACAGACAGACAGACAGACAGACAGACAGACAGACAGACAGACAGACAGACAGACATACAGACAGACAAATACAGACAGACAGACAGACAGACAGACAGACAGACAGACAGACAGACAGACAGACAAATACAGACAGACAGACAAATACAGACAGACAGACAGACAGACAGACAGACAGACAGACAGACAGACAGACAGACAGACAGACAGACAGACAGACAGACAGACAGACAGACAGACAGACAGACAGACAGACAGACAGACAGACAGACAGACAGACAAATACAGACAGACAGAGAGGAAGGAAGGAGAGGTTGAGTGGAAGAGAAAAATAGGGAGAAAAAAAGAGAGTACTGTATATGTACTGTATGTATGTAATTCCTGCTGATATATATAATGTTAATGTAGTCATTCTCCAATACAGTTGGTCATTTTCTTCCCTACATTGGTTTTTCCTTTTTGCTTGTTTCGGTTATTTTGTGACCTCCTTAGAGAACAAGCTATGTTCCCAGGCCCAGCTATTTGAAGCTCATAGTTTTGGTCATCCAACATTTCATTCTGTTCCAACTCAAGCAGCTCAGATACTGTCCCCACTTACATTTCCACAATGGCAGGGTCCTAAGGACCAGACCATAGCCGTCCTACACTCTGCCCGCAGTCCAGTTGCCTCTGGCATCGTCACTGCATGCTTTGTGTGCTGGTCTGGCAGCGGATCAGGGAAACCCCACAGCCTCTCCGTGGAGAATGCAGAAAGAACACCCTATCAAGTATGTTACAGACTGTTCTGCATCGCTTCAATTGCGGTGAACAGGCCTACACACACACACACAGCAGACTTGAGACATGCTGCATTTATGTTTTGATCATGCGGACTGGGATATGTTCCAGGTTGCCTCTGAGTATAACATTGACGTATACACTGACACGGTGACTGAGTTAATCAGGAAGTGCATAGGGGATGTTGTTCCCACTGTGAAGATTAAAACCTATCCAAACCAAAAACCGTGGATAGATGGCAGCACTCGTGCAAAACTGAAAATGGGAATATGGTTGAAAACAAACAGTCCAGTTATGCCCTCCGTAACGCAATCAAACAGGCAAAATGTCAGTATAGAGACAAAGTGCAGTCGCAATTCAACGGCTCAGACACGAGATGTATGTGGCATGGACTCCAGAAAATCACGGATTACAAAGGGAAAACCAGCCACGTTGCGGACACCAACATCTTGCTCCCGAACAAGAGAAACACCGCAGGGCTCTCCAGAGGGGCAACGCATCACCGGGCGCACACTGCCTACCCTCCAGGACATCAAAGGCACCTGGTGTCACAGGAAGGACAAGATGATCATCAAGGACCTCAGCCACCCGAGCCACGGGTTGTTCACTCCGCTATCATCCAGAAGGTGAGGTCAGTACAGGTGCATCAAAGCTGGGACCGAGAGACTGAAAAACAGCTTCTATCTCAAGGCCATCAGTTAAATAGCCATCACTAGCCGGCCTCCACCCAGTACCCTGCGTCGTGTAAAAAATCTTCCCAGCGTGAAATAGTTCCCAATCGTTCTGATTGTGTTCTGATTGTGACGTCATGTTGTAAAATTTCTCATAGCGTGAAAATGTTCAATTGCACGTGCGTCTCTTTGTGTGGATGGCTGAGCTTGTGCTCAGCCCCACCTGCCCTGAATGACACGTTGCCAATGCACATATATACAGTTCCAGTCAAAAGTTTGGACACACCTACTCATTCAAGGGTTTTTCTTTATTTTGACTATTTTCTACATTGTAAAATAATAGTGAAGACATCAAAACGATGAAATAACACATATGGAATCATGTAGTAACCAAAAAAAGTTTTTAACAAATCAAAATATATTTTAGATTTTAGATTCTTCAAAGTAGCCACCTGTGACGAGGTGTGAAAGAAGGAGTCAGGCGCAGGAGGTAAAATACCGAAGTCCAGAGTTTAATCCGTTTACATAAATCAAAACGCCCCGTGCGTCAAACGAAACTGTACAAAGGAAAACATCCACCTTGGCAATAACACAGTGAAATGTAGCTCAATCGAGCTACACGCTCTCACAACAAAACAATCACTCACAAAGACAAGGGGAACACTTATACACATACTAATTAGGGGAATGAGCACCAGGTGTGTGTGATTGACAAGACATGACAGGTGGAGTGATGAGACTGAGATCGGCAGTAGCTAAAACTCCGGTGACGACGAACGCCGAAACCTGCCCGAACCAGGAGGGGGGACAGACTTGGCGGAAGTTGTGACAGTACCCCCCCCCCCGATGCGCAGCTCCAGCAGTGCGTCGACCCCGGCCTCGGGGACGGCCAGGAGGACGCGGAGCAGGTCGAATCAGATGGCGACGGTGGAAATCCCTCAACAGGGAGGGATTGAGGATGTCCCGCCTTGGGACTCAGCAACGTTCCTCCGGACTGTACCCCTCCCACTCCACGAGATACTGAAGGACCCCCACCCGACGCCTCAAATCCAGGATGGAACAGACCGAGTACGCCGGGGCCCCCTCAATGTCCAGAGGAGGTGGAGGAACCTCCCGTACCTCAGACTCCTGGATCGGACCAGCTACCACCGGCCTGAGGAGAGACACATGAAACGAGGGTTAGGTGGCACCGGAAATGGTCTATCAGGGCCCGCTCGTTCCACCCGGACCCCGCTGCCAGCGTCCGGAACTCCAGCGCGTAGTCCTGAGCGGTCTTCGTCCCCTGCCTTAGATGAACCAGTCGTTCGCCCGCCTCTCGACCCTCAGGCCGGTGATCAAAAACGGCCCGAAAGAGGCGAGCAAACTCCCCGTAGTTCTCCAACGTGGTACCTCCCTCGTTCCATACCACGTTGGCCCACTCCAGGGCTCTCCCACAAAGGCAGGAAACGAGGACGGATACCTTCTCCCGCTCCCGGGGCTCCGGCCTGATGCTGGAGAAATACAACTCCAGTTGGAGTAGGAATCCCTTACATCACGCTGTAGTCCCGTCAAACGCCGGTGGCCGGGATATCTGGATCCCTCCAGGGGCTGGGGTGTAGGTGGCTGGATCCGGTTGACCAGCTGGTCTCGATAGATCGGATCCTCTCCTCTCCAGGCGTTCTACCACCTGAAGAACCTGATCCATCACTTCCCCCAAGCTGGCCAACATCGAGGAATGCTCCTGGACCCTTGCCACAACTCCAGGCATGCGGTCTCCTCCTGCTGACTTCATATCAGATCAGGTGAGTGATTCTGTGTTGAGGTGTGAAAGAAGGAGTCAGGCGCAGGAGGTAAAATACCACCTTGGCAATAACACAGTGAAATGTAGCTCAACCGAGCTACACGCTCTCACAACAAAACAATCACTCACAAAGACAAGGGGAACAGAGGGAACACTTATACACATACTAATTAGGGGAATGAGCACCAGGTGTGTGTGATTGACAAGACATGACAAGTGGAGTGATGAGAATGGGATCGGCAGTAGCTAGTACTCCGGTGACAACGAACGCCGAAGCCTGCCCGAACCAGGAGGGGGGGCAGCCTCGGCGGATGTCGTGACACCACCCTTTGCCTTGTTGACAGCTTTGCACACTCTTGGCATTCTCTCAACCAGCTTCATGAGGAATGCTTTTCCAAAGTTCTTGAAGGAGTTCCCACATATGCTGAGCACTTGTTGGCTGCTTTTCCTTCACTCTGCGGTCCAACTCATCCCAAACCATCTCAATTGGGTTGAGGTCGGGTGATTGTGGAGGCCAGGTCATTTGATGCAGCACTCCATCACTCTCCTTGGTCAAATAGCCCTTACACAGCCTGGAGGAGTGTTTTGGGTCATTGTCCTGTTGAAAAACAAATGATAGTCCCACTAAGCGCAAACCAGATGGGATGGCGTATTGCTGCAGAATGCTGTGGTAGCCATGCTGGTTAAGTGCGCCTTGAATTCTAAATAAATCACTGACAGTGTCACCAGCAAAGCACCCCCAAACCATCACATCTCCTCCATGCTTCACGGTGGGAACCACACATGCGGAGATCATCTGTTCACCTACTCTGCATCTCACAAAGACACGGCGGTTGGAACCAAAAATCTCCAATTTGGACTCATCAGACCAAAGGACAGATTTCCACCAGTCTAATGTCCATTGCTCGTATTTCTTGGCCCAAGCAAGTCACTTATTCTTATTGGTGTCCTTTAGTAGTGGTTTCTTTGCAGCAATTCGAGTAGCTCAGTTGGTAGAGCATGGCGTTTGCAACGCCAGGGTCGTGGGTTCGATTCCCACTGGGGGCCAGTATGAAAATGTATGCACTCACTAAATGTAAGTTGCTCTGGATAAGAGCATCTGCTTAAAATGTATGAAGGCCTGATTCACACAGTTGATGTGTCTGTTACTTGAACTCTGTGAAGCATTTATTTGGGCTGCAATTTCTGAGGCTGGTAACTCTAATGAACTTATCCTCTGCAGCAGAGGTAACTCTGGGTCTTCCTTTCCTGTGGTGGTCCTCATGAGAGCCAGTTTTATCATAGCGCTTGATGGTTTTTGCGACTGCACTTGAAGAAACTTGCACAGTTCTTGACATTTTCCGGATTGACTGACCTTCATGTCTTAAAGTAATGATGGACTGTCGTTTTTCTTTGCTTATTTGAGCTGTTCTTGCCATAACTTGGTATTTTACCAAATAGGGCTATCTTCTGTATACCACCCCTACCTGATTGGCTCAAACGCATTAAGAAGGAAAGAAATTCCACAAACTAACTTTTAACAAGGCACACCTGTTAATTGAAATGCATTCCAGGTTACTACCTCATGAAGCTGGTTGAGAGAATGCCAAGAGTGTGCAAAGCTGTCATTAAGGCAAAGGGTGGCTACTTTGAAGAATCTCAAATATAAAATATATTTAGATTTGTTTAACACTTTTTTGGTGACTACATGATTCCATATGTGTTATTTCATAGTTTTGATGTCTTCACTATTTTTCTTCTATAATGTAGAAAATAGTAAAAATAATGAAAACCCCTGGAATGAGTAGGTGTGTCCAAACTATTGACTGGTACTGTATATATATATATTTATTTATATTTCGGACTCCGACATTGCTCATCCTAATATTTCTATATTTCTTAATTCCATTATTTTACTTTAAGATTTGTGTGTATTGTTGTGTATTGTTAGATACTACTGCACTGTTGGAGCTAGCATTTCGCGACACCCACGATAACATCTGCTAAATATGTGTGTGCGACCAATAACATTTTATTTTATTTTATTTATTGTAGCCAGAGTTGCACTTACAACAATATGACACACATTCTCTTTGTTGTGGTTGTGTCTTTTAGAACAGACAACAATGATGACAATTGTAGTGAGAGGATAAATAAAATCCATACTCCCCAAGTCTAAACAAATCAGGATGACAGCTCTATACATTTCAGGTAAATAGTGGACTGTACGATAAAATGTACGCCTTTTTAAAAGGTTTGCATTTAAAAGGTTTATCAGCCTATCCAGTTAAGGTTTGCAGTATCAGCCTATCTTGTTAAAGTAACTGTCCAGTGTTTCCAGATTTCTATTAAATATGACCTATAATTAATTACAATATGAGTTAAATACTTATCCTTCCCAAAAAATGTATTTAAGTATGTTAAAAATCAGCTTTGAGGTGGGGTTTTTGAAGTGTTTTTTCTCCAATTTATGCTTTGGCCACAAATACAAGTATAAGACAAGTCAAAATGAGTTGACAGAATATGAACTTGAGTTAACAGAATATGTGGTACGATAAAGCGGATGCTAAGCTACAGGACTGTTCCGTTAGCACAGACTGGAATATGTTCATCCGATTACGTTGAGGAGTTTACCACATCACTCACCAGCATCGACGACGTCGTCCCCACATTGACTGAACGTACATAGCCCAACCAGAAGTAATGGATTACAGGCAACATCCGCACTGAGCTAAAGGCTAAAGCTGCCGCTTTCAAGGAGCGGGACACTAATCCGGATGCTTAGAAGCAATCCCGCTACAACCTCTAACGAGCCATCAAACAGGCAAAGCGTCAATACAGGACTAAGATCGAATCCTCTGATGCTCGACGGATTTGGTATGGCTTGCAAACTATCACAGATTACAATGGGAACACAGCCGCGAAATGGCCAGTGACACGAGCCTACCAGACGAGTTAAATGCCTTCTATGCTCACTTCGAGGCAAGCAACACTGAACCATGTATGAGAGCACCAGCTGTTCCAGACAACTGTGTGATCTCGCTCTCCGTAGCCAATGTGAGTAAGACCTTTAAACAGGTTAACATTCACAAGGCTGCGGGGCCAGACAGAATACCAGAGCGCGTACTCAGAGCATACGCTGTGTCTTCACTGACATTTTCAACCTATCCCTGACCCGGTCTGTAATACCAACTTGTTTAAAGCAGACCAGCATAGTCCCCGTGCCCAAGAACGCCAAGGTAACCTGCCTAATTGACTATCGCTCCGTAGCACTGACATCTATAGCCAAGAAATGCTTTGAAAGGCTGGTCATGGCTCACATCAACACCACCATCCCAGACACCCTGGACCCACTCCAATTTGCATAACGCCCCAACAGATCCACAGATGACCCAATCTCTGTTACACACCTCACTGCCCTCAGTTGAAGTCGGAAGTTTACATACACCTTAGCCAAATACATTTAAACTCAGTTTAAACACATTCCCAGTGGGTCAGAAGTTTACATACACTCAATTAGTATTTGGTAGCATTGCCTTTAAATTGTTTAACTTGGGTCAAACGTTTCGGGTAGCCTTCCACAAGCTTCCCACAATAAGTTGGGTGAATTTTGGCCCATTCCTCCTGACAGAGCTGGTGTAACTGAGTCAGGTTTGTAGGCCTCCTTGCTCGCACACGCTTTTTCAGTTCTGCCCACACATTTTCTATAGGATTGAGGTCAGGGCTTTTTGATGGCCACTCAAATACCTTGACTTTGTTGTCCTTAAGCCATTTTGCCACAACCCCCTTTTTCCTCCAAACATAACGATGGTCATTATGGCCAAACAGTTCTATTTTTGTTTCATCAGACCAGAGGACATTTCTCCAAAAGGTACGATCTTTGTCCCCATGTGCAGTTGCAAACCGTAGTCTAGCTTTTTTATGCTGGTTTTGGAGCAGTGGCTTCTTCCTTGCTGAGTGGCTTTTCAGGTTATGTCGATATAGGACTCGTTTTACTGTGGATATAGATAATTTTGTACCTGTTTCCTCCAGCATCTTCACAAGGTCCTTTGCTGTTGTTCTGGGATTGATTTGCACTTTTCGCACCAAAGTACGTTCATCTCTAGGAGACAGAACACGTCTCCTTCCTGAGCGGTATGATGGCTGCGTGGTCCAATGGTGTTTATACTTGCGTACTATTGTTTGTACAGATGAATGTGGTACCTTCAGGCATTTGGAAATTGCTCCCAAGGATGAACCAGACTTGTGGAGGTCTACAAAAAGAATTCTGAGGTCTTGGCTGATTTCTTTTGATTTTCCCATGATGTCAAGCAAAGAGGCACTGAGTTTGAAGGTAGGCCTTGAAATACATCCACAGGTACACCTCCAAAAGACTCAAATGATGTCAATTAGCCTATCAGAAGCTTCTAAAGCCATGACATCATTTTCTGGAATTTTCCAAGCTGTTTAAAGGCACAGTCAACTTAGTGTATGTAAACTTCTGACCCACTGGAATTGTGATACAGTGAATTATAAGTGAAATAATCTGTCTGTAAACAATTGTTGGAAAAATTACTTGTGTCATGCACAAAGTAGATATCCTAACCGACTTGCCAAAACTATAGTTTGTTAACAAGACATTTGTGGAGTGGTTGAAAAACAAGTTTTAATGACTCCAACCTAAGTGTATGTAAACTTCCGACTTCAACTGTAGCTACCTCAATTACCTTGTACCCCTGTACATCGACTCGGTACTGGTACTCCCTGTATATAGCCATGTTATTTTTACTCTTTATTGTTATTCATTATTCACTGTGTATTTATTCCTTGTGTCACTATTTCAATTTTGTATCATTATCTTTAACTCTGCATTGTTGGAAAAGGACCAGTAAGCATTTCACTGTTAGTCTACACCTGTTGTTTATGATGTGACAAATAAAATGTGTTTTGATTTGAAAAGTGAGATTTTCAATGAACAGTTGCAGTAACAGCCTATCCCATTAAGGCTTGCAGTATCAACCTATCCCTGTTAAGCCTGCGATTAGCCTCCACTGATCTCATCAGTGCTGCCTAAATCTGAGGACCAGAGCCCACAGGAGCCCACTGGTTTATCCCTGCCAGAGTTACACACACTTCTCACTCACACTGATAATACACTTAGGCACAAAAGGGCGGCAGGTAGCCTAGCAGTTAAGCGTGTTGGGCCAGTAACTGAAAGGTCGCTGGTTCAAATCCCAAAGCCGGCAAGGTGAAAAAATCTGCCATTGAGCAAGGCAGTTAACCCCCAACAACTACTCCCCATATGTCGATTAAGGTAGTCCCTCGCAACTCTCTGATTCAGAGGGGTTGGGTTAAATGTGGAATACATTTTGGTTTAATGTATTCAGTTGTGCAACTGACCAGGTGTCCCCTTCCATACAAACACATACACTGATTAAGCATTTCACTGTTAGTCTACACCTGTTGTTTATGAAGCATGTAATGAATAAGATTTGATACGTTAACACTCATTCACACACAAAATAATATAAAATATCACTGTAGTCCCCTTTTACATTGTCTTGATGTTTGCACACCACAGACACACTCAGGGGCTATGCCATCTCTCCCCCTACACATATCCAGCACTGATGCTAGTGTTAGCTGAGTAGGGCACTGGAAGTGAAACATGATGTCACAAAGGTCAGACCCAGAGGCCATGAGGGCACATTCTGTGTACTGATTGACATGAGGGGTTTGCAGGGTGAGTTGTGGGGGATGGGCAGCCACTGACAAGCCCTGATAGACTACCACTGAGAACCCACAAAGAGTACACACATGCACGTACGCACCAACATACGCACACATTAACAAACATAGACAATCACACAAACTTGGACACATACACACACACAAACATGGACACATACACACGCACAAACTTGGACACACACACACCTGTCAACTGGAGGTCGAATGCTTCCCAAGCCCTCTGCCTGGCTTGGGTGGCATTTTTCTGCTATAAGTAATAGTTTGCATAAGGAATGCAAATTCCACAAAGAAAATGCAAATAATTCAAATACAGTACATCTATCTATGTACACATACTATACGTGTGTGTGTGTGTGTGTGTGTGTGTGTGTGTGTGTGTGTGTGTGTGTGTGTGTGTGTGTGTGTGTGTGTGTGTGTGTGTGTGTGTGAGCGTGCGTGCGTGCGTGGCAATGTGCGTATGTTTGTGAGCGGGCATGAATGTGTGTGGGTATGTGCATGCATGCATGTGTCGTGTTTCTATGACAGAGATGGTTAAATTAGATGCAGGCTCAGAGGGCCTAGTGGACACTGGAAAGACTCAGAAGGAATAGTGGACACTGGAAAGACCCGGAGGGACTAGTGGACACTGGAAAGCCTCAAAAGGAATAGTGGACACTGGAAAGACTTGGAGGGACTAGTGGACACTGGAAAGACTCAGAGGGACTAGTGAACACTGGAAAGACCCAGAGGGGCTAGTGGACACTGGAAAAGCTTTATTCTCTCCTTCCTGGTGAGAAAAATGGGTGCTGAGGGTCATCACTTTCTCCACTGTGGAGTAGAGGTCAAAAGATGCCTGCCATAAACCACTGGCCACCAGCAGAGAAAGGCCTCTGTCCAACACAGGCCTTGTACAACTAGGCTATATTTACTGCCACAAAGTTCCAAGGCTAGATGACCCCTTTGGATTGTGGCCTGGACAGAATGTATATATGCCTTACAATGCTTTTCTGTTCGTTAAAAGGACAGAAATGCACATATGTGTGTCAATTGTGTGTATTTATCATGATCTTAGATGTACATTATAAAGTCAAATGTAATAGTACTGGAGTAATAGTGGTAGGCCTATACTTGCATATTAACGATCATCTAATTTCAATTAACAGCATATTACCACATATAACCACTAGGTCCAATTTATATAATTTATCAGTCTTGTAGCATCTTGCAACATTTAAACAGCGCCTGGAAAGCCATTCATATTGGTTATTGTTGTTAATTTACTCATCGATCAGGATCTGCCTGTCCATGCCTTTGCGATGCTGCGAATAATTATTGAAAATAAACAATATATCTGTGTACATGTCAGTTCTATTCGTATCGTCAAATAAATCACCAAATTACCTTGCATTGAGATCCTTCAATGAAACGATAGGGCAGGGAAGGTACCACTTCAAATGTATGGGTGCGGTTTTCACACAAAACACTCACTAATAATCTTCTGTCGAAATAATATTCTGTCTATCAGGCTATATAGGCTACAATCACTGAAATACAAGACAACATGATACTATTTCAGATTTACATCAGAAATGTCTACTATTTTCTGTCTGTCTGCTTTAAGCAAACCGCCTTGTTGGGGCAGCCATCCCTATGAAAGTAGTGTATTTTGGTTTCTCCCAAGATGATGTTCCAGATCCCTTTAAATTCTCCCGACTGCTGCCTCTGCTCGATGAAGTTTGGAGCTGCGCCGAACGACCAAACTGAGAGACGTGGCTGGAAATGACTCTCTTTTTTTGCAGAACACTTTCTGTGATTAAATGTATTAAACCAATTACGAGTGTGGCGCAAATGATATTCCCTGAAATTGGACTAATGGTCAATCCTGCTACTGGCTGTCTAATCTGAAATTGGGCGCATATGTTCCTAAAAAGACTCGTCATTTGAGATCCTTTCACTCTGGTGCAAGTAAAAGTCGCATTTCTCACGCATCGCAAGACAGGGGAAGATACCCCACAACAAGACGATTTGCAATATAAACGTTTGGAACGGGATGTTTTATCCCACTGAAGTCATATTCTACATCGAAATGGATCAGGCACCTCCAGGTATTTGTTGAATCTGTAATCAATATGCATATTATCATATTAATCACCACTTCAACGATGATACAACGTTGACATTTGGCCAGTTGTGCACACAGAAGTGTCCGTGCTGGCACCTTATTGTGTGTCCCTCCATGGGCTTTGCCCAGACATGCAAAGTGCAATTCGCTGCTTGGCAATTACGTAATACTTTTCTCGTGGACTTGCTTGACGCGGTGGTTTCGCTCTTTGTCTTGCTTTGTGTTACTAAAGAGATGTTATCAAAATTGAACATGACATTTTTGGTCGTAGGTTGATGAAATACTCTCTATCGTATTATTATGTTATAACGCATCTTACCAGCGCGTGAACAATGTTGAGTGGAGAAGAAATTCCGCATGAAACGACTGCTTTGTTCCCCTTTCTCTCTAGTCTACTGTATCTGAACATATTTCATTCGTACGCAAGCACTGAAAGCCTACCAGACTAGACAACTTGTCGCATTACTTATTTTCAAACTGCCAATTGACGTGTAGTTTATGCTACCTGATGTGATATTGTAATAGTTTAGAATATATCACATCGTGTGATATTTTTCATTTAGTAGTCTCTATGCGATTACAGTGAATGACATGGTGCATTGGGCTGGCTTGTGTCAGAGGGACAATTTCCTGTGTTGCTTGAATTGAAATAATTAATGTATCTTTATATGGGCTTTCATAAAGTCTATTCCTCATAATATAGCTCAATTGGTAGAGCATGGCACTTGTAATGCCAGGGTAGTGGGTTCGTAGTGGGTTCGATCCCCGGGACCACCCATACGTAAAAATGTATGCACACATGACTGTAAGTCGCTTTGGATAAAAGCGTCTGCTAAATGGCATATTATTATTATTATATTATATTATATTATAATACGGTATTTGTGTATTAGCCCCTAGGCTACTTTACATCATGACACAACCTCCAGATTGAGGGGCTGGGGCACAGTCATACATACATACATACATACATACATACATACATACATACATACATACATACATACATACATACATACAGTAGGTAATTTTGCTGAGTCTAGTAGGAATGCAGGGTTTCAGCTTCTGCTGCCACAGTGCTTTTGCACCTGTCTTTTGCTTATTTTACAGTTGTTAAAAAAATAGAGAGCGGAAGGAGCCAGAAACCCACATTTCCTCCTGACTGGAGTTATGTTCAATTCTGCTACAGGTTCCTGAAAGGCACTTCTGTCCTGTTGGGAAACATATCGCTTTTCTCCTCCTCTTGATGTGGTTCTATCCCCACACCCCTCATTTTTGGAGAGATCCAGACGTTTTTTGTTGTTGTTAGTTTTAATGGGTATATGGAAAAGTTAAAGCTGCAATATGTAACTTTTTCACATAGAAATGTGAGTTATATATCTGTCATTCTCATTTAAAGCAAGTCTAAGAAGTGGTAGACCTGTTCTATGTGCGCTATTTCTACGCGTCCTGTTCTTAAGTTTAGTTTTTGTATCTTTTACTTTCAGTTTTGTACACCCGCTTCAAACAGCTGCAAATACAATATTTTTGGTTATGGAAAATATATTTCACAGCGGTTTAGATAGTACAATGATTCTCTACACTATACTTGCTTGTTTTGTCACATAAACTGAAATTAGGCGAACTATTAGAATTTTTGCAACCAGGAAATGGCAGAGCGATTTCTGCATAGTGCACCTTTTAAGAAGGTTTTAATAAGTCAGGCGGTAAAGAAAAATAAAATTGTTTTATAGAGGATCATAACTTTTGAATCCTACCTGAAGATGGATGGTTTATGGTTTTGGGGCGTTGCAGTTTGGACACTGGACAAGCAGGGGATGTAAAATTCACCCCATCCAAAGTATGGCTTACATTCCCACTTTACTGACAGACCAGTTAAAATGGGCTGAATTTGCAGCGTTTACATTTGCTTTAGATTCATTGTTGGTTTTTCTGACCTGTTGAAACATTTGTGAAATCTATTTCCCCTGCAAGAAAAAAATATTAAAAGCATACTGGAGTTAGCCTGCTTTGTGTGTGAACCTACCCTCTTTTTCACTGACCGATCTTGTCCTCCATCTTGGTTTCAGAGCGTGTGGCATTCTAGTATATTGTCAGTCCTGATATGGTCATCTGGGCCCATTAGGACAGAAGCTGTTATCAGCTGGGGACATGCCTAGACTTGTCTGGAGATTTGACAAACTTGTCAAGAGTGTGTATGTGTTGAGGGTGAGGGGGGGGTTGAATAGAGAATGAGTCCAAGCAAATATCCCCCCCCCTCCCAAAACATCTGTGGGTCTGCCGGGTCGTGTAAGGTGTTTGCAGTTCTATCACTTCTCAAACGGATCAAACTGTCATCCTGATCTCTCTCTCAGCTCTCCCTCCCAGGTCAGCCAAACCCATTACCTCCTCCATGAACGAAGCCCCAGTATATCCCCTGCAGGATGCTGAGTGGTACTGGGGAGACATTTCCAGGGAGGAAGTCAACGAGAAGCTCCGTGACACACCTGACGGTTCCTTCCTGGTTCGTGACGCTTCCACTAAGACACAGGGAGACTTCACGCTAACGCTGAGGAAAGACGGCCACAGCAAGCTGATTAAGATCTACCACCGTGAGGGGAAGTACGGCTTTTCAGAGCCCCTGACCTTCAGCTCCGTAGTGGAGCTCATCTGGCACTACCAGCACCATCCTCTGGTGGAATACAATGCTGTGCTGGACGTCATGCTCACACACCCTGTGTCCCGCTTCAAACAGGTAGGCAGTGGGCACCCACCCACACCTCTCATCTGCTGTTTCAAGAGGCTCTTTAAAGAATGGAATAGAGTTGAGTAAAACAGAATATAATAACATTTTTTGTGTCCATTTGGTGATGGATATTTGTCAGGGAGGGAAATTTGCCTTTGATTTCGTAACTAAATTGAAGACAATCATCATGCACAGACAACAGGTTTATGTCTGCTGGACCAGCCGTGAGTTTCATAAATGTATTAAATATGTCTGTCTGTATCCAGGATGAGCAGGTGAAAGAGGACAGTGTTGACGTGGCCGGGAGGAAGCTACAGGAGTACCACAGTCAGTACCAGGAGAAAAGTCAACAGTTTGACTGTCTGTACGAGGCCTACACTAAAACCTCACAGGAGATCCAGATGAAGAGAACTGCGATAGAAGCCTTTAACGAGACCATGCTGATCTTCGAGGAGCAGTGTCGCGAGCAGGAGCGTTATGGGGAGGAGTGTGAGAGGAGCATTCAATCTGAGGGAACAGAGAAGGACTTGGAGAGGTGAGTCTGGTAAACTAGTCTGGTTACATCTTGGTCTGTCTCACATGGAATGTCCACCTATGCTCATAGTGTGGATAGATGGATGACTTTTTATTGTTTCCTCCCTCCGACTTGCATGCAGCTGTGGTTCAGTTTAGGCCAGTGGCATGACCCCTGACCCTTCTTTTGACCCCTCATGACCTTTGCCCTTTGCTCCCCAGATTCCTGATGAACTATGAGAAGCTAAAGTCTCGGCTGGGGGAGATCTATGACAGTAAGGTCCATCTGGAGCAGGACCTGAGGACCCAGGTCCAGGACTACAGAGAGACAGACAGGAGGATCAACAGCCTCAGGCCTGACCTCATAGAGCTACGCAACATCAGAGACGAGTACCTCAAGTACATTACAATACTTCTATTTTATTCTATTCTATTACAGTTACTGTTAATGAAAAGTAGCTTTTTTTAAACACTTGGCACAGACATTCATTTTCTCTTTGGTTTTTCAGTTGGCTGAATCACGAAGGTGTGCAACAGAAACGCATTAACGATTGGCTGGGGTTCCAAGATGATAGCAGTGACAAGTAAGTATTTCACATTATAGACCTAAATTATTTTGTAATACTTCTTAATTGTATTTAGTTGTGCTTAGAAATGCTTGTAGTGCTTATAACTGTCTATAACTTATGAAATACTAATGTATTAATAGTATGCACACTATTTATGAAAGATTTTTATCAAAATATTTTTTAAATGTCCTTTTCTGGTGTGTGCAGCACCTACGTGTTGAAGGGCGAGAGTGAGAGACTGGCGCACCATGACGAGGGGAGCTGGTTCGTGGGCGAGCTGAGCAGGACGCAGGCTGAGGAGATGCTGATGGACAAACCCACCGGAACCTTCCTGATCCGCGAGAGCAGCAAGCAGGGTTGCTACGCCTGCTCCGTAGTGTGAGTGTCCTCTTCCTGTGAAAAAATAACAATATGTAAATGAAGGAAAGTAGACTAGGAAGAATATGGGAATATTGCTACACTGTTTTATAGGCTCTTGTTAAGCAGTTACTTCACTGTGATGCATGTTCCCAAGGCTTAGGGCCACTATACTGGTACTAACTTATATATTTATTTTGTATCCTTTCAGTGTTAATGTAGAAGTGAAGCATTGTATGATTTATAGCACGCCACGTGGCTACGGCTTCGCTGAGCCCTACGACCTCCACTGCTCTCTGAAGGAGCTCGTGCTGCACTACCGCCTCAACTCCCTGGCACAGCACAACCAGGCCCTGGACGTCCGGCTGGAGCACCCCGTCCACGTCACTCCTGTCTCGTCAGCCTTGCCACACTCAGCCACAGAGGACTGCCTGCTACTACAGACAGAGGAACATCACCTTCTACAGACTCCTACTAAACTACCCGCTGGACTCCCTGCAGCCGCTCCGGAGATGTAGATTAGACGGCTGTGGGACATGTTTGCGTACTGTAGCTATCCTACGAGGACTACTTGAGAGCGGATGTGCTTGCGTACTGTAGCAACTTGAGGGCGGACGTGTTTGCGTACTGAAGCAACTTGAGGGCGGACGTGTTTGCGTACTGAAGCAACTTGAGGGCGGACGTGTTTGCGTACTGAAGCAACTTGAGGGCGGACGTGTTTGCGTACTGAAGCTATCCTACGAGGACAACCTGAGGGCGTTCTTTTCTCGAAGAAAAGTGAAATTTGCACTAGGATGATTCCAACGGATTGGTGAATGTAATTTCACTTGATTGGAACTTTGACCGGAACTTGAATGTCAGCTAGGACTTTGTTTTTTTATAAGATTCTGTTTGCTATTTGTTTTTTTTGTACACATTTTTCACCTTTTCTTTCATGGGGTTTTATTTGTTTTAGTGGACCTGGTCATCCAGGAGATTACTGACTACATATACTAACAATATGTTTGTATTTGTCAGGTGCTGTTTTTTATTTGGACTTCTAGGGTCCCATTTTGACAACACAAAGAACTGGTGCTAATGTAAAATGAGACTGTAATACACCCAATACCTTGGAATTTAGAATTTATTTCAAAACATGTTAATTGATGTGATGTCCATGCATGGAAGATCATTAAAGTGGGTTTAGAATATAATGGTGCAGAAAAACAAGATGGCTGACTCAGTGGCATAGCTAGCTGTGGTATACATACCAAACATGTTCTGGGTATTTCAGTACATAGTCATGCAAGTATGGGAACTGATGTGGCGCATCCTGACAATAGCGCTGCTTTTTTTAAATTGTCAAAATATAACACAGTTACCAGTTGATATGTACTGTATGTAGCATAAACCATTTTCTGGATATCCTTAGAACGACATTTTCCATATTGTACCCAATAACCAAAGCACTTGTTAGTGAGAAAATATATATCCCGACTAGAAAATTACATTTATGGTGATGGGGGGGGGGGGGGGGGGGAACACACCACACGTGCTTGATCAAAACATAAATGGAAGTACTGTATATTATATTCTGTTATTCAAAGTATAAGCTTTTTGTATTTTTTGATATGATATATTTTCTGAAATATGCCACAGAAGATGAAAGCTTGAGGAAAGTGCAATCCAACAGTATTTGTAATGTTAGAAATGAATTATTATAATTATGCGGGAGTCATCAGCATTTGCCACAGAAATGCACTAACTCTTAATAGGTGGCGTTATTCATCTGATGATGTGACCTTTAAGAACGTTGTGTGAACTGCCAGAGATGCGGAAGTGTAAATTCTGTCTCTATTACTTGAACTGTGGCATTGCTCAATAAGAGCAATGAATATTTCCTCATGACATGTAGGCCTACATAGCTTAAGAGGAAAATAATCAATTTTGTTCTTGGCACATATGTCAAGTTTGAGGACAATAAACACTCTGTATTGAGATACTGTAAAACGTGTTTTTGTGGTTGGTTTGATGGAGGGTGTTTTAGACTCTTAAAAACCAGACAGGAGCATTGAGGAAACTCCTGGGGCGACACTAAGCAATGTGATATTCTTAACCGTTTCTTGCTGAAAGACAATAAACTGATGAGGGTTTTGTTGAAATTGTGTTGCCCTTGTTCCATTTCTTCAAAGTGTGTGTTTATGCAACCAATATATGACAATATATATATTTTTTAAAGAATATATGAAGATATGCCTTCAATATGCCTTTAAATTGTGCTGCCAATCCTTCTACGCGTGCAACACTTGAGGCGGGAGTGAAATCTCTCACCTGAGCAGCTGTTTACGAACAGATCATCCCCCCCAGCCTCAGGACATCCTTTCACCGCTCTAAAAAATCCTGGTGTGATGAGAGATTGATTGAGAAGGGACATAACACATGAGTCGATCAGAGAGAGAGAGAAAAGGCATGGGGACATGGGTCAGGTGAGAAAGAAGGGATGACGGTTTCCACTAGATAAGAGAGCCACAAAGTCAGATTCCACAGCCACAAAGTCAAAATTGGCTACAAAAATGAGCTTTTTGGTCTTAATTTAAGGTTAGGGTTAGGAATAAGGTTAGACGTGTGATTGAGCTTAGGGTTAAGGTTACAGACTTTTTGTGAGAAGACAAAATTCACATAGAAATGTGATAAATCTTTAATTCTCATTGAAATCAAGTCTAAGAAGTCAACCTGGTCTCAGAGCCTTCTGTATTATTCTGTACGTAAATCCGAGATACCCCATTTAATATGTTATGTTTGGTATGGTTACATAAGACAGATGGTTACTGGCAAAAACAAAAGGAGAGTGGTTGGTCGGTGTGGGTGTAGAACGTGAACGTCTAGCAACTCAAAGGTTGTTAGTTTGAATCTCATCAAGGACAACTAAATTTTTTTTTCTAATTAGCCACTTTTAAACTACTTACTACTTTTTAGCTACTTTGCAACTACTTAGCATGTTAGCTAACCCTTCCCCTAACCCTTTTAGCTAACCCTTCCCCTAACCCTTTAACCTACATAACTCTAACCTTAACCCCTAAACCTAATCCCTAGCCTAGCTAACGTTAACGAGCTATAAAACTTTAGCCACCTAGTTAAAATTCGTAACATATCATTCGTTTTGCAAATTCATAACATATTGTACGCTTAAAACAGCTGAAAATACAATATTTTTGGTTATGGAAAAGCTATTTCACAGTGGTTTAGATGATACAATGATTCTCTACACTATAATTGCTTGTTTTGTCACATAAACTGAAATTAGGCAAACTATAAGAATTTTAGCAACCAGGGAATGGAGGACCAATTTCTGCATAGTGCATCTTTAAGAAGATAAATAGTAGAAATGGGCAGGGTTTAGCCATAATTATGACTTTCTTTTAGCTATGCTAACTAGTGACAACCAGGGATGAGGGGACAAAAGACTGGAAGGACTCATCTGGGCCAGTCTCATTGGTCAGCCGCTAAACAACAGGTGGCCTCCCCTCCCCAGCAGGTCCATGTTACGATAGAGGGATTAATAGTGTGAGAACAGACACGGATGTTCTGGGGGGGGGGGGGGGGGGGGTATGTTCTCAATTCCAGGCCATGGATTAGCCCCCGAAAACTGTGTTAGTAAGCAGCATAGAGAGTGGACAGGACAGCCTGCTTGGCGGGAAGGATGGACCAGATGCAGTGGAGTCAGGACAGCCTGTATGTTCTCACTGCAACCGCGCCAGCCACCATGAGCTGCTGCTGACTCACTACCAGGGTGTGTGTGTGTCAGTGTGTGTGTGTGTGTGTGTGTGTGTCAGTGTCTGCGTGTCAGTGTGTTCCTGATTATAAGTGGACAGAAGGCAATGCATCACCGAGACAGATTGCACAGGTTAATTTTGCTCTGCAACACTGAGTGACATAATGACAGCTCCGATTACACGTCCAATTTAACCCTTAACCTTTGTCCCAACTTCACCTTTTCAGTTTGAGCCTAATAATCGATGCTACCTGGTTTGAACTCTCTGACTGACTTGACCTGAAACTGTCTCCCCGCCATAACCCTCATCTCTTTCTCTCATGGCAATATTTGCACATTTGCATTCTTCCATTCATATTCCACATACTGTTTTATTAATTTTTTGCAATCCCTTGCTCTCTTACTATCACCATCCCCCCTTTGAAATAACTTCAGAGCAAGGAGGGTTTGAGGAGACTGAATTACATTTATAGTCGCACCTAAAATAGTTTCCACTAGTTACCGCAGTCACAAAGTAAAAATTGTCTATTTTGTAACAATTCATGAAAACAAATATTTGCTTTTTGGTTTTAAGTTAAGGTTAGGGTTAGGCATAAGGTTAGCAGTGTGGTTAAGGTTAGGTTTAAAATCACATTTTGAGCAGAGAAATTGAAGAAATGGGCGGGGTTTATGACTTTCTGGCTTTGGTAACTAGTGACAACCCTAAACTACACCATCAAACCTGCTCCCAGGCATTCGCAATTGAGCTTTTCCCCTTTAGCCAATGACGGCCCTCTTCCCTCTGTCTCTGTCTGCCTCTCCCGTTCCACACCAACCTGGTCCACCAATGAAACGGCAAGAGATCTCTAACTGCCAGCCAATCAGCAGCCAGTTGCTATGTTGGAGGCAGACTGTAGCCCAGTGACTGACACCGGTGATTCTTTCCTTTCACCAGCATATATACTGCTGTGGATTGTGGAAGGCATAAAATAAATTAGGTTAGGTGTGCATACATTGTCATTTTGTAATACTGCAGAATCTTGAAGGTCCCCAAACATTCAACCAAACATTTTCCTAACTGCTTCATGGCATCCAGTCAATGTTCACACAATTACAATTTGTTTTAATGTCATTTCAACCCAGTAAAAATCTTATTTTATTAATTGTAATTTTATTATATACAGTTGAAATCGGAAGTTTACATACACCTTAGCCAAATACATTTAAACTCAGTTTAAACACATTCCCAGTGGGTCAGAAGTTTACATACACTCAATTAGTATTTGGTAGAATTGCCTTTAAATTGTTTAACTTGGGTCAAATGTTTCGGGTAGCCTTCCACAAGCTTCCCACAATAAGTTGGGTGAATTTTGGCCCATTCCTCCTGACAGAGCTGGTGTAACTGAGTCAGGTTTGTAGGCCTCCTTGCTCGCACACGCTTTTTCAGTTCTGCCCACACATTTTCTATAGGACTGAGGTCAGGGCTTTGTGATGGCCACTCCAATACCTTGACTTTGTTGTCCTTAAGCCATTTTGCCACAACTTTGGAAGTATGCTTGGGGTCATTGTCCATTTGGAAGACCCATTTGCGACCAAGCTTTAACTTCCTTACTGATGTCTTGAGATGTTGCTTCAATATATCCACATAATTTTCCTTCCTCATGATGCCATCTATTTTGTGAAGTGCACCAGTCCCTCCTGCAGCAGAGCACCCCCACAGCATGATGCTGCCACCCCCGTTCTTCACGGTTGGGATGGTGTTCTTCGGCTTGCAAGTACCCCCTTTTTCCTCCAAACATAACGATGGCCATTATGGCCAAACAGTTCTATTTTTGTTTCATCAGACCAGAGGACATTTCTCCAAAAAGTACGATATTTTTCCCCATGTGCAGTTGCCTGCAGTAGTCTGGCTTTTTTATGGCGGTTTTGGAGCAGTGGCTTCTTCCTTGCTGATCAGCCTTTCAGGTTATTACGCTATAGGACTCGTTTTACTGTGGATATAGATACTTTTGTACCTGTTTCCTCCAGCATCTTCACAAGGTCCTTTGCTGTTGTTCTGGGATTGATTTGCACTTTTCGCACCAAAGTACGTTCACCTCTAGGAGACAGAACGCGTCTCCTTCCTGAGCGGTATGATCTCATGGTGTTTATACTTGCGTACTATTGTTTGTACAGATGAACGTGGTACCTTCAGGTGTTTGGAAATTGCTCCCAAGGATGAACCAGACTGTGGAGGCCTACCTTTTTTTTTCTAAGGTCTTGGCTGATTTCTTTTGATTTTCCCATGATGTCAAGCAAAGAGGCACTCAGTTTGAAGGTAGGCCTTGAAATACATCCACAGGTACACCTCCAATTGACTCACATGATGTCAATTAGCCTATCAGAAGCTTCTAAAGCCATGACATGATTTTCTGGAATTTTCCAAGCTGTTTAAAGGCACAGTCAACTTAGTGTATGTAAACTTCTGACCCACTGGAATTGTGATACAGTGAATTATAAGTGAAATAATTTGTCTGTAAACAATTGTTGGAAAAATAACTTGTGTCATGCACAAAGTAGATGTCCTAACCGACTTGCCAAAACTATAGTTTGTTAACAAGACATTTGTGGAGTGGTTGAAAAACAAGTTTTAATGACTCCAACCTAAGTGTATGTAAACTTCCGACTTCAACGGTACATGCTTGCTTTGATTATCCAGGCCTACTGTGTTTTTTCACTACTGTGCACACATTGTTCCATTGCTGAACCGTTCTTGTTGCCAGTGTTGACTGAATAATTTATCCTATTTATTTGGTATTATAAACGAGATAGTTTGGGTCCTGGATGCTGATTGGCTGAAAGCCATGGGGTATGACACAAAATTACTTGTTTACTGTTCTAATTACGTTGGTGACCAGTTTATAATAGCAATAAGGCAACTCAGGGGTTTGTGTTATATGGCGTTGCGTCGTGCCTAAGTACAACCCTTAGCCGAGGTATATTGGCTATATACCACACCTCCTGAGGCCTTATTGCTTAATTATATTAGTCATGTGACTGTCTATCCCATGGCATTACTACCTCAGGGATCTAATTTACTTATAAACTAAATCTATAAGCAAATAATTAACTGTTTATAAACTACTTAGAATCCCTTCAGAAAGTTTTACCATGAAGTCTTATATTGTCCCATGTTTATGTAACCTTACATGGTTGTTTTTGGCCTTTTGGCAAAGGCTACCTCTGGCACCTCTGGTCAGGTAGAGGATTGAGGCCTGACTTTCTGCTGGTTCAGCAGGGTTAGTAGGCTACTACCTCCTGCTGACTGACCT
The DNA here is from genome assembly GCF_964263955.1 of Coregonus lavaretus. Lineage (NCBI taxonomy): Eukaryota > Metazoa > Chordata > Actinopteri > Salmoniformes > Salmonidae > Coregonus > Coregonus lavaretus. The sequence continues at coordinate 11,867,723 of NC_140010.1, read as the reverse complement.
CCCTATGCTTGCTAACAAACCATCCAGGGGGATGCTAATCCAGCAAATAAGATCTGTAGGAGCTAGTTTGGCAGCCAGGGGATCCATCCTTCACATACTGTCCTCCTCTAACTAAACCTCATAACCCTTCTTCACTCACCCTCATCATATAATTCTATTAATTCATGTATTTATTTATTTATTCCAGGAAAATCCAATTACAATTGTCACACCTTACCAGGGAGTCCTCTTTTCCATCCCAGTTGCTCTCCCGAGTCTCACCTGATCAGTTTGAGTCCACTTGCACATGGTATGACCTCTGATATAACTGCGGAACCCAAGTGGCCCTGGCCCCCTCATAACCCTCAAAAAATGATCTCACCTATGTCCATGAACAAGAACCTCTGTCCACTTCGACAGTCAAACGTGTTAAGGTGTTCAGCTCTGAAAGATTAATATGGCCGCTGGGCTGGCATGGGGCCAGCGACTCTAGGATGTGACCTGGGATTGGAAACCATTAGCTCCATGCAGATGGCTGGAGGGCTGCTGGGGACTAATCACTGAGAAATTAGAGCTGGAAGTGTAAGGATGGCGAGGTCAGCCAGGAGGAGTGAGAGGATATAAGACCTATAGTCAGGCAAAGATACTCTACTGATGATATCCTCCACAAGGCCACAGAACGGACTGCATTTGATATTAGGGAGATACATGAGATACAAAACCTCACTGAATGGATACTTTTCTGCAATTCTGTCCATTTTGCCATGGGGTTTTGTACTGTGTATTTAAATACTGTATTAGCGACATAGCTCATTCTAAAATTTCTACTACTGTACAGTACATTGCATTTTAGTTACACTGTTAATACACACTGCATATTTATTGATATACTGGATTCTTGACATAGCTCACTCTAATATATCTACTGCTGTACATATCATTCTTAGTATATCTTGTGTAAATTAATCTGCTGTATATACGTGTAGATTGCATTTGGATTACTGTTACAGTGCTATTTGGATTGTTAATGGATTGTTCTGCCATTTCTTGATTTAATTTATTATTATTATTTTTGTGACATTTTACTGCGTTGTTAGGAGCTAGTAACATAAGCATTTCGCTGCACCCGCTATAACATCTGCTAAACTGTGTATGCAACCAATAAGCTTTGATTTGATTTATAGATTCCGTTTACAATGGGCTAACTAGTAGAGAAGAAGAGGGATTTGAAGATCTTCTTTAAATCTCCTTATAACCAATTTCTTGATTCTTGATTCATTGACACTTTTACCCTTTGGGGCTTAAGGTTAAAGAGGAACAGGTTTCAGACACCGTGAACAGGGTTCCAGACAAAGTTCCAGACAATCCAATCATCCAAATGTCTCAAAAAATGAAAGAAGTAATGGGGTGGTGGGCAAGAAATGTTCGCCCTGTGTCGTTAGGTCAAAGAAACAAGTCTATTTAACGACGGTCAACAGGTTCAGGTTCAAAAAGTCAATTGAATGAACTCACTCTTCGTACAGTACACTATGTTCTACAAAAAGCATTAACAAGCTTGTTACAGGCTTACTGTCCCAATTCTGCTCTAATTGACATATCTGATTAGCCAATTGTTCCACACAGTTAATGGCCATAATGTTAATAGCTTAAGCACTAAGCAGGGGCTACAGGCTGTGTGCAGTAAGTGCATGTAGTTGCCATGTAAAGCCTCGCAAACTGTCTGATCTCGCAAGCACTACCGATAGGGCAGCAGAAATCAGTCTGGTGGATTATATACGAGTTTAGGGTCCATGACCTCTTAAACCCAATTAGAAAAATGTAAACACTCACTGTGTGCCCTGTCATTTAACAATCAACAGCACTGTGGGCAAATTATAACCAAACTACAGCAAAGATAGAGATATTGCAAACTATGGACCATGTCTTGCTTTTCCTTATGACCAAGTGCTACATGCAGACATATAGAAATAATAATCATGTGGTTTTAACTCTATGATTGTGGCCTTCATTTTGGTAGGCAAGCAGGCAGCAATGCAGGCCTTTGGTCCCAGCCCAGGTAATTTTTTGCCAAATGTGCTTCACTTGCACCCTAAGGGCAATGATGCCATCTACTGGTGTATTAGACGTCTGGTATTTGCTTAGTTAGGCCTAGTATTCCATCCACTCAAGACCGTACAGTCGATGCAGAAAAATTGATTGACAGTCTGTTTGCGGAAGTTGCCTGTTGGAAGTAACTAACTAGATCATTAAATGTGGACTAGCATGCAACTGTGCAGGTTGGTGTATTATATTTCCTTTGTGTAGACAAGGTTCCATTTGAACATTTTCGATTATTGTCGTGATATACCATTCAAAGAATAAAATGGTCTGACCCTATCTGTCACATAATTTAGCAGGCGCTAGCTAGCTAGCTGCGGGTATGTTAGCTTACCAACCGACTGATCTCTAGGGTGACTGGACACTACTTTTTATACGGTGAACTAAATTAACATTATTGTAAATCCATCTCGGTCTGGTAGCTAGTAACTGAGGTGAACTAACTTAATTATTTTTGTATCCAAGATGTAGCTAGCAACCACAGAGCAAAGTCACACATCAATGGTGGATGAAATGCTGTGTTTTATAGCAATGTTGTCATGAGCTGGTTGTACAGTTTGAACCAGTCCAGATGGTGGGGGTGATATAAATACAAGGGACCTTTTTATAACTGATACATGAACAATATAATGCATCACTTGAACTCAATAGAGATAAGAATTCATCACCCTCTATTTCACAAACACAGTTGAAGACAAAAGAAAGAGACAGACACCAGCATTAAATATTTGGCACTTTTTATCATTGTTATTTTGTATTGTATACCAGCATGTTACAGTATGTTACGTTACATTTGAGATTGTATCATCTTTCATGTTTCTCGTACTCTTCTCTCTAGGGTCAGATGATGTGTCCACTTGGAGAGTCCTGCACCATGAAGCAGCAGTAAGGGTAGACTGTGTCTGTGACACCGCCCCTGTCTCTTTCCATCCCAGTGACTGAGCCACCATGTCCTCAGTGATGTTTCCACCCCGCTCCCCACCTTCCTCTACCCCTGGGAGCAGTGGCTGCGGCAGCGGTGACATACCTGCAGCTGGCGTGACGACCCAGTCCACTGAGCAGGCTCTGTTTGCATCGGACCGCTACGCCCGGCTCATCCTGGCCCAGATGAACAAGATGCGCCTCCGGACAGATTTCTGTGATGTAAGGCTGCGGCTGGAAGGCCGTGTGTTCAGTGTCCACAAGCTGGTCCTGGCTGCCAGCAGCCCCTACTTCTCCGCTCTCTTCTCTGGGGGGATGAGCGAGGCAGACAAGGAAGAGGTCCAGATCCTGGGAGTGGAGGCACCAGTGTTTGAGGTCCTGCTGGAGTTCATATACACAGGTTTGCCCTGTCATGAAATGTACCATTTACTGAATGTGTAGTGTACAGTAGTGTGCTCATACAAAGAACAGTAATACATGATACAGACTTCTTTGTGTTTCTTTGAACTGAACCCGTCCAGGCATGATTAACGTGACGGTGGAGAACATGCAGGAGCTGATGGTGGCAGCAGACATGCTGCAGCTGAGTGAGGTGGTGTCTATCTGTGGAGAGTTCCTCAAGGGCCACATGGACCCGTCCAACTGTGTGGGGGTATACCAGTTCCTTGAGCAGATCGCCTGCATGGACATGCTGGAGTTCACTGAGAACTACATCCAGGTCCACTTTCTGGAGGTGCTACGCATGGTCTCTTTCTTCCTCCATCTCTGTCTGTCTGTCTTGTCTTCAGATTCTCTCTTCCACCTTCGCTTCTCTGAGGCTCTTTCTCCTTTCATCTCATTATAATCTGCTGAGTGTGTGTAACAAAAAGTGAATAATCTGTTACCAACCTGTTATAACACTTACATCAACAAACAAAATCACACTCAAAACATCTGACCTTTAGGTGTGTGTGTCGGACGAGTTCTGGGATCTGTCCAAGGACCAACTGGTGAAGCTGCTGCGGAGCGAGGAGCTGCGAATCGAGGATGAGTACCAGGTGTTCACGGCGGCCATGGACTGGGTCCTACAGGACGTGGCCAAGAGGAAGAAGCATGTGGTTGAGGTGCTGGACCCAGTCAGGTTCCCCCTGCTCTCCCCACAGAGACTCTTCAAGTACATCGAAGGTTAGATGGAAAGATGTTTCCTCCTGATTTGTCAGGCAGGAACGTCCTTATTTTTCCTGATTTATCAGGAACTGATTTTCTGAAATCCTTTTTTATTTCTCACACCATTAAAATGGGCTTATCCCAAACCAGTATGTTTCCCCAATTTTCATTGTTGTGCTGCTAATCAATGACATCATATAATTTCTCTGTGTAGGCATTTCTGACTTCAGCCTGCGGGTGGCGCTGCAGACACTGCTGAGGGAATACACAGAGGTCAGCAAGTCTCCCAAAGAGAATAAGATGTACAGCCTGTTACAGCCAGCCAAGATGAGGCCCAGGAGAAAGGCCAGGAAATACCTCTATGCCATAGGTAGGTAAACCTCAGTTCAGCACCTGAACGCCTTTATATGACGATAACAACAGAACTGGGGTGGCCATTTTTGTTGTAGCATCTTCAGTGTAAACTCAGCAGATTATACGAGTACCAGCTGGATCCAAATTGAATTATTCCATTTCATGAAGTGATCCAGGCTATGTTGTCACGGTTGGTTTCCCCTGTCTCAGGAGGCTACACTCGGCTGCAGGGTGGTCGTTGGAGTGACAGCCGGGCCCTGAGCTGCGTGGAACGCTTTGACTCATTCAGCCAGTACTGGACCACTGTGTCCTCCCTGCACCAGGCCCGCAGCGGGCTGGGAGTGGCTGTGCTGGAGGGCATGATCTATGTCGTGGGAGGTGAGACTCTCATTTTATTTATTTAACCAGGATAGTCCACTCAGTAATGAGTCCTGTCTGTGTGGTTCTGTGTTTGTTTATGCAGAGAACATGCCATGTGTTTCAACCTGTGTCTTCCTCAGGGCAATACAGTTCTGTTTCTAGTATTCTGTTTCTTGTCATTTCCCAGGGGAGAAGGACTCCATGATATTTGACTGCACAGAGAGATACGACCCGGTGACTAAGCAGTGGGCGGCTGTGGCCTCTCTCAACTTCCCACGCTGTGGTGTCGGGGTCTGCCCCTGTCACGGGGCACTCTACGCACTGGGTAAACTAACGAAGCCAAGGCCTTGATTGGGAATACGTGCTTAATTTCTCCCCTCCTTGAAGTCATCACAGATCTAACATGATTGGACATATGAAAGCAAGGTTTCCACTGCATAGCTTTCACCAAAACAGTCATGTCAGAACAGTGATGTTTTTAAAGAAGGGAATGAAGAAATTAGTGTCCAAGAGTATTTAACTTGGGTCTTTGGGATAAGGTATTAATACCATGTCTCCTCACTGCTGTGTTCCTGCAGGTGGTTGGGTTGGATCAGAAATAGGGAAGACGATGGAGCGGTACGACCCGACAGAGAATAAGTGGGAGATCATTGGAAGCATGGCAGTGCCTCGGTACTACTTTGGCTGCTGCGAGTTACAGGGTAATTCAATTCATACATAACAACAATACATAAAACATTTACAGGAAAATATACTGTATCAATATACAGTGAGGGAAAAAAGTATTTGATCCCCTGCTGATTTTGTACGTTTGCCCACTGACAAAGACATCATCAGTCTATAATTTTAATGGTAGGTTTATTTGAACAGTGAGAGACAGAATAACAACAACAAAAATCCAGAAAAACGCATGTCAAAAATGTTATAAATTGATTTGCATTTTAATGAGGGAAATAAGTATTTGACCCCTCTGCAAAACATGACTTAGTACTTGGTGGCAAAACCCTTGTTGGCAATCACAGAGGTCAGACGTTTCTTGTAGTTGGCCACCAGGTTTGCACACATCTCAGGAGGGATTTTGTCCCACTCCTCTTTGCAGATCTTCTCCAAGTCATTAAGGTTTCGAGGCTGACGTTTGGCAACTCGAACCTTCAGCTCCCTCCACAGATTTTCTATGGGATTAAGGTCTGGAGACTGGCTAGGCCACTCCAGGACCTTAATGTGCTTCTTCTTGAGCCACTCCTTTGTTGCCTTGGCCGTGTGTTTTGGGTCATTGTCATGCTGGAATACCCATCCACGACCTATTTTCAATGCCCTGGCTGAGGGAAGGAGGTTCTCACCCAAGATTTGACGGTACATGGCCCGTCCATCGTCCCTTTGATGCGGTGAAGTTGTCCTGTCCCCTTAGCAGAAAAACACCCCCAAAGCATAATGTTTCCACCTCTATGTTTGACGGTGGGGATGGTGTTCTTGGGGTCATAGGCAGCATTCCTCCTCCTCCAAACACGGCGAGTTGAGTTGATGCCAAAGAGCTCGATTTTGGTCCCATCTGACCACAACACTTTCACCCAGTTCTCCTCTGAATCATTCAGATGTTCATTGGCAAACTTCAGATGGGCCTGTATATGTGCTTTCTTGAGCAGGGGGACCTTGCGGGCGCTGCAGGATTTCTGTCCTTCACAGCGTATTGTGTTACCAATTGTTTTCTTGGTGACTATGGTCCCAGCTGCCTTGAGATCATTGACAAGATCCTCCCGTGTAGTTCTGGGCTGATTCCTAACCGTTGTCATGATCATTGCAACTCCACGAGGTGAGATCTTGCATGGAGCCCCAGGCCGAGGGAGATTGACAGTTATTTTATGTTTCTTCCATTTGCGAATAATCGCACCAACTGTTGTCACCTTCTCACCAAGCTGCTTGGCGATGGTCTTGTAGCCCATTCCAGCCTTGTGTAGGTCTACAATCTTGTCCCTGACATCCTTGGAGAGCTCTTTGGTCTTGGCCATGGTGGAGAGTTTGGAATCTGATTGATTGATGGCTTCTGTGGACAGGTGTCTCCCTTTAAGAGTGTGCTCCTAATCTCAGCTCGTTACTTGTATAAAAGACACCTGGGAGCCAGAAATCTTTCTGATTGAGAGGGGGTCAAATACTTATTTCCCTCATTAAAATGCAAATCAATTTATAACATTTTTGACATGCGTTTTTCTGGATTTTTTTGTTGTTATTCTGTCTCTCACTGTTCAAATAAACCTACCATTAAAATGATAGACTGATCATTTCTTTGTCAGTGGGCAAATGTACAAAATCAGCAGGGGATCAAATACTTTTTTCCTTCACTGTAATTGCTTCCGCTGTCTCAATGACGTAATTTTCCTGAATGGCCTCATTCCCCTCTCCCCTATGTCTAGGCTTCATCTATGTGATCGGGGGGATCAGTGATGAGGGGATGGAGCTGCGTTCGGCGGAGGTGTACGACCCCATCTCCCGGCGCTGGAGCGCCCTGCCCGTCATGGTGACCCGGCGGGCCTACGTGGGCGTGGCTTGCCTCAACAACTGCATCTACGCTGTGGGGGGCTGGAACGAGGCGCTGGGCTCCCTGGAGACGGTGGAGAAATACTGCCCTGAAGAGGTGAGGGAGTTATGGTGGATTTATACAGTGCATTCGGAAAGTATTCAGACCCCTTCCCAGTTACGTTACAGCCTTTATTCTAAAATTTATTAAATAACTTTTTTTCCTCATCAATACCCCATAATGACAAAGCGAGAACAGGTTTTTTGAAAATTTGGCAAATGTATTAAAAATAAAAAACAGATACCTTATTGACATAAGTATTCAGACCCTTCGCTAAGAGACTTGAAATTGAGCTCAGGTGCATCCTGTTTCCATTGATCATCCTTGAGATGTTTCTACAACTTGGAGTCCACCTGTGGTAAATTCACTTGATTGGACATGATTTGGAAAGGCACACACCTGTCTATACAGCTGTGGAAAAAATTAAGAGACCACTGCACATTTTTCTTAAATCAGCATCTCTACATGTATGACAGCCATTCCATTCCAGTGTCTGTTGAATTCCAACACAGGCACACCTCATTCTACTGAATTAGGTACTGATTAGGTGATCACCTGAACCAAATCTTATTTAACGAGGAAAAGTATAAAAACCACTACTGTGGTCATCACTTGCCTCTTGCAATAGGACCAGCTGGATGGCAAAAACAGTGCTAATAGTACCTCAAAAGTAATATTAATCAAAAAATAACTATTGACCATGCCAAAAGAGTTGAAAATGAATGTTTTGAGTGAGGAAAATAAGGGTTCAATTCTGGCTTTACTGGCAGAGGGATACAGTGAGCGTCAGGTTGCTTCCATCCTTAAAATTTCAAAGACGGCGGTTCATAAGAACAAGGTCAAGCAGCAGACATTGGGGACAACAAAGCTACAGCCCGGCAGAGGGCGAAAACGACACTCTACTGACCGGGATGACCACCAACTCATTCGAATGTCACTCAACAACCGTAGGATGACATCAAGTGACCTACAAAAATAATGGCAAACAGCAGCTGGGGTGAAGTGCACGGCGAGGACGGTTCGAAACAGGCTCCTAGGGGCAGGGCTGAAGTCATGTAAAGCTAGAAAAAAGCCCTTCATCAATGAGAAGCAAAGAAGAGCCAGGCTGAGGTTTGCAAAAGACCATAAGGATTGGACCGTAGAGGACTGGAGTAAGGTCATCTTCTCTGATGAGTCCAATTTTCAGCTTTGACCAACACCTGGTCGTCTAATGGTTAGACTGAGATCTGGAGAGGCCTATAAGCCACAGTGTCTCGCACCAACTGTGAAATTTGGTGGAGATTCGGTGATGATCTGGGGGTGCTTCAGCAAGGCTGGAATCGGGCAGATTTGTCTTTGTGAAGGACGCATGAATCAAGCCACGTACAAGGTTGTCCTGGAAGAAAACTTGCTTCCTTTTGCTCTGACATTGTTCCCCAACTCTGAGGATTGGTTTTTCCAGCAGGACAATGCACCATGCCACACAGCCAGGTCAATCAAGGTGTGGATGGAGGACCACCAGATCATGGTGTCATGGCCAGCCCAATCTCCAGACCTGAACCCCATTGAAAACTTCTGGAATGTGATCAAGAGGAAGTTGGATGGTCACAAGCCATCAAACAAAGCCGAGCTGCTTTAATTTTTGCGCCAGGAGTGGCATAAAGTCACCCAACATCAATGTGAAAGACTGGTGGAGAGCATGCCAAGACGCATGAAAGCTGTGATTGAAAATCAGGGTTATTCCACCAAATATTGATTTCTGAACTCTTCCTAAGTTAAAACATTAGTATTGTGTTGTTTAAAAATGAACATGAACTTATTTTCTTTGCATTATTCGAGGTCTGACAACACTGCATCTTTTTTGTTATTTTGACCAGTTGTCATTTTCTGCAAATAAATGCTCTAAATGACAATATTTTTATTTGGAATTTGGGAGAAATGTTGTCAGTAGTTTATAGAATAAAACAAAAATGTTATTTTTACCCAAACACATACCTATAAATAGTAAAACCAGAGAAACTGATAATTTTGCAATGGTCTCTTACTTTTTTCCAGCTATATATATATATATACACACATACAGTGGGGAGAACAAGTATTTGATACACTGCCGATTTTGCAGGTTTTCCTACTTACAAAGCATGTAGAGGTCTGTAATTTTTATCATAGGTACACTTCAACTGTGAGATACGGAATCTAAAACAAAAATCCAGAAAATCGCATTGTATGATTTTTAAGTAATTCATTTGCATTTTATTGCATGACATAAGTATTTGATCACCTACCAACCAGTAAGAATTCCGGCTCTCACAGACCTGTTAGTTTTTCTTTAAGAAGCCCTCCTGTTCTCCACTCATTACCTGTATTAACTGCACATGTTTGAACTCGTTACCTGTATAAAAGAAACCTGTCCACACACTCAATCAAACAGACTCCAACCTCTCCACAATGGCCAAGACCAGAGAGCTGTATAAGGACATCAGGGATAAAATTGTAGACCTGCACAAGGCTGGGATGGGCTACAGGACAATAGGCAAGCAGCTTGGTGAGAAGGCAACAACTGTTGGCGCAATTATTAGAAAATGGAAGAAGTTCAAGATGACGGTCAATCACCAATCATCATTTTGCAGTGGTCTCTTACTTTTTTCCAGAGCTGTATAAAGGTCCCACAGTTGACAGTGCAAGTCAGAGCAAAAACCAAGTCATGTGGTCGAAGGAATTATCCGTAGAGCACCGAGACAGGATTGTATCTAGGCACAGATCTGGGGAAGGGTACCAAAAAAATTCTGCAGCATTGAAGGTCCCCAAGAACACAGTGGCCTCCATCATTCTTAAATGGAAGAAGTTTGGAACCACCAAGACTCTTCCTAGAGCTGGCTGCCCGGCCAAACTGAGCAATCGGGGGAGAAGTGCCTTGGTCAGGGAGGTGACCAAGAACCTGATGGTCACTCTGACAGAGCTCCAGAGTTCCTCTGTGGAGATGGGAGAACCTTCCAGAACGACAACCATCTCTGCAGCACTCCACCAATCAGGCCTTTCTGGTAGAGTGACCAGACGGAAGCCACTCCTCAGTAAAAGGCACATGACAGCCAGCTTGGAATTTGCCAAAGGCACCTAAATGACTCTGGTCTAATGAATCCAAGATTGAACTATTTGGCCTGAATGCTAAGTGTCACGTCTGGAGGAAAACTGGCACCATCCCTACGGTGAAGCATGGTGGTGGCAGCATCATGCTGTGGGGGTGTTTTTCAGCAGCAGGGACTGGGAGACTAGTCAGGATCGAGGGAAAGATGAATGGAGCAAAGTACAGAGAGATCCTTGATGAAAACCTGCTCCAGAGCGCTCAGGACCTCAGACTGGGGTGAAAGTTTACCTTCCAACAGGACAACGACCCTAAGCACACAGCCAAGACAATGCAGGAGTGGCTTCGGGACAAGTCTCGGAATGTCCTTGAGTGACCCAGCCAGAGCCCGGACTTGAACCCGATCAAACATCTCTGGAGAGACCTGAAAATAGCTGTGCTGCGCTCCCCATCCAACCTGACAGGGCTTGAGAGGATCTGCAGAGAAGAATGGGAGAAACTCCCCAAATACAGGTGTGCCAAGCTTGTAGCATCATACCCAAGAATACTCAAGGCTGTAATCACTGCCAAAGGTGCTTCAACAAAGTACTGAGTAAAGGGCCTGAACACTTATGTAAATGTGGTATCAGTTTTTAATATTAATATATTTGCAAAAAATTCTAAAAAACCTTTTTTGCTTTGTCAATATAGTGTGTAGATTGATGAGGGGGAAAAATCAATTTAATAAATTTTAGAATAAGGCTGTAACGTAACAAAATGTGGAAAAAGTCAAGGGATCTGAATACTTTCTGAATGCACTGTAAATACAGCCTTGTTTAAAAAGCAACACATTGTCACCTCATAGCTTTATGTAGATGGTAACACTACAACGCCTCTGATTTCCCTCAGCCGGTCTCCCTCAACTATGTCTCCATCTCTTCTTCCCTCTAAAGGAGAAATGGGTGGAGGTGGCCCCCATGGCGGTGGCAAGGGCCGGGGTGTCCGTGTCAGCCGTTAACGGACTGCTGTACGCCGTGGGGGGACGGGCCTCCAGCAGAGACTTCTCGGCCCCCGTGACTGTGGACTCTGTGGAGATTTACGACCCCCACCTGGACACCTGGACGGAGATTGGCAACATGATCACCAGTCGCTGTGACGGGGGCGTGGCCGTGCTCTGAGATTGAGCCCAAGTAGAACCAAGGGAGGTGGTTCGGTGAATCGTGAAACATGATGAGTAGCCGTTTTTAGGTTTTTCCAGGAACAAACCTCATTCTCAGACGAGAATACGGTTTTATGTCTGGCACCGTGAGATTACATGATGAGTAACCTTGCCTGAGACCTGGAGACTTGCATTAGCTACAGAGCTATAGATGCCGAAATGGCTTTAGCTTAGGGGCAATTCCATGGTAACAGAAGACTCCGATTTTTCACTTTAAAATATATGCCAAACAAAATACATAGATCTCAAAGTTTACCAAACCATACAACTCTATGCACAATTACTACTTTGAACAATTTACACAAAAATATATACAGTACCAGTCAAAAGTTTGGACACACCTACAGCTCAAATAAGCAAAGAGAAATGACAGTCCATCATTACTTTAAGACTTGAAGGTCAGTCAATCCAGAACATTTCAAGAACTTTGAACGTTTCTACAAGTACAGTCGCAAAAACCATGAAGTGCTATGATGAAACTGGCTCTCATGAGGACCGCCACAGGAATGGAAGACCCAGAGTTACCTCTGCTGCAGAGGATAAGTTCATTAGATTTACCAGCCTCAGAAATTGCAGCCCAAATAAATGCTTCACAGAGTTTAAGTAACAGACACATCTCAACATCAACTGTTCAGAGGGGACTGTGTGAATCAGGCCTTCATGGTTGAATTGCTGAAAGGAAACCACTACTAAAGGACACCAATAAGAAGAAGAGACCTGCTTGGGCCAAGAAACACAAGCAATGGACATTAGACCGGTGGAAATTTGTCCTTTGGTCTGGAGTCCAAATTGGAGATTTTTGGTTCCAACCGCCGTGTCTTTGTGAGATGCGGTGTGGGTGAACGGATGATCTCCGCATGTGTAGTTCCCACCGTAAAGCATGGAGGAGGTGGTGTTATGGCTACCACAGAATTCTGCAGCGATTAGCCATCCCATCTGGCTTGGGCTTAGTGGGACTATCATTTGTTTTTTAACAGGACAATGACCCAACACACCTCCAGGCTGTGTAAGGGCTATTTTACCAAGAAGGAGAGTGATGGAGTGCTGCATCAGATGACCTGGCCTCCACAATCCCCCGACCTCAACCCAATTGAGATGGTTTGGGATGAGTCGGACGGCAGAGTGAAGGAAAAGCAGTGTTCAGCATATGTGGGAACTCCTTCAAGACTGTTGGAAAAGAATTCCAGGTGAAGCTGGTTGAGAGAATGCCAAGAGTATGAAAAACTGTCATCAAGGCAAAGGGTGGCTATTTGAAGAATCTCAAATATAAAATATATTTTGATTTGTTTAACACTTTTTTTGGTTACTACATGATTCCATATGTGTTATTTCATAGTTTTTATGTCTTCACTACTATTCTACAATGTAGAAAATAGTAAAAACTAAGAAAAACCCTTGAATGACTAGGTGTGTCCAAACTTTTGACTGGTACTGTACATTTACTAGAAAAACTGTGCAGATGCAAAGTTTAGTAACAGAATTACGGTAAAATCTCCCTCCGTTTTATTCTGTTACCAAACTTTGTAGCTCCACAGTTCTTAATGTAAATGTGTTTTTGTAAAATTTCCAGTGGAAATTGTTAAAAGTAGTCATTGTGCATAGAGTTCTATGGTTTGTTTAACTTTGTAATCATTGGTTTTTGTTTGACATATTTTAAAGTGAGTCTCAGCGTAATTCCGTTATCATGAATTTGCCCTTAGCGGGCTGACACTGTGGTGCAGCAGGAGACAGGGTTTGTTACCCGGTTGGACACACTAGACAGCTGCATACGACATGTTCTTAGCCATATCAAAGACGAGTCCTCGAGTTCATTATCGTCATGGCCTTCACCAGCAATGTGTTTAACTTTTGAACAGCAGTGGCAGAATGCCGTAGCAGAATCTAATTCCATTATCTCCTATATCCATGGTCACACATTGTACTCTCAGTTAGCCAATGGAGGGTGAACTACAGTTGGGATGAGACTTGTAGAATACTTTTTTTTCAGCACCTCACAGAGCATGAACACATACCTTTTTTTTTAGCTAGAAGAGTTGTGTTTTCAAAATACAAGACAAATCACTTTCTGTGGACTTCCGAGTGGAATAGATGGATTTCAGAATGTTTGGATTGTTTTGTTATTCTGGATTGTTTTTTATTGCTTTTATGTAACTGAACTAGACGTACATTGTACACAGCCAACGGATGACTGGGACACTGCCAACCAAGAAACTGTTGATTCAAATGAGCTGGCTAGGCTACAGTACCTACTCCCAGTCAGTTACATGGCAGACCTATCTCTCTCCATCACTCAGTCACTTCCCCGCTCTGTTTTAGAGAAGTGTGCCAGTGTTTCTGGAGGTTCAATAGCTTTCATTGTTACTGTATTGTCTCAGCTCATTTGTGTTAACTTAAAAACATTGACACTTTCAGGACCATTACATTCTCCACTGAAGTGTACGAAGGATGTTTGTCTGTTTCTGAGAATGGGATGGCTGGCTGTCACTCTTTGTGATATCCTATCAATTGTTTCAACCTGTGCACTTTTAATGGAAATTGAAATATTAATTTTGCCCAACTTCAATTTCTCACATTTAAAATTACCACCAAAACGATGTTTAACTTCCATGGGAGTTGTCCGTTATCCATGTTGACTGAAGGTAGACTGACTGCTAGTGCGATGGGCTTCATGTGTTTAAACTGAGTTGTATTAAACCTTGAACTGCACTTACTTGACGGCTGAAGCAAGAAGCTACTACGAGCAAAATGTTACTTATGGTCCCTCATGTCAAACTTTGTTACGGTTGGAAATCGTAAGCTTATGGTATCGTTCTGCTGTGCTCACTGCGTCTGTTAAATTATCACTACGGTTTATGGTTTGACACATTACTCTGTAGTATAACTGTTGCACTCAGTATTTCTGTTTAATATGTCTCATTGACTGAAATGCAGCCATTGTGTATATATATAAAAAAAAATGCTGTAAATATAAGTGCCTTTTTAGTCAGTACTCACCATTCCAAAACACTGAGAAATGTCCCTTTGGTTGAAAATACTGTAGCTTGTATCACCTTCATTCAGCAACGGCACTAGATTACAAAGTGAATTTATATTTCAGCCCTCACCTGTTGAGGAACGGAAGTGTCATGAGTAACACATTGATTAAAAGAAAATCCAGATATGTGAAAATGTCATGATTTTTTATTGAAAATGTTAATGTCGCACCCCCTCCATTTTCCCCTGTTAACTCCTACTGAACAAGACCCTGATCTGTGTTCCACTCTTCATTCACTTGTCTTCTTGAGATACTTTAGCTCTCAAGTGTAAACTCTGAGTGAGTATCCCCTAGCCACCATTACCTAGTCAACTCTCAACTGTCTTGATCTTCTTCTCCGGGCACATCTCCTTCAGTGTCAATGTGGCCACCAGGGAGAAGGTAGCCACCAGAGTAAGTATGGTTCTCATGGCTTTGAACCAGCCGGGGTAGCCAGACAGCAGAGTAAGGTCATAGTGCAGGGCCAGGCCCAGCCCCATGATGACCACCAGGGCTCTGCGATGTTGTCCCTGCAGAGCAGAGCCAGCCAGGCCAGCAGGGAGGGCACCACACTGTTGCCCAGGTTCATCCAGTCGGGCTGGGCAGGGCTCCCCTCAGGCAGGGAAAAGCCCCAGCGGGTCCCACCCAGGAAGAACATGATGGAGGCCCCATAGACCACCTGGGCGTAGGCCACCTTAGGGAGGTAGGACTGGGTCACAGCCATCAGCAGGGGGGCACCCAGGAATGGAAGGAGGCCAAGGTACAAAGCATGATTGGGCGCATTGGCCAGGGCTTTCAGGCTGAGGCGCTGTTGGTCCTCTCCTCTCGCAGGAGCGGGGTGCCCCTGGCAGAGCAAAGAAGCAGAGCAGCTCAGGAACCTGAGGGTCAGAAACCTGGAGGAGGCTAGTCTCTGGAACAGTAGCGAAGTCGCCATGGAAACTTGTGGAGCCATCAAGTGGTTGGAACTGGTGTAAAAACATTCCCTCTTCACTGTGCAGCTGGACCCACAGAGTACCCGTTGCAGAGATTGCCATGTTGGACCTTGGGTGTAAAAAATACAGTGTTGCGGAAAGCATTTCTCAGTAGGGTTTATTTGTTGCAAGGACAGATAGACCAATATGATGGTGTCATAATAGGAACTGATGTAATGTTTCTACTTACCACACAGGGATTCAATTGCCTCTTCAATGCAAATGAGATCATTTTATTACCTAAAATGGGAAGAGGTGCATGTGCATTTTAGAACATAAGATCAAACTGGTTAGCTAGCTAGCTAGCAAGCTTTGGCATCTTTAGCATTAGCTAATAACGTTAGATATCCAAAATAATAGACATGTTCTAACAAAAGCCTGTGTTTTAAAAATGTAGTCATCCTTTTCACCCTTGATCTTCACGTTGTGCAGATTACTAATAAATTAGCCATAGCAGAGGCTTGTTAGGTCGTTTCCTCGATTCACAGTGTCTGCCGAAAGTTTGATTTCAGCAACGATCGATTATTGCGCCTGCCTGAGAGATAGTGTGTCGCATTCAATATCACGAATATGTAGCTAACTAGTACTTTGTTTTAATACTAGTTAAACAGACAATTTTGATAATCATTTTTTTTAACTCTAGTTTCTTTCTAAGCTGTTTTTAGTATAGTACTTTTCCCCCCACTCCTATTCAGTTTGAAACAACATGCAACCTGAGGCTGCAAAATTATATATAAGAACTTGAACGTACCCCCAGATAAGTAAGCTCCGCGAGCGCTCCAAAAACCCAAACAAACACCAAATCGGCACATAGCATGAAGAAAGTATTGCAGTGCTAAATCATTGATGGAATATTAATAGTCAATATATATTTTGGAATCATATTTCGTGAAGAACATCTTGCTTGATATAAGTAGGTTTTGGTATCATCATATAAAATCTAGCAAGCTAACGCAGTAGGTATATGGCTAGTTAGCGCCCGAATCCCCGTGTGGGCTAACGTGGTAGCCATTTTGAAGCCGTGTTGTTCCAACGAAGCGAAGGTCTGTTTACCTCTATTTGCAGAAATGTGACAGCAATATTAGAAACAACTTCACGTTACTCTGTTGCAAAAAATATATTTTATGTCTTTCAAATGTGTTTGAGACTGGGTCGTAGTTGTGCGAGTTACTGTATGTTAGCTAGTTGACTTGCTAGCTTTGGATGATAGTCGTGGCTAGCTAGCTTGCTAACAACTTGGTTACAACGAATATACACTGTATGGCCAAAAGTATGTGGACACCTGCTCGTCGAACGTCTCATTCCAAAATCATGGCCCATGAGCATTAATATGGAGTTGGTTCCCCCTTTGCTGCTGTAACAGTCTACACTCTTCTGGGAAGGATTTCCACTAGAGCATTAATGAGGTCTGGCACTGATGTTGGGCGATTAGGCCTGGCTCGCAGTCAGTGTTCCAATTCATCCCAAAGGTGTTCGATGGGGTTGAGGTCAGGGCTCTGTGCAGGCCAGTCAAGTTCTTCCACACCGATCTCTACAAACCATTTCTGTATGGACCTCGCTTTGTGGACGGGGGCATTGTCATGCTAAAACAGGAAAGGTCCTTCCCTAAACTGTTGCCACAAAGTTGGAAGCACAGAATCGTCTACAACAGGGTTCTTCAATTCCGGTCCTGGAGGGCCGAAACACGTCTGTTTTTTATTTCTACCTGGTAGTTAATTACACTCACCTGGTGTCCCAGGTCTGAATTAGCCCCTGATTAGAAGGAGAGGATGAAAAACAGAGGTGTTTCGGCCCTCCAGGACCGGAATTGAAGAACCCTGGTCTACAATGTCATTGTATGCTGTAGCGTTAAGATTTCCCTTCACTGGAACTAAGGGGCCTAGCCCGAACCATGAGAAACAGCCCCAGATCATTATTCCTCCTCCACCAAACTTTACAGTTGGCACTGCATTGGGGCAGGTAGCGTTCTCCTGGCATCCGGCAAACCCAGATTTGTCCGTTGGACTGCCAGATGAAGCGTGATTCATCACTCCAGAGAACGCGTTTGCGCATGGGGATCTTACGTTTGTGTGCAGCTGCTTGACCATGGAAACTAATTTCATGAAGCTCCCGACTAACAGTTATTTTGCTGACGTTGCTTCCAGAGGCAGTTTGGAACTCGGTAGTGAATGTTGCAACAGAGGACAGATTATTTTTATGCACTACAGCACTCAGCGGTCCCGTTCTTTGAGCTTGTGTGGCCTACCACTTTGTGGCTGAGCCGTTGTTGTTGTTACTCCTAGACGTTTCCACTTCACAATAACAGCACTTACATTTACGTCATTTAGCAGACGCTCTTATCCAGAGCGACTTACAAATAGGTGCATTCACCTTATAGCCAGTGGGATAACCACTTTACAATTTTATTTTATTATTTGGGGGGTTGGGGTAAGGGGGGGGGGGTAGAAGGATTACTTTATCCTATCCCAGGTATTCCTTAAAGAGGTGGGGTTTCAAATGTCTCCGGAAGGTGGTGAGTGACTCCGCTGTCCTGGCGTCGTGAGGGAGCTTGTTCCACCATTGGGGTGCCAGAGCAGCGAACAGTTTTGACTGGGCTGAGCGGGAACTATGCTTCCGCAGAGGTAGGGGAGCCAGCAGGCCAGAAGTGGATGAACGCAATGCCCTCGTTTGGGTGTAGGGACTGATCAGAGCCTGAAGGTACGGAGGTGCCGTTCCCCTCACAGCTCCGTAGGCAAGCACCATGGTCTTGTAGCAGATGCGAGCTTCAACTGGAAGCCAGTGGAGTGTGCGGAGGAGCGGGGTGACGTGAGAGAACTTGGGAAGGTTGAACACCAGACGGGCTGCGGCATTCTGGATGAGTTGTAGGGGTTTAATGGCACAGGCAACTTATAGTTGACCAGGGCAAAAATGTGTCAAACTGACTATGACGGTGCCACGTTGATAGTCACTGAGCTTTTCAGTAAGGCCATTCTACTGCCAATGTTTATCTATGGAGATTGCATGACTGTGTGCTCGATTTCATACACCTGTCAGCAACGGTTGTGGCTGAAATAGCAGAATCCACTCATTTGAAGGGGTGTCCACATACTTTTGTAGCTAGCTAAACTAGCTAGCAAGATAATTAGCTAGCAGTGATCTAAGTTTTTGCTTCCTGAATCTGCTCAAATTATTTCTGAACTTGCTGTCAAGAATTTTGACAGTGTCTTAACTTGTTTGTAATAGTGAATGTGTCCACAAGATCTGTCAACTGCTTGAAATCAAAAGTCATTCCAGTGTTTGTGAATTGGTGCATCAGTTGTCCTTCGTGCATTAGGAATGAATGTGTACCTCAGCTGGCAGTAGCAGCCTAGCTATCAATTTTACATTGCAATGCAGAGTAATAACTTGGTCAACCCAATACACAATGGAAGCCATTGGACAGCCAATCACAGTGCTATAAAGGATGTTTATTGATTTGACTTTAGGAAGCACTGCAGCCTTGTGATCATTAATGATGATGATCTGCTGTGAGTGGTTTGCAGTTCTTAGCAGCTTAGAACACACACAATCACTCACTGTCCTATTTAGATTAGGAGCTGGGAGAGAGTGAGAAAGTGTTCAGGTCTATAATATTTTTAGACTGGTATACATATTTGATAAAACTTGCAGTTTTATAAGGGAGTATAAAATGTCTTAAGAGCTCTGGTTTTTGATGGTGTTTTGCTTCAACTTTTTTTTTTTCTTCACCATTGCAACGTGTTTGCTGTCTTTTGAATGAGAAACTATTTGTGGGTTTATCAAAGGTGTTCTGGGAGAACATTTAATCAAGTTTGATGTACAGTACAGCTTGTGCTGGGAACATTACTCGGGTATACACCTGCATAAACTTGTAGGCTACGGGTCTGTGCATTACAACCTTACCGTGTGTCTGAGATTCAAAATTATTATTGTCTGAACTAATGCTATTTCTGTTTTGTGTTTGCAGGTATGGTCTGCATAAGTGCATCAACTACATGTGAAAGCAACACTACAAGAGGACGGAAAATACTTGGATTAACTGAGCAGCACCTGTCCTTCTGATACATTATCCATATGTTCATACACTTTCTTTGCTTTGGAGAAAGGAAGATATTTGCATTTCAGAGGTTCCCTCTTTTATGGACACGTTTATTTTTTGTCTTTCGACAAAGGAGTCCTAGGTGGGTTGTGACACACAGGACACTGATTGTAAGAGATTGCTGTTGTACTGTTTAAAAACTGTTGCACTCTCATCCTTCAACCACACAACTACGGCTAATTATACCAGCAAATATAATAGGACAGATGAAGGCAACAAATCTAACCAGCCATTGAGACACCGTTGTCTTTAGCATGCATTGAAAAACTGCCTTGTAATGCATTGTTCTGCAGTATCAACATTTCACTGACCGCGATTGAAGATGTCAGAAATGTAACAGTGGATTCTACTGCCTTTACTGTCATGTGACTGTAATACTAGACACCTTCTTTTTCTTCCTTCAACCCCAGAAAGCCTTTTCACCAGTTTAATGAGGTGAGCTGTGGTTTTCAGTGACCTCCATTGGAATAAAAAGAGGTCTCTGAATTGATTTATTTTCTTCATGTGTTTGGGTAGAGTCTAAAATGACGCTGTAAAAGGTGAGCATCTAGGTCTAAGAGCTGGCACTTAGTGGCAGGAGAAGAGCCAGAACCACCTCCCACCCCTTTCTGATGTCATAGTGGAACTGTCCCGTTCACACTGACAGGGATCGATGCCCCAGGGCTTCCAATCTCACCAGAAAACCTGCACATGCCACTCCCATTGGACAATTCACCTGCCTGTCTACTGAGCCCACCAATCAGAACCTTCAGTTTCACATCACGGATCAAGCAGGTTCCATGTGTCTCTTCCCCTGACAAAGAATCCTACCTGCTTCAGTAGAGTGATCAGGACGAATTGGGGGGTAACAACACTCCCCCCCCCCAAAAATAAAACACATAACTTCCCCAGCTCAAACCATGTGTTAAAATCGTTAGTGAAGTCCAAAGCCATCAAATCCCCTCCTGGGTAACTAACCTTGAATCAACCCCAGGCCTCTGGATCACCATTCCAGATCATCCCAGAACCCTGTGACCCGTCTCCCAACGCTTCACCCTGGACGACGGGGTCTGCCGCTGGGGAAAGGGGCTGTTCTGTCCTGGAGGAGGAGGAGGAGGGCTCGGCAGTGAGGTGCTGCTCTCCATCACACACTCTGAGTCAAGCCCACCGAGGAGGGAGAGACCGAGAGAAAGAAGAGAGGACTTCAGAGCCAAAGACTCTGGGGTAATAATGACAAGTCTTATGCAACATAGTGTTGTTTCTTTTGTCCCAGAATCCAATATTTCTCATTCATTTTACTCTGTCAGATCCTTGCCATGAGGTTTGATGCCTCGATCCACTGACCGGAGACACTGGACCTAAATGGCGCAGCATGACTTTGTCCCTGCCTGGCTTAACTTCTCCACTCCCCAGCCTGCCAAGGTGAGACCGTGTCTGTGTGTACGTACGTTTGTGTGTGCGTGCAGCCAGGGGCAGGCCGATTGGGGGCAGACTGACTGCAATCAGCACAGGAAAAAGAGTCAGAGATGCAGTTTGTACTCAGGGGAAACAGACATGAGAAAATCAAGTAAGTGACACTGAATGAATGTAGACTGTAATGGAGAGAGGATGAAGAAAATGACAGGGAGTGAAGGGGATTTTGCTTGTTTTATTATTTGTTCCTCATCGGGTTGCTATCTTCCAGGCTATGTATGATTTGAAATGTGTTTTCTTGGTGTGGTAAGTGAAAGCAGTAGAAAGGGAAGATGAATGGACAGATGGAGAAGTGTGAAAGGCAGGAGAGCTTGTTGTGGTGTTGTCTTGCACATGGGACTACTAGACATGGATTGAGATTCAGCTAAATGAGAACAGTGTTTTTATACTCTCAGCAAGAGCTTGGAGTAATCTGGTAGTCAGTGGAGCCTATACCAGGTGATTTTCAGGTTGTAAACCTGTAGATCAATTGGTAGAGCATGGCGCTTGTAACGCCAGGGTAGTGGGTTCGATCCCCGGGACCACCCATACGTAAAAATGTATGCACACATGACTGTAAGTCGCTTTGGATAAAAGCGTCGACTAAATGGCATATTATTATTATTATTATTATTATTATTAAATGAGTTGTGGACACCGATCTCAACATTGGCCAGTCCAGTAAGATCAATCTGATAGTGGTGACTAATGGACAACTTAAAGTTATTACATAAACACCAAAGCTCCAGAGTCTAACGGCGGCAAGCTTTACACCACTCCAGCCGACGCTTGGCATTGCGCATGGTGATCTTAGGCTCGTGTGTGGCTGCTCGGTCATGGAAACCCATTTCATGAAGCTCCTGACGGACAGTTCTTGTGCTGACGTTGCTTCCAGAGGCAGTTTGGAACTCTGTACTGAGTGATTTTTACGCGCTTCAGCACTCTGCGGTCCCGTTCTGTGAGCTTGTGTGGCCTACCACTTCGCGGCTGAGCCGTTGTTGCTCCTAGATGTTTCCACTTCACAATAACAGCACTTACAGTTAACTGGAGCAGCTCTAACAAGGCAGAAATTTGACGAACTGACTTGTTGGAAAGGTGCCACGTTGAAAGTCACTGAGCTCTTCAGTAAGGCCATTCTACTGCCAATGTTCGTCTATGGAGATTGCATGGCTGTGTGCTCAATTTTTATACACCTGTCAGCAACTGGTGTGGCTGAAATGGCCGAATCCACTAATTTGAAGGGGTGTCCACATATTTTTGTGTATATAGTGTATGTGTATTATGTATTATGAGTGGTCCTCTGTAGCTCAGCTGGTAGAGCACGGCACTTGTAACGCTAAGGTAGTGGGTTCGATCCCCGGGACCACCCATACACAAAAATGTATGCACGCACGACTGTAAGTCGCTTTGGATAAAAGCGTCTGCTAAATGGCATATTATTATTATTATTATTATTATGTAGTTGTGTGACATTCTTTTGCTAAATAAAGCAGATGAACAATTTGGAGAGTTTGGTGTGAGAGAATTCCTTCCTGTTTCACACTTGTGTGTGTGTGGAGGTACTAGAGGACTAGGGGTATGATCTGGGAGCACATGGTTTCACTTCACTGCCCTTTTTTTTTTGTGACAATGATGGCGTCTACTGTATGGCTGCAGTCTTGCGAGCGCCGACCCAACTTTGCTATTTTGTGATTATTTTGCCGTTTTCTTATTTCTATTTCTCGTGTGTTTTTGTTCTATTTAAAATACTACTGATATTGATTACTGCATTGTTGGGAAAGCGCTTGCAAGAAAGGCATTACACTGTACTTGTGCACATGCCAATAAAAATGGAAACCTTTCTTTGTGTCCAGTCCCCTGCAGCCAGCCTTGAGAAGCATGGCGACCCCCATCACCACCGGAACAGCTGTGCTGCCGTGAGCCGCCGCCGACACAACTCCTCCGATGGCTTCTTTAACAACGGTTCCCTGCACGCCCCCGCAGGTAACCCCGATGATCTGAACCCCCTGTGTTTGTTATGTGTGGTTTGTTGACAGCCTGCTTGAAAGAGCGGTGTTTGTTTTGTTCCATAGTATTAAACTGTCTGTCCTGTGTGTGTCTGTAGGTGATGGGTGGCAGCAGCCCTCTCTCCTCCTGAGGCATGACTCTGTGGACTCTGGGGTGGCGAAGGGGGGGCATGGCGGCCTAGCGGGGGGGTCCTGCTGGAAGGAGGCTCATCCCACCTGGAACGGGGCGCCACAGGACGGGCACCACCACCTGGGGCGCCACCCCAAACGCCCCGGGACTGGAGGAGGGGACAGGCAGGGGGGGCACCGGCAGCGCAACGGCAACTTCCATCCCCGCAAGAGCGCCCCTGGGACCCTCTACCAGGAAAAGTTCCCCAATGAGGAACGCAGCAGGGAGGACAATCTGAAGTTTGTGGAAGAGGACTTTGTGAGTAATAATCTCATCCTCCATTCCTGAAAACCTCTTGAAAACTTCTTGTCACATTTTAAGCAATGTTAGCAAAGACATTACAGTCTTGAGTTACTGTGCCATATGTCAATGGGCATAGTGACATTAAGACCTAACAGGGAAAATATCTGGATTGGTACAGGTAAACATAAAACATCATGGGAAATATACTGTATATACAAACGTATGAAATAATGTAAATGTTTTCCTACCAGCCCTCCCTTAACCCTGAAACAACTGGAAAGCCCGGGAACCAGACGAGGCCAGTGGCTCCTCACGCTGGAGTATGGGGTAATCACTCTAATAGATTGATTGATCTCTCGACATTACAAAGTTGACGCCAGTAACATCTTCAGCCCACTCCCTTTGTCTCCATGTCGTTACCCCCCCTCCTAACTAGTTGTTGTGCCCCATCTCTCCAGAGAACCCCCCTAGTGGCAAACAGATGGTGTCTAAGATGCTGGTGATCAAGAAGGTTTCCAAGGAGGACCCAGGATGCATTGCATTCTCTACTGGCTTCGCCAGCTCCGGAGCCCTGCCCATCAATGGCAGCAAAGCCCCGTCCACCATCACTAGCTCCACCCACTCAGTCTATAAGAACCTGGTGCCCAAGTCTGCTGTGGTGCCCACCAAGCCCCCTCAGTGGAAGCCGAGTGGGAGAGACTCCACCAAGCCTGGCATCCACCTGTCAGGACGAGACTCTGTCTTCACCAGCCCTGTGTCTACAGCCAAACCCTCCGCCCCCGGCACCCAGCTACACAGCCACAACAACTCCAAAGAGGTGAGGGCAGCTCTCCAGACCCCTTACACACGCCAAAGGATTTATAGAGAGCGTATAGCAAGCCATACAAATCTAGTCCTGAATAAAGGGAGAAAAGTTTACGTAACTGTTAGAAACCACAAACAAGGGCTCAACATTCTCCTCCCTCTCTCACTGTGTGCCCATTTCTCTCTCTCTCTATCTCTCTCTCTCTCTCTCTCTCTCTCTCTCTCTCTATGTGTGCCCATTTCTCTCTCTCTCTCTCTCTCTCTCTCTGTGTGCCCATTTCTCTCTCTCTCTCTCTCTCTCTCTCTCTCTCTCTCTCTGTGTGCCCATTTCACTCTTCCTCTCGCTCTCTCTCTCTGTGTTTTCTATCAGAATCCTTTCAGTACAACTCCTCCCATAGACATCGCCTCGTCGTCACGGCTGAAGCTGATGCGGCGTGGACCAGACCGGAAGAGTGACTTCCTGCGGACGCTGAAGGACGAGGGTACCGGAGACCTGACCTCCAGCAGCAGCCCTGGGACACCTGGAGAGGTACATAACACCCCTAGAAAATGTCCAAGTGGGACGCAAAGGCCCTCCAAAACAACATCCAAAATGTTAAATTCAAACCAATTGAAGGTAAATTCACAGGCTGACTGAACGAAAATAAACTAGAGGCATGTCAAATGTGGAGCGTTACATGATTCAGTTCATATGTAAGCAGAAGTGACCTTGTTTTATTAAGGTGTCTATTCTTTGGTGTAAATGACTCCTCAGGGCAAGATCAGCACCCCAGAGCCCAAAGCCTACAGCCAGGGAGTCTGCAATGAGAACGGCCTGTCTCACTCCCTCAGCGACTCAGACACTGATCACTTGTCCAGCTCCCTGGAGGAAGAACACCGGTAGGACTGACATATACATGCATACATACAGTGGGGAGAACAAGTATTTTGCAGGTTTTCCTACTTACAAAGCATGTAGAGGTCTGTAATTGTTATCATAGGTACACTTCAACTGTGAGAGACGGAATCTAAAACAAAAATCCAGAAAATCACATTGTATGATTTTTAAGTAATTAATTTGCATTTTATTGCATGACATAAGTATTTGATACATCAGAAAAGCAGAACTTAATATTTGGTACAGAAACCTTTGTTTGCAATTACAGAGATCATACGTTTCCTGTAGGTCTTGACCAGGTTTGCACACACTGCAGCAGGGATTTTGGCCCACTCCTCCATACAGACCTTCTACAGATCCTTCAGGTTTCGGGGCTGTCGCTGGGCAATACAGACTTTCAGCTCCCTCCAAAGATTTTCTATTGGGTTCAGGTCTGGAGACTGACTAGGCCACTCCAGGACCTTGAGATGCTTCTTACGGTGCCACTCCTTAGTTGCCCTGGCTGTGTGTTTCGGGTCATTGTCATGCTGGAAGACCCAGCCACGACCCATCTTCAATGCTCTTACTGAGGGAAGGAGGTTGTTGGCCAAGATCTCGCGATACATGGCCCCATCCATCCTCCCCTCAATACGGTGCAGTCGTCCTGTCCCCTCTGCAGAAAAGCATCCCCAAAGAATGATGTTTCCACCTCCATGCTTCACGGTTGGGATGGTGTTCTTGGGGTTGTACTCATCCTTCTTCTTCCTCCAAACACGGCGAGTGGAGTTTAGATCAAAAAGCTCTATTTTTGTCTCATCAGACCACATGACCTTCTCCCATTCCTCCTCTGGATCATCCAGATGGTCATTGGCAAACTTCAGACGGGCCTGGACATGCGCTGGCTTGAGCAGGGGGACCTTGCGTGCGCTGCAGGATTTTAATCCATGACGGCATAGTGTGTTACTAATGGTTTTCTTTGAGACTGTGGTCCCAGCTCTCTTCAGGTCATTGACCAGGTCCTGCCGTGTAGTTCTGGGCTGATCCCTCACCTTCCTTATGATCATTGATGCCCCACGAGGTGAGATCTTGCATGTAGCCCCAGACCGAGGGTGATTGACCGTCATCTTGAACTTCTTCCATTTTCTAATAATTGCGCCAACAGTTGGTGCCTTCTCACCAAGCAGCTTGCCTATTGTCCTGTAGCCCATCCCAGCCTTGTGCAGGTCTACAATTGTATCCCTGATGTCCTTACACAGCTCTCTGGTCTTGGCCATTGTGGAGAGGTTGGAGTCTGTTTGATTGAGTGTGTGGACAGGTGTCTTTTATACAGGTAACGAGTTCAAACGTGCAGTTAATACAGGTAATGAGTGGAGAACAGGAGGGCTTCTTAAAGAAAAACGAACAGGTCTGTGAGAGCCGGAATTCTTACTGGTTGGTAGGTGATCAAATATTTATGTCATGCAATAAAATGCAAATAATTACTTAAAAATCATACAATGTGATTTTCTGGATTTTTGTTTTAGATTCCGTCTCTCACAGTTGAAGTGTACCTATGATAAAAAATTACAGACCTACAAAATCTACATGCTTTGTAAGTAGGAAAACCTGCAAAATCGGCAGTGTATCAAATACTTGTTCTCCCCACTGTACATACATACACACACACACACACACCATCAGTCTACTGAGCAGTGTTTGCTGTTTCCTTGCAGGTTACTGAAGGCCATGGGCTGGCAGGAATACCCAGAAAACGATGACCGCTTCCTGCCCCTGACTCAGGAAGAGCTCAGCGAGTTCCAGACTAAAACTGAACAGGTACGTCTGAGTTTGACACAATCTTACAATAACATCATCAATATGTTATGTGCATCTTCGGTGACTGCTTTAAACGTCATAGGAAGTGACGTGTTTTGAATAGAATGAAAATGGCTAGTGTTTAGGTAGCCTAGTGTATGTGCTGTTGCCAACTCTTTCATCGCTGTAATGCTGTACGGTAGAGTTGTCTCAAGCATATAGTGTGGGACCAGGCTAGTGTCTAGAGCCCCGTTTATACCTGGGTCTAACATGCGTCCTTTGTCCTGATCTTGTCCACATTCTGATTGTGCCCACATTTTTAGACAGGTGTAGATGATTAAAAGACTAATTGTGATCTGATTGATCTGCATGGTCAAACCATTTAAATCACATATATATATATATATATATATATATATATACACACAGTGGGGGAAAAAAGTATTTAGTCAGCCACCAATTGTGCAAGTTATCCCACTTAAAAAGATGAGAGAGTCCTGTAATTTTCATCATAGGTACACATCAACTATGACAGACAAATTGAGAGAAAACATCCAGAAAATCACATTGTAGGATTTTTTATGAATTTATTTGCAAATTATGGTGGAAAATAAGTATTTGGTCACCTACAAACAAGCAATATTTCTGGCTCTCACAGACCTGTAACTTCTTCTTTAAGAGGCTCCTCTGTCCTCCACTCGTTACTTGTATTAATGGCACCTGTTTGAACTTGTTATCAGTATAAAAGACACCTGTCCACAACCTCAAACAGTCACACTCCAAACTCCACTATGGCCAAGACCAAAGAGCTGTCAAAGGACACCAGAAACAAAATTGTAGACCTGCACCAGGCTGGGAAGACTGAATCTGCAATAGGTAAGCAGCTTGGTTTGAAGAAATCAACTGTGGGAGCAATTATTAGGAAATGGAAGACATACAAGACCACTGATAATCTCCCTCGATCTGGGGCTCCACGCAAGATCTCACTCCGTGGGGTCAAAATGATCACAAGAACGGTGAGCAAAAATCCCAGAACCACACGGGGGGACCTAGTGAATGACCTGCAGAGAGCTGGGACCAAAGTAACAAAGCCTACCATCAGTAACACACTACGCCGCCAAAAACTCAAATCCTGCAGTGCCAGACGTGTCCCCCTGCTTAAGCCAGTACATGTCCAGGCCCGTCTGAAGTTTGCTAGAGTGCATTTGGATGATCCAGAAGAGGATTGGGAGAATGTCATATGGTCAGATGAAATCAAAATATAACTTTTTGGTAAAAACTCAACTCGTCGTGTTTGGAGGACAAAGAATGCTGAGTTGCATCCAAAGAACACCATACCTACTGTGAAGCATGGGGGTGGAAACATCATGCTTTGGGGCTGTTTTTCTGCAAAGGGACCAGGACGACTGATCTGTGTAAAGGAAAGAATGAATGGGGCCATGTATTGTAAAGATTTTGAGTGAAAACCTCCTTCCATCAGCAAGGGCATTGAAGATGAAACGTGGCTGGGTCTTTCAGCATGACAATGATCCCAAACACACCGCCCGGGCAACGAAGGAGTGGCTTCGTAAGAAGCATTTCAAGGTCCTGGAGTGGCCTAGCCAGTCTCCAGATCTCAACCCCATAGAAAATCTTTGGAGGGAGTTGAAAGTCCGTGTTGCCCAGCGACAGCCCCAAAACATCACTGCTCTAGAGGAGATCTGCATGGAGGAATGGGCCAAAATACCAGCAACAGTGTGTGAAAACCTTGTGAAGACTTACAGAAAACGTTTGACCTGTGTCATTGCCAACAAAGGGTATATAACAAAGTATTGAGAAACTTTTGTTATTGACCAAATACTTATTTTCCACCATAATTTGCAAATAAATTCATAGAAAATCCTACAATGTGATTTTCTGGGGGAAAAAATCTCATTTTGTCTGTCATAGTTGACGTGTACCTATGATGAAAAGTACAGGTCTCTCTCATCTTTTTAAGTGGGAGAACTTGGACAATTGGTGGCTGACTAAATACTTTTTTCCCCCACTGTATGTATGTGTGTGTATATATATATATATATATATATACACACACACAGTGGGGAGAACAAGTATTTGATACACTGCCGATTTTGCAGGTTTTCCTACTTACAAAGCATGTAGAGGTCTGTAATTTTTATCATAGGTACACTTCAACTGTGAGAGACGGAATCTTTTAAAAAATCCAGAAAATCACATTTGTATGATTTTTAAGTAATTCATTTGCATTTTATTGCATGACATAATTATTTGATACATCAGAAAAGCAAAACTTAATATTTGGTACAGAAACCTTTGTTTGCAATTACAGAGATCATACGTTTCCTGTAGGTCTTGACCAGGTTTGCACACACTGCAGCAGGGATTTTGGCCCACTCCTCCATACAGACCTTCTCCAGATCCTTCAGGTTTCGGGGCTGTCGCTGGGCAATACAGACTTTCAGCTCCCTCCAAAGATTTTCTATTGGGTTCAGGTCTGGAGACTGACTAGGCCACTCCAGGACCTTGAGATGCTTCTTACGGTGCCACTCCTTAGTTGCCCTGGCTGTGTGTTTCGGGTCGTTGTCATGCTGGAAGACCCAGCCACGACCCATCTTCAATGCTCTTACTGAGGGAAGGAGGTTGTTGGCTAAGATCTCGCGATACATGGCCCCATCCATCCTCCCTTCAATACGGTGCAGTCGTCCTGTCCCCTTTGCAGAAAAGCATCCCCAAAGAATGATGTTTCCACCTCCATGCTTCACGGTTGGGATGGTGTTCTTGGGGTTGTACTCATCCTTCTTCTTCCTCCAAACACAGCGAGTGGAGTTTAGATCAAAAAGCTCTATTTTTGTCTCATCAGACCACATGACCTTCTCCCATTCCTCCTCTGGATCATCCAGATGGTCATTGGCAAACTTCAGACGGGCTTGGACATGCGCTGGCTTGAGCAGGGGGACCTTGCGTGCGCTGCAGGATTTTAATCCATGACGGCGTAGTGTGTTACTAATGGTTTTCTTTGAGACTGTGGTCCCAGCTCTCTTCAGGTCATTGACCAGGTCCTGCCATGTAGTTCTGGGCTGATCCCTCACCTTCCTCATGATCATTGATGCCCCACGAGGTGAGATCTTGCATGGAGCCCCAGACCGAGGGTGATTGACCGTCATCTTGAACTTCTTCCATTTTCTAATAATTGCGCCAACAGTTGTTGCCTTCTCACCAAGCTGCTTGCCTATTGTCCTGTAGCCCATCCCAGCCTTGTGCAGGTCTACAATTGTATCCCTGATGTCCTTACACAGCTCTCTGGTCTTGGCCATTATGGAGAGGTTGGAGTCTGTTCGATTGAATGTGTGGACAAGTGTCTTTTATACAGGTAACGAGTTCAAACAGGTGCAGTTAATACAGGTAATGAGTGGAGAACAGGAGGGCTTCTTAAAGAAAAACTAATAGGTCTGTTAGAGCCGGAATTCCTACTGGTTGATAGGTGATCAAATACTTATGTCATGCAATAAAATGCAAATGAATGTGATTTTCTGGATTTTTGTTTTAGATTCCGTCTCTCACAGTTGAAGTGTACCTATGATAAAAATTACAGACCTCTACATGCTTTGTAAGTAGGAAAACCTGCAAAATCGGCAGTGTATCAAATACTTGTTCTCCCCACTGTATGTGTGTATATATATATATATATATATATATATATATATATATATATAGCTGGAAAAAAGTAAGAGACCATTGCAAAATTATCAGTTTCTCTGGTTTTACTATTTATAGGTATGTGTTTGGGTAAAAATAACATTTTTGTTTTATTCTATAAACTACTGACAACATTTCTCCCAAATTCCAAATAAAAATATTGTCATTTAGAGCATTTATTTGCAGAAAATGACAACTGGTCAAAATAACAAAAAAGATGCAGTGTTGTCAGACCTCGAATAATGCAAAGAAAATAAGTTCATGTTCATTTTTAAACAACACAATACTAATATTTTAACTTAGTTCAGAAATCAATATTTGGTGGAATAACCCTGATTTTCAATCACAACTTTGGTCCTCTGTAGCTCAGCTGGTAGAGCACGGCGCTTGTAACGCTAAGGTAGTGGGTTCGATCCCCGAGACCACCCATACACAAAAAAAAAAATGAATGAACGCATGACTGTAAGTCGCTTTGGATAAAAGCGTCTGCTAAATGGCATTAATTAATTATTAACTTTCATGCGTCTTGGCATGCTCTCCACCAGTCTTTCACATTGATGTTGGGTGACTTTATGCCACTCCTGGCGCAAAAATTCAAGCAGCCCGGCTTTGTTTGATGGCTTGTGACCATCCAACTTCCTCTTGATCACATTCCAGAAGTTTTCAATGGGGTTCAGGTCTGGAGATTGGGCTGGCCATGACACCATGATCTGGTGGTCCTCCATCCACACCTTGATTGACCTGGCTGTGTGGCATGGCGCATTGTTCTGCTGGAAAAACCAATCCTCAGAGTTGGGGAACAATGTCAGAGCAAAAGGAAGCAAGTTTTCTTCCAGGACAACCTTGTACATGGCTTGATTTATGCGTCCTTCACAAAGACAAAATCTGCCCGATTCCAGCCTTGCTGAAGCACCCACAGATCATCACCGATCCTCCACCAAATTTCACAGTGGGTGCGAGACACTGTGGCTTATAGGCCTCTCCAGGTCTCCGTCTAACCATTAGACGACCAGGTGTTGGGCAAAGCTGAAAATTGGACTCATCAGAGAAGATGACCTTACTCCATTCCTCTACGGTCCAATCCTTATGGTCTTTTGCAAACCTCAGCCTGGCTCTTCTTTGCTTCTCATTGATGGGCTTTTTTCTAGCTTTGCACGACTTCAGCCCTGCCCCTAGGAGCCTGTTTCGAACCATCCTCGCCGTGCACTTCACCCCAGCTGCCGTTTGCCATTATTTTTGTAGATCTCTTGATGTCATCCTACGGTTGTTGAGTGACATTCAAATTAGTTGGCGGTCATCCCGGTCAGTAGAGTCGTTTTCGCCCTCTGCCAGTCTGTAGCTTTGTTGTCCCCGATGTCTGCTGCTTGACCTTGTTCTTATGAACCGCCGTCTTTGAAATTTTAAGGATGGAAGCAACCTGACGCTCACTGTATCCCTCTGCCAGTAAAGCCAGAATTGAACCCTTCTTTTCCTCACTCAAAACATTCCTTTTCAACTCTTTTGGCATGGTCAATAGTTATTTTTTGATTAATATTACTTTTGAGGTACTATTAGCACTATTTTTGCCATCCAGCTGGTCCTATTGCAAGAGGATAGTGATGACCACAGTAGTGGTTTTTAATACTGGTCCTCGTTAAATAAGATTTGGTTCAGGTGATCACCTAATCAGTACCTAATTCAGTAGAATGAGGTGTGCCTGTGTTGGAATTCAACAGACACTGGAATGGAATGGCTGCCATACATGTAGAGATGCTGATTTAAGAAAAATCTGCAGTGGTCTCTTAATTTTTTCCACAGCTATATCTGTGTGTGTATGTATGTGTGTGTATATATATAGCTACATCTGTATATTTATAGCTTACAATCAATACTTTCATATTTTCAAATAATTTGCATACAGGGAATAACCAGGAAATCTGGTCACAATGTGGACGGCTAAGAGACACAATACTACAATGTGTAGATGCAATTGCTACAATGTGGGCACAATCAGAATGTGGATAAGATCAGGACAAAGGACGCATGTTAGCACCAGGTATAAACAAGGCTTAGGTTCGTGTTTTCACTCGGTTGGTTCTTGTTCTTCCCAGCTGAAGAGGAATGGGATCATCCCCCTCCACTTCACCCCCTGGAGGTGTGTGGCCGAGGCCCACTTAGAAAAGGACGAGGGCTCCGAGTCTGAAACCAGCAGCAGCAGCCAGACCTCGGATGACGATGACATCAAAACCTGACGAAGTGGCTTTATGGAACAAACCCAACACACACCCCTCTCGTCTTTGTTTTCAGAACCCGTTTGACTTTTTGTTGTTCTTGCACAAGGGGAAAAAAACAATTGCATTCCAGTGGAGGGGGAAGTTCCTGCTTCGCCATGCAGATGTATTTTTCCCTGCACCTCTTCCCCTTGCTTTGTGGAGCTGAGTGTTCATCAAGAAAAGGGCAATGAACATCTGATTCTACTTTAAACAGATTTAACTCATTTCATTGATGCTGATGACATTAAAATGGTTTCCTGACATGTTTCAATAGAAATCAGGCCTTGCTTGGTGTTCTGGTTGTTTCTATGAATAAATTGGATTGTGTTCATGGTAAATCACATGGATTGTCAAAGAAAACGGTATAGTGTTAACCATGCTGTGGGGCTTGGGTGGTCTAGCAGTTAGGGCTGGATTTAAATTTAAAGGCAATGTTCCCACGTTCGCAGAGACTGCATTCACGGTGAGCGCTGCATGTCAGCTCAATCGGGAAAAACCTTAATTTTAACGCAGATCTTCCGCAATACGGATTAAATCCAGCTGCTTGACTAGACAAACCTACCAGTGTCAGCAAGGGGTCGAATCTGACAGTCAATTCCCAGTTCCTCGCCTCTCCCATAAATCAAATGAAAAAAGGAACAAATCATGCAGACTGATGTTACCACTAAGCCAGACACTTAGGCCTAGATTCAATCCATATAGCTGAAGTTCAGCGCAGTTTAAATTTAAAGGCAATATCCCTCAACTGGGCTGGCCACAGTCAGGATAGCTATTCCAAAAGCATACAAATTCATTATGTTTAGAGTACACCACTGATCAATGCGAGGAAGAACTGGGACAGTAGTTTGTGTTTCAAGAGGTGGATCTCTTCCCATTTGGAGTTTCTTTACACAAATCCAAGATGACTAATTGATCAAGTAAGTAGTCTTTAATGATCTGGTACAAAATCTTACAAATATGAAAAAGCACATACAGGTACACAATAGGAACATGACACATTTACAACTTGATCTGCAGTAGGAGGATGTGATGACAATCAGGAATTGGCATCAGAAAGTCACCAGGGCTTCACTCGCTGCAGGGGGAAACATGAGAATAATCACAATGAATTCATCATTAATATCACAAAAAGTCACACATGCTCTTGAATGTGAAAAGAG
Organism: Coregonus lavaretus; assembly: GCF_964263955.1. Classification (NCBI taxonomy): domain Eukaryota; kingdom Metazoa; phylum Chordata; class Actinopteri; order Salmoniformes; family Salmonidae; genus Coregonus; species Coregonus lavaretus. Next base: position 11,833,544 of record NC_140010.1, on the reverse strand, counting down.
CAGAGGTTGATCTATTGCTTACATTTTAAAAAGTTGGTCTAGTAGTACATGTAGGTATTCCATGACAACCTTAGGTAGTGGAAAATACATACTCCATACATACCGTTCAACCTCCATTTTGTCTTTGCCACCGTTGTCGCTAACATGAGTCTCCGGTTTCACTTTTTTTGAGTCATTCTCCTTTACTGGGCTGTCTTCTGGTTTCCTCTGTTAAACAATACAAAGAGGTGTTTGTGGATACTAGGATGGTTATCTGGAAGCAAATAGCTTCACTTCACTGACCTTTTTTCTGACCAGGTGTGAGATGTCAGAGGCTGGAGTCTTTGAGGGGGCGTTTCCGTTGGTGGATCGGACTTGAATCTGAGTGAGGGGGAGGACCCACCGACATATCCCTTAGAATACGTTGTTTAAAGCACAACAAATCAACCAATAAAGATGTCTAAAATCATGAGGCTCAGGCATACCATAGATGCAGACGTCCCCCCGTTTTGAGAACTTCCACTCTGAGCTGGAAATGCTGAACCACTTGCCTGAAAAAACCCAACGAAATGTGGAATCAAACTTCATGCTCGACGTATTGCATGAACTCAAACCTTACTTAAGAGAGCCTAAAAAAGTAAGTGGGCTAGGACTGGGTCAAGCACTCTGGTTAGAGCCCCCTCCATCTCAATCCCCTTCTCACCAGCGTCTCCTGCATCACAGCTTCTGCTGCAGCAGCCGCAGCCATTTTCTGTCCCACGTTGGCGTCCTCTACCTTCTCCTGGATCTCTGGCAGCAGAGCCTTCAGCTCCTCCATCTCCTTTCTCTCCTCAGGGGCCGCCTCGGACCCCTCTGCCTTCTCCAGCACCTCCTGGAGCTTGGCTGGGAGACAAACGATACAAGGGTGTAGAAGAGTAACATTTTCCAAGAATAAAACCAGCTAAACCAGTGGTCACCAACCGGTCGTCTTGTGCTGTTGGCGGTTGGTGCACTTGATTCAGAAGTGTTCCCATTTCATTTGTCTGAAAGGACAAACTCCGCCTACCCGGCGGACCAGGAGAGCTGTGGCTAAATCAAGTGTCTGCTGCGCTGGCCAATCGGATAGCTCAAATAACCGTGCCTACAGCTTCCACGACCCCACAGCAAAGGTTGATACTAGCCTACATGAGATTTCCTAACTTTTGAAACCATGACCAGAGAGACAAAGAATACAGCGAAGAGCTGGCTGCTGTTTTTGAGTTCATGTTTAAGTTTATTCAGCACTGTCAACACCGTTTTTATTCAACACTTTAAATTCAAAAACGCACTTCTCCCTACTTCCACTCGCGCTGTAGCTGCAATGAATGAGTAGCCAAGTGTATCGATAGGCCTGCGTTATTATTATTAGCAGCTCGTCGTGTCTAGTTTAATATTGAGGAATATTTCACTTTCTCTGGTCATAGGAACATGAATTTGTGCATGAGGCAGAAATAATGCGGTGCCACTCGAGTTTCACCATCAGGTGAAAGACAGTGTCCCCTCTCTCTGGTCAGTCTCACCGGAGGTAAGGAGAGAACGGGAACAGTGAGAGGCTGCTCTCTCCCTCCTTCTGCTGACTGACCATCAGATGCAGGTACCATCAGTCTAGTAAAATAAAAAAGCTAATAATTTGCAAATAATTTTAATTTATGCTCAGCTGTGCCTCGCAAGTGATACAACAACTGATCTATTTTATTATCAAAGCTAGTTTTGAAATATATGATCTGAGAAGAACATTGGCGGGCCAAGCATATAGCCAATATGATGTGATAATGTATTAGGCCTACTTTACACACCTCATTCCTACAGAACTGTTTTTATTACATTAATGTTGCATAGGCTTATTTTTTAAGTCATGTTTTTTTTATTTTTATATATATATATAGTTATATATTTTTATATATTTGCAGTAGATCTCTGCTTGCTTTTTGACAGTGAAAGTGATCTCTACTCAGAAAAGGTTGGTGACCACTGATCTAAACAATTCCTTTCAAAATGAGAATCTCATTGATCACATTCACCTCCTCCTCACCTAGTCTGCTCTTGATTACTCTAGCGGAGTGGTTGAAGTGTTCGATGGCCTGGCTGTACTGGCAGTCAGAGCAGAGGGTGAGGCCCAGCTGGTAGTGAGTCTCGGCCAGCAGGCGGCTGTCTGAGGCCAGGTGCTTCAGCTGCAGGGACAGGCACTCCTGGAAGTCATCCACCGCCTGGCTGTAATTGCCTAGGGTGGAAATCGAACAGGTAGTGAGGAACACACCTCACTGAAGCACAATGTATGGGCCAACCCCATATAAAAACGGGCCAAACCAAAGTACTAGTGGTGGTTGGGAAAGTACCTGATTCAGCCGCTACTTCTCCCAGTTTCAGATGGGCCTGAGCTGCCAGCAGCTGGTCCTCCTTACCCTCTTTCCTTCAACAGAACACAAACAATTTATCCAACGGCTCAATTTGATTTGTTGGAATAGATTTGAATAGAGTTGGCACTTGAAAGCCCTACATACACAACAACTAGAGGATAGCAGGGTAAAACATGGGAACGAGTGGGTATTTATTTCCTACCGTACCTTTTGTAGATGACCTTAGCCACCTCCAGCATCTCCCAGGCTAACTGCAGGTTGCCCACTTCCTCATCATCACTGTCCTCCGGTATGTCCTCCTGAGGTCAAAAGGTAATTGAATGTTAACTTACTGACTTTACAGCAGCTAAACCATCGGCAGGAACACACAGATAGGTCAGTAGTAGATGAAGTCTCACCTTTTCTTCCGTTCCTTCCCCTTCACCCTCATCATCTGAAACATTGACAGAAGTGTGTGTGAGTGCATTACATTTATTTTCTTTGCATCTAAGATATTGCCTAAACATTATGACGGGTTTGCCCTCAAACTGGCCATAAGTTCACCTCCATCCTCCTCTTCTGGGTTGTCTGATGACTCTTTAGTCTCTCCAGTTTCAGCTTCGTCACCCTTCTCGCCGATGACTTTCTCCTCTCCGTTCGTGGTATCAGAACCGTTAACATGGCCGTTCACAGACTGTCCCTCCTCACCTCCTCCAGTCTTCTCCACCGTGTTCTTATCTGAATCTGACTTTTCCTCGCCGTTCTTCTCTTCTGCCATGGCGTCATAGACCTGAACTCTGAGCTCATCCCTGGTCTTATCTGTGATAATAACAAAGGTATATTGAGAAGCGTATAATAATAAAAAATTTTAACAGGTAAATGTGACATTACACAGCATTATCTGATCTACAGCATTATCTGATCTACAGCATTATCTACATTATCAGAGAGATCAGCATAACCACTAGGCCAAATTGTATTTAAAAAAAATTAACATGTATGCTGTACCTTTAGGCATGCATCAACTACATGTGTGGTTTAACAATGCAAAATGTTTACCGTCAACATTGTCTGTGCTTTCAATGTTGGAGTCTTTGGGCTTCTCCTCCTCGCCTTCCTCCTCTTCTTCAGGAACCCCTGTCAGAGCGTTCCCCAAGACGCCATTCTCCATCCTGCAACACAACATTACATCTAAGTCTTAGTTCCAACTGTAACAGCTGTGGTTTGGAGAGAACAGAAGACTGTTTGCTCCCAGCATTCAGTGGGGTACATCACTAATCACCATTTATAACGCTTAGATTGAAATACTGTGAAGGACAGTGAACACTTACCTGGCCAGCTCCAAGAGAGCTTTACCACACAGGAAGAAAGCCTCTCCACACTCATCTGCTGTGTCGCCATACTTTTTGGCTCTGGAAAAATAAGTAGGGCAAAGTTATTTATAAATAACTGAATTAGTAATCGCTAATGTTTTTACAGACATTTATTCAGTGTGTCACTTGACTTCCACCCCTACTCACAACATCCCGCAGGCTTCTTGAAGGAAGTTGACCGCTGATACCACGTCCCCCATGACGAGATGTCTCTTCCCTGTGCCAATGAGTTTGTTCGCCTCCTCCATGACCATTTTGTAACTTGAAGAAAACAATGATAACCTAGTCATTTTTACTGTCTGTTAATGTCGGCACGAACAAAGTGGCTAGCTATCTAGTTACATTGGAAACAATATTCAACTGTCTTGCATAAAGACCAGTAACGTTAGCTTGTTGGTTAATCATGTATTCATTCACGAACGCAGTAACTAACGTTACGCGGTGAAATACGGTGGTTGCAACTCTACTTCTAGCTTCTCATCTCAGTAGCGCGTTTTCGCAAACTCTGTTCAGTGATGCTTTCCTGACCATTAACATTAAACACATCTTATGGTAAACATTTACATACCGTGGATGCACGTAGCTATAAAAGTTTATCAGAAGAATCAAGGACAAACAGGCACAGCTCTTTCTTGTATAATTGTTCTAAACTGGCGCCAAATTTGTTGATCATTTCCCGTCAAATTCTGCTTGGGAAAACGCGGGAGAAATATTAAAGGTGCAGTGACACATTTTTACATCCGTCGACTGTTGGGGAGGACTCATTCCAGCTGGAAGGGGGGTCCAGAGTGAACAAGTTTGGGAACCCCTGGTTGAACTTACTTGGGAGAAAGTATAGTGACAAAAGCAAGTAGCATAGCAAATGATTTGTGCATTTACCAGTAAGAAATTATCAATGTGATATGGAGGAGAACTGCTCTACCTTGCCTACAGGTGGGGCTTTAGAAGGATCTCCATCTCACATCAGCTCAGATCAAAGGAACACTCATTGAGACTGAGCTCTTTGAGCCCTTCACTATGGCACCTGCCATGCAATAATTTGATTGAACTCCAGTAGGCATGAGATGCAAGCCTCGAGTACAGGGTAAGCAATCTAGGACGTAGAGATCAGAGCAGATGAAGGTTCAAAACAACTCAGAGGTGTTCTGTCACCACACCACACATTTCTCTCAAGATGCATTTTGTCAGCTCGGTTCACTTCACAAAATGTTCATACTAGTTGTTCTAATGGAACCAATAAAGTTGTATTGAATTGAATTAAATCAGAGACATCAGCTCTGTCAGGCCTGTTTGCTCCTGGCCAAGATCCACCTAGAGAGAGCTGACAGGTGTGAAGGAGGCCCTTGTAAATAAACTTGCTGCTCTTGCTCTGTCCAGGGAGCTGAGAGAGAGCGCAGCCCTGCTGTCAGTGCCTGCTGTGATGGGAGCTCTAGTACCAACCCCCTCACTGAAGAACCCCTGCTAGCTCCCCTGTTACAGCCTTGTAAAGGCAGGCCTGGACATGACAACCAATCACAGGGCAGGCCTGGACATGACACCCCCAATCAGGCTCACAGTGAGAACCATCACACCAATTTGGTCATACATCTTCATCAACACAATACTTATATTCTAATATGAATTGTAGAATGTAAATGTGTATTGTGAATTGTAAATGTAATTTAAATTTAAATGTGAATTGTGTGTCCTATCTATTGCACTCAAGTAAAACATAGGTCTTAGAATGCTGACAATTTTGCTCTACTATGGTGAATGGTGAAAAAGCATCATCCCAACCTGTCTTCATTCACTAGAGGGGCTGTTGAGCAACCATGAGGCTCTTGTTGTTGTGAGGAAAATGGTCAGCTGATGGCCTCAATTATATAAGTCTGGATGACATAGTGTGTAATATCCTGTCTACATGTACATGGCAGTTTATAAGTTGCTTCATACTTTCAATAATATAACACTTTATCTCTATAGGTCCCTAGCAACAACAGAAGGAACACATTTGCATTGGCAGTCGGTATATGAGAACAGAGAACAGAGGAAGGTCTAGTGCTCTTCAAACAGTCAATTACTATGTAATTAGTGTTTTGGTGATGCTGATATAGGTAGGTACCATTTATGTCTGTATTAATGTGTTGTTGAAAGCTGAACATGGGGCTGTAGGCCTCTTTTTGATCTGTAGCCCACGCTCGCTGCCTGCAGGTTTAATAAGAGTTTATTGTGTTGGTCCCCTCTTGTCTGACCCTTCATGTGGTGTCCATGGCAACGACATGCAAAGACATCACCCCAGTGACAGCAGCAGGAGGGTGAGGTGGAGGAGAGGCACTGGGCCCTTCAGATTGCACACAACAATCTCTGTAGCATCTTTTCATCTGAGGGCAGAAAATGACTAGCCTGGTTCCATTGGCCTTAAGAGCTGACATCACAAATATATCTGGGATCAGGCTACATGACCACTGTGGAGACATATGATTTCTTAGTGTGTAGGTGTGTAATTTGCAACAGGGAGACACCTCCAGCAGAGAAGCAGAGAAAATGACTAACTCGCCTTCTCTAAGCAGGTCCTTATATTCAAATCTCACCCCACTGGGCACACACTGGTTGAATCAACGTTGTTTCCACGTCATTTCAATGAAAGTTGAATTGATGTCTGTGCCCAGTGGGACAGCACCAATGTTCTGTAAACACCCACCGAGAGGCTTGTAGGAAATCACAACATCAGCTGCTGCAGAATCACAGTGTCACAGAATACAATAACAATCAGTGTCCTTGGTCCTTGTTCCTCCAGTCTGGCGTCAATCACTATGAGAAAAAGTAGCCGTTATAAACATTCAGTGCAATTCTATGTCATTTTACATGACTGAAGACCTTAGCAGAATCTTTTTTAATACCACACACCATTACAGGCTAAGAATGGACAGAGTCTGAGAGATAGGCCTGTACGTTCATCTTATCATATTTCTGCAATGCCAAATCAGTGTGTCTTGTTTGCAATGAAACTGTCCCTGTTTGTAAATAATTAAATCTGAGAGGTCATTATGAAGCTAAGCATGGTACTTTCAAAAGTTAGGGCTACCTTTCCACCCCAGACAGAGTAGGCCCACCGACGCAGAAAAATGTAAGCTTTAACTGCTTGCTATTCTTCTTATACTGAATTACAATATAAACGCAACATGCAACAATATCAAAGATTTTACGGAGTTACAGTTAAGGAAATCAGTCAATTGAAATAAATAAATTAGGCCCTAATCTATGGATTTCACATGACTGGGCAGGGGTGCAGCCATGGGTGGGCCTGGGAGGGCATAGGCCCACCAACTTGGCAGCCAGGCCCACCCACTGAGGAGTCAGGCCCAGCCAATCAGAATTAGTTTTTCCCCACAAAAGGGCTTTATTACAGACAGAAATACTTCTCAGCACTCCACCCCACCCCCCTCAGACAATCCTGCAGGTGAAGAAGCCGGATGTGAAGGTGTAGCACCAAACCAGGGTCTACATATGTGAAAACAGCGCATTTCAATATTATGTAGAAAAATAAATAACATAAAAAAGTTCTACCCATCATCAAAAGTTTAAATATTTTAATAACAGTGATTTTCAAACACTGAGAAAATACTCTCCCTCTGACTAGAAACACATTGTAGGTTTTGAAAATCACTGTTTTTCTTACTTTTAATCCTATCCTGTGATGTCATAGAGACGCATTTTTTAGGACCTTTCTTCTTATCTTTTTAACCACAGATCATAGAAACGCGCCATGGTTTGGTGCTGGACGGCAGGCACGCTCAGGGTTAGGGCAGGCAGAAGGGTCAAACAGGTAGGGCTCCAACACAAAACTCTCTTGTTAGTATAAAGTTTAATTAAAATGAAGACAGTTGCCTACTTTCAGCACTATGAGCTACAGTATATATTTCCAATTGATTGTGCCGCGGCTGCCGCTTGAAGTTTCAGCACCACAATGCAAGTTACTCGAATCTGGCTTATTGTGAGGTCAATAACTCTGATAAATAGCTTCATCATGGGCAAGAAACATATTGTTTTTATTAAAAGTAGTAGTAAGCTATCAAAGTTGACCTCCGGTCCTACTTCTCATCTTCGCATTCTCCCTTTCAAACTACAGCAGCCCAGTGGATTCCATGAAAATGTGATACCTACCATTGTGGTGAGTAGCTACCGCGAGGGTAGCTATAGCATTAGCTAGTCTAGCATGCTGATGAAAAACTAGCAGTCATTAAAAACGAGCAGTATTTCAATCTTCTCAATTTGTCAGTTGGGATAATGGAATGATTAGGAGTACACAGCCATCTCCCATCCCTGGATTGAGGTACGTTTTCTGAGCCATATCTCGCACCGGCTCCACGCTGTCCTAATCGTGGTATAGCCGTGTTCTGACTATAGAGAGAATGTAATGAACGTGTAGTTGGATTCTGGCTAGCTATGGATAATTTGATTGAGTCCACACTAAACAGCCAATAGGTGCACTTTATATTGCTCGCCAGCGGAGAATCAGAGATGATGGGTGGCATCAGGCACACATCATTTTTATTTATTTTATTTATTTGTATACTACAATCACATCCATATATAGCCTAAGAGAAATATTGAAATGTCATCAATTGCAAATTGAAATTTAAAAAGCATGACCCTCCCCCATTTTCCTCCAGGTCCCCATTCTGTACATTTCCAACCATCCCTAACTAAATAAAAATACTGGGTATTTGTAATTTAGTTGAGTATTTATATTTTTGACTACTTTTACTTTTACTCCGCTCTTAGAAAAAAGGGTTCCAAAAGGGTTATTCGGCTGTCCCCATAGGATAACCCTTTTTTGTTCCAGGTAGAACCTTTTTTGGTTCTAGGTAGAACTCTTTTGGCATCCATGTAGAACCCTCTGTGTAAAGGGTTTAACATGGAACTCAAAAGGGTTCTACCTAGAACCAAAAGTGTTCTACCTGGAACCAAAAAGGGTTCTTCAAAAGATCCTCATATGGGGACAGCCAAATAACCCTTTTAGGTTCTAGATAGCATATTATAGAAAAGAGAATGAGAAAAGATGATAAGAGAAGACAAGGGTGGGGGACATTACTTATTTACTACTGTGTTTTAGTCCTTACTCATCCTTACTCATACGAGTTTTTAACCGCAGGTTACTGGAATGAGGAAGGAAATGTGCAAAGTCATGGTGCCATGTGAGGCAGTCAAATACTCATATCGACTGAATGACTGGGCTGTGGCTATTGTCGGTGTTATAACACCGCGAGATTTGAGCTGCTGTATATATTTCCAAGCGATTCTTCTCATTCTTTGCAATCCTCCTCTCAAGCTGCCGCGGTGGGACCGAAGCAGAGGTTTGTGTACACTTTGAATCTAACTTGAAAAGTAGGCAAAATTATTTTTTCGGTTATTACGAAAAAAAGAAAGTGAAAACTTAGTTATACGATGACTGTTTAGTTACACTTTTATTACCTTCTCGTTTTCTTTGTGTGCAATTTTATGATCATTCAATTGATTGTACATTTCCATTGACGACAGAATAAATGCAATTTAGCTTTTACAATCGTTTTTTGGGGGAGGATGTCAAGGTGGCCTACACCATTTGTACAATGGAATATTGGACTACAAAATCGGGTGAGGAAAATCACTGTCGAGAAAAAAAACGAAGATCATTGTGAAACAATCGTGTTTTGCTTTCACTTTTAGTTAGTTCAGGAATAAATATTTTTTATGAAATTAGTTAAAGCAAACGACACATTTTCATATAGGATTTAATTAATGTATACTACAATCAAATTCCGATTTAAAAAAAAAAAGGACTGTCACATAGGCCTGCGCGGCTACATCGCGGTGCGTTTATTGGCTGAGTGCATTCCAAAGTGCGCCCGAGCGTCAGTTCACCTTGAACAGTGAACTCAAGTGATCGAATGCCCTGTTCGAGAACAATGTCTGCAAGTATGCATACATGCTGGTTGACGAAATATGACTGCGTGCGTGATAAAGTGAGAGGTTTTGTCAGGCAAGAACAACCTGTTGAACTCTTTGATTGATGCGTAAAATAAAGCCATAAAAGCTCAATGAGGAAACACCTGTTGATTAGGTGTTGGGAATGAAAGAAGTGAAATTTTCGATTGAATCTATGTCCTCCTTGTATTTCTTTCAGTTCTGTACACATTATATTTATAGCTTCAATGCTGAAAATGTCTACAGATGTACGATCTTAATATGAGCCAGTTTGCTACAGCAGGGAAAAAATCTTGCAGCAAAAAATAATCTTGCATAATTATTATGTGGATTATAATTAATGGACATTTTTATAGGTGTTGATACATTTTTCGCAAATACACTACATGTTTAAAATGTCCTGCATTGCAGAAAGTTCTCCTGCAACAGGGTGTTCAAATGAAAATCCTACATCTGTAGAGAGAAAGAGGATGGAGAGAGCTTTCCAGTTCATCCCTCATTTCCAGTTATTTTAGTGTTTTTGTGTACTACCATTTAGTAGTTAATGCTGCTATACTGTAGATTGACAGCATACATATTTGTTATTTTGTTGTTTTATTAGGATCCCCATTAGCTATTGCAAAAGCTGCAGCTAATCTTCCTGGGGTCTACATTAAACATGACATAATAAAGAACAATAATAGACAAGAACAGCTGAAGGACAGAGCTACATACATTTAAAATAAACAGTAGGAAACAGGTAAAGGCCTTTTTTTTTTCAGGCAAAGTGAAGATGGCTGCAGGTAAAGCACGCATCGGGCATCTGGCCCCTGACTTCACGGCCAAAGCAGTGATGCCAGACGGCCAGTTCAAAGACATCAGCATGTCTGATTACAGAGGTTGGTAGGCGTACTACAACGCTTCATAATATTCTGAACCTGAACTGTCTTTGTTTTTGCTCTGTGTGCTAGGATTTGTGGCTGGTTTCATGATTTTACAGTTTATTATTACAGTAATGACCTATTAGTTACACTGAATGTATTCATTGCTTCCGGGCTCCATTTGAATTCGATAAGTGTCTAATAGTGTGTCTATCTTGTGTTTGTGTCCTGTGCTGCCTGCCTGCAGGGAAGTATGTGGTGTTCTTCTTCTACCCGCTGGACTTCACCTTTGTGTGCCCCACTGAGATCATCGCCTTCAGTGACGCTGCCGAGGAGTTCAGGAAGATCGGCTGTGAGGTCATTGGTGCCTCTGTTGATTCCCACTTCTGCCATCTTGCCTGGTACTTGAAACTTTTTTACTTTGCAAAAAAAATGTGCCCTTCGAAAATGACGCCCTAGGTGACGCAGAATAAGTTACAGTGCAGCTAGTGCAGTGCTGTTGTTCTCCCTGCGCACAGAAACCCCTTTCCTACTATCCCTGTCCCGTCTGCATACCACGACTGGCAGGGATGCTTGGTCTCAGACAAAACAAAAAGACAGTCTCTTACTCTCTCTCTCTGTGTGTGTGTGTTCTTAAAGGACCAACACACCTCGTAAGCAGGGCGGTCTGGGTGCCATGAAGATCCCTCTGGTAGCCGACACACTGCGTTCCATCTCCACGGACTACGGGGTGCTGAAGGAGGACGAGGGCATCGCCTACAGGTGGGTTCACAACAGAAAAAGTTCAAGGGTCAAAGTTCAGTGTCTCTATGACCGACTGGGTCCAAACCCGGGTAACGTGCACAACACAAGACTGTGTTAATAGCCTGCTAAGCTAAAGCCTAGGCATTGGTTTGGGGAGCTAACACAAGTCATCAGGTTTCAGGCAAGGTTACATATCACGCAAGCATTGTTCACCGAACCACCTCTGTTGCATATGTCTGATCCTGTAGGTTTACAAAAAATAAATTCAATTTATTCCCTGTTTGCTTTTTCAGGGGCCTCTTCATCATTGACGACAAGGGCGTCTTGAGGCAGATCACCATCAATGACCTGCCAGTGGGACGCTCCATTGACGAGACCCTGCGTCTGGTGCAAGCCTTTCAGTTCACTGACAAACACGGAGAAGGTACATGACTACCCCTGCTGACTTTTTGTTTTCCAAAAACCATGCCACCTTATCCAGCATGGAATTAGCCCAAGCTGTTGCAGTGCCATATTTCATTCTGGTCTCATAGACTAGATGTAACACAGTAAACTAAAATCTGGGATACTCAAATTAGTATGATATGTTATGTTTGGTATGGTTACATAAGACAGAAGGTTACTTAAGGCAAAAACGAAAGGAGGGTGGTTGGTCGGGGTGGATGGGTGGGCGTATAACTAGGGCCGAGACGATACCAGTATCGCAATACTCGTTAGTATCGTGGCTAGGGTGACCACATGTCCTGGATTGTGCGGGACAGTTCCACATTTTGGCCCTTTGTCCCGCGAACCGCAACCAAACAATCATGTCCCGCATTTTATCAACAAATTCAAACACCACTCATTTAGAAAAGAAGGTTGATTTGTCCCGTATTTCAGTCAAACATTCCAACCTGTCTCTTGCAGTCACGTTGTGCTTATGAAAATATATACAGTATATCATGAGGATGTGGTAGCCTACTAGTGATGTTAAACACTTCTCCAATCGTTGTTGAGATCTGATATTCTGCGCAGCGCAACACAAGAGGTAGGCCAATGTCATAGGCCTATTGTCAACCAATCATATTTCTTAAATCCTTTCAGGCTAAATTTCAGCTAAACCTGTAGAGGACAGTTAGCCTTGCTACTTACAAGAAGTGTGCGTCTGATGAAGTAAGTAAATAACCGTATTAGATTGAAAGATATAATGTAATTTCATCTAACTTGTGAAGCTCTCCATGCTCATTAGTTGCGCATTCAACATATTTGGTGCTACTTCACTCACCAACCAGAAATGTTTCCTTGGCTAAATATTCCCAGATTTTCAGAAAACAGCCACACATGTGGTCTCTCGTTTCTGCATCACCAAAATGTATTTAGGAAAACAGCCCTAATGTAGGAAACCAACATTATGTTGTCATCCAGTCACATTTATTTATTTTCCAAGCAATAGCACACAATATTTTACACACAGCAGGTTTTTAAAGGACCAGAGTTTGGTCTGCTTTGTGTTTTCATTTTTGCCAATAAAAAAATATCACGATACTGGTGACCCAAAGGTTGCGTGTTCGAATCTCGTCACGGACATCTTGAGCATTTTAGCTAATTAGCAACTTTGCAACGACTTATTACTTTTTAGCTACTTTGCAACAACTTAGCATGTTAGCTAACCCTTCCCCTAACCATAACCCTTTAACCTAACTCTTAACCTGAACCCTAACCCCTGGCCTAGCTAACATTAGCCACCTAACTAACGTTAACGTTAGCAACCTAGCCACCTAGCTAACGTTAGCCACAACAAATTGGAATTTGTAACATATCATACGAATTGTAATTCGTTACTATGTTACCTGAGTCCAGGTTGCATATTTTAATATGTACCATCAGCAATCACATACACCCTTTTTAGGTAACATCCCAGGTTTGTATGGACTGGGAATGATAGGCTGATAGTAGATATCGTTATAAGCTCAGGTTCAAAGTGTGTTTTGCTTATCATACTGCACTGTACTGAGACTCACACTTCTTCTCTGGTGTTTCCTCTCAGTCTGTCCTGCCGGCTGGAAACCAGGAAGTGACACAATCAAGCCCGACGTGCAGAAGAGCAAAGACTTCTTCTCCAAGCAGCAGTAAGACGACGCATGTCTGAAGCCTGCTGTAGGACAGCTAGAATTACAGTACATTTCAAGAGAACAATGGTGAAGAGCAGTAGCCTACCTCTGTGCCTGGGAACTGTAGAACAACATCTTCAGCATCCCCTTATCTGTCATGTGTTTGGGTAGAGTGGAAATTATTATGACCAAAGTATGAAGATTATATTAAAGTAGAGCTTGGAGGTGTTTTACATTTACATTTTAGTCATTTAGCACACGCTCTTATTTTAGTGTCATTGATGTTGGTCTATTTTATTCTGCTGTATCATTTTTGTAACATCTGAGGTGGACATTTGTTTTTGCCTTTAGGCCACAGAGATAGTCTGTGAAATGAGGAACAGAAGCTTTACAGGAAAAAACTTGAGGCGAGAACTCAGATGTTTTTGTTTCTTTATTTACTACTCAATGTAATTTCATCTTCTAAATAAAAACTTTTACAAAGCAAATAACGTTTATTTCTTGCCATGCTTGATAATAATAATACACTAAACACGTTTTTAAATTACGTTCTATATTACCTATTATGATTCAACTGAAATATGGGTTAATTGAAAAATGTGCTTAACAGTTGTAATAAGAATTTGAGACCGCATCCAAGATGTCCGACCGTTGTTTTCAAGGTAATCTACTCATGTTCGCATAGGTAGATTCATGGACCGTCTAAATGTGGGTTACTTCCGGTTTAATCATGCTGTAGCAAATCAAACGAATCATGACTCTCGAGTCAGTAAAAAGAGTCGTTGAAAAAGAACGAATCGTTCGCGAACTGCACATCACAACAGGTGCGCGCGTGCGGTGCTGCGTGTAGGTAATCACACCACCGTCTCGCGGTACATTTCACCTCAGGTTGAAGAACAAGGAGTTAGGTACGCTAGCTACTTAATGGGTTTGTCTATGACAAAAGGATATCAGATTAACATTAGCTACCTATAAACCGCAGACTTAATTTCACAATAAATACATAATTTTGAAATAATTGACAGTACTGTACATTTTGGCCGCTAGTTAGTTATCTAACGAAAACCAACGACTTTCACGATGGCAGCTGGAAAGATGTGTAGCAGGCCAAAAAAACAGGAAACAGCAGAGGTATGACAACGAAACACTCGATTAATATGAGCTTGTGTAAATCTATATAAAATGAATATATTTTTCACTTAGTGAAACGGAGAAAACGTTAAATCTCTGCAATGACATTAGCTAGCTAGTTTACGTTAGTTTTGTCATCAGTCAGTCATCTGGCGTCCTCAAGTGGTCTTGCATGAGAACTGCACTGTCATTGAAGATCCCACCAGATTTGGAAATCGATTTTTTGAAATGATTTTCCCCCTCTGTAGTGGACCAGCTTATTTCAAAACGAACTGAAAACTGAAGAAAAGTCCCTGGTCTTCGTGAAGCGAATGATGGCCCTCGCCGTTTCTTCCATCACATATCTCAGAGGAATATTCCCTGAAGAAGCCTACAGATCTCGATATCTAGAAGGTGATGTGAGGGCAGTTAAGGTTATTTTCGAAAGACATGTTGTTTAAAAATGTTGTAAACAAGCACACACATAAGTGTGGTACCACACAACCAAAATAATACTGTCTTTATCATAGTGTATTTTTCAGCAACTGTTTTTGTGTATCCACCAGATTTATGCATAAAAGTTTTACGAGAAGACTGCACAACGCCTGGTGTCTGCAAAATTGTAAAGTGGTAAGTACACTATTTTGCGAGACAGACATAATTCAAGTTCATACAAACAGCAGCTGCCCACATCAGACAACACTCAAATTTCATATGATGGTGGTTCATATTCTGACATTAAATTATTATTTTGAAGGCTGATGGGCTGTTTCGACGCATTAGAGAGAGGATATGTAAGTACAGGGCCTTATGGTTCTTTTGAATGTGTGTTTCATCACTTTGTTTTGTTTTAACAGACAACTTGTGGCTATTTTCTTTTTACAGCTTCAGGTTGTGTTCATTGGGGTAGGTGAATCTAAGCAACAATGTGTATTTTCCAAATACATATTTTGTCCTCAACTGTTGTATTTAAAAATGGTCTCACTATTTCAATTAAATGGAAACTTTATAATTTGATATGCAGGTCTGCACCAATCCAGATAACCCCAACGTAAGTTCTCACTCCTTAAAACCCTTCACACACACAAACCTAAGTTCCCTGAAGTTCCATTGCCTCTAAAATGTTAATGGTTGCTCCTCCCTCCATTAGTGCATCATTGAGTCATACCAGTTCAAGTTCACATACACAGACAAAGGACCACAGATGGACATTCTGAGGTGAATTTGCTGCTTCAAACCTCTGTCTTCTCATTTAAGCATTGATTCAGCCTAAGATAAATAGCTGATCTCCTTTTGAATCCCCAGAAACCAGAATGTGGAGATGCAGGTCACGATGGAGGATACCAAGAAGGCCTCTGTCCTCTTGATCAGGAAGCTGTTTCTCCTCATGCAGAACCTGGACGTGCTCCCCAATGATGTCTGCCTCACCATGAAGCTCTACTACTTCGACGACAGTAAGGCAAATCCCTTTGTTTTTCTTGACAGTAGGGGTTACTACTGTATATGTGTTACAGTGACCGTATTACCGCCACACCAGCAGTCAGGAGTCATGATTGCAGTCAAATTCCATGTGACTGGAGTCACGGTAACTAGGCTTCTCCAAAACTGCGCTCTGATGCTTCTGATGGTCGTTAGTAGCCTACCAAACTCGCTAACGGCCAGTCGCTAATAGCCGGTACTCAGCGTTCTATTGTCCCACTAATCACTCTGACATGAATGCAAATGCAATCGAAAATTAAATCAAAACACTTCATGAGAGCCCTGGCATTCAGAGTTTGAGCGGAATAGGATCACCTGTTGCGCAGTGAGTGCCAGCCCCTCATAGCTGGTTGATGCATGGAATGAAATACATTTTCCTGTTGCGCAACATTTCTATAGGCTATGCAATTGCGTGAGAAAACCGAGTTTTGATGGCCTCTATTAAAAATAGGAAGATCCCACAAGCTTTCTATAGGCTAGGCCTACAATATTTATTTCTCAACTTTCCTAATATTAAGCACATTGCTTCAATTTACAACCGAAGTAGCCTACCTGGCTGGCATGAAAATTAATGTCTTTTTTTTTTACCTTGTCCCTGTTCTGACAGGTGCATGATAATGGCCCATTCTAAATCAAAACAAATTTTACACATATTATTTAGTACAGTGGGGAAAAAAAGTATTTAGTCAGCCACCAATTGTGCAAGTTCTCCCACTTAAAAAGATGAAGAGAGGCCTGTAATTTTCATCATAGGTACACGTCAACTATGACAGACAAATTGAGATTTTTTTTCTCCAGAAAATCACATTGTAGGATTTTTAATGAATTTATTTGCAAATTATGGTAGAAAATAAGTATTTGGTCACCTACAAACAAGCAAGATTTCTGGCTCTCACAGACCTGTAACTTCTTCTTTAAGAGGCTCCTCTGTCCTCCACTCGTTACCTGTATTAATGGCACCTGTTTGAACTTGTTATCAGTATAAAAGACACCTGTCCACAACCTCAAACAGTCACACTCCAAACTCCACTATGGCCAAGACCAAAGAGCTGTCAAAGGACACCAGAAACAAAATTGTAGATATGCACCAGGCTGGGAAGACTGAATCTGCAATAGGTAAGCAGCTTGGTTTGAAGAAATCAACTGTGGGAGCAATTATTAGGAAATGGAAGACATACAAGACCACTGATAATCTCCCTCGATCTGGGGCTCCAAGCAAGATCTCACCCCGTGGGGTCAAAATGATCACAAGAACGGTGAGCAAAAATCCCAGAACCACACGGGGGGACCTAGTGAATGACCTGCAGAGAGCTGGGACCAAAGTAACAAAGCCTACCATCAGTAACACACTACGCCGCCAGGGACTCCTGGACTCCTGCAGTGCCAGACGTGTCCCCCTGCTTAAGCCAGTACATGTCCAGGCCCGTCTGAAGTTTGCTAGAGTGCATTTGGATGATCCAGAAGAGGATTGGGAGAATGTCATATGGTCAGATGAAACCAAAATATAACTTTTTGGTAAAAACTCAACTTGTCGTGTTTGGAGGACAAAGAAAGTTGCATCCAAAGAACACCATACCTACTGTGAAGCATGGGGGTGGAAACATCATGCTTTGGGGCTGTTTTTCTGCAAAGGGACCAGGACGACTGATCCGTGTAAAGGAAAGAATGAATGGGGCCATGTATCGTGAGATTTTGAGTGAAACCTCCTTCCATCAGCAAGGGCATTGAAGATGAAACGTGGCTGGGTCTTTCAGCATGACAATGATCCCAAACACACCGCCCGGGCAACGAAGGAGTGGCTTCGTAAGAAGCATCTCAAGGTCCTGGAGTGGCCTAGCCAGTCTCCAGATCTCAACCCCATAGAAAATCTTTGGAGGGAGTTGAAAGTCCGTGTCGCCCAGCGACAGCCCCAAAACATCACTGCTCTAGAGGAGATCTGCATGGAGGAATGGGCCAAAATACCAGCAATAGTGTGTGAAAACCTTGTGAAGACTTACAGAAAACGTTTGACCTGTGTCATTGCCAACAAAGGGTATATAACAAAGTATTGATAAACTTTTGTTATTGACCAAATGCTTATTTTCCACCATAATTTGCAAATAAATTCATTAAAAATCCTACAATGTGATTTTCTGGATTTTTTTCCCTCATTTTGTCTGTCATAGTTGACGTGTACCTATGATGAAAATTACAGGCCTCTCTCATCTTTTTACATTTACATTTACATTTTAGTCATTTAGCAGACGCTCTTATCCAGAGCGACTTACAGTTAGTGAATACATCTTTTTTTTATACTGGCCCCCCGTGGTAATCAAACCCACAACCCTGGCGTTGCAAACGCCATGCTCTATCAACTGAGCTACATCCCTGCCGGCCATTCCCTCCCCTACCCTGGACGACGCTGGGCCAATTGTGCGCCGCCCATGAGTATCCCGGTCGCGGCCGGCTGCGACAGAGCCGCGACTTGGTGGCTGACTAAATACTTTTTTCCCCCACTGTATGTGTAAAGACAAGATTCAATTGACAATAGTCTGAATGGTGAGAATATTATCACAGTGCATGCATTTTTATGGGGGCTTTTTCAAATCATAGTCGCATGCATCATGTAGCCTAGCCTATAGGCCTATATGTTTGGCAAAGGTTTGTATCACAACTGAAGTGGCCAAATAACTCCAAACGTAGCCTATAGGCCCAAGACCCCTGGAACATGGTTGGAGAGCCAGCCCATAGACCAGGGTTCCCCAACTGGCGGCCCGGGGGCCAAATCTGTCCCACCAGCAATATTATTTGGTCCCCCAAATGAATTATGAAAAATAAAAATCTTGGACCTGAGATGCAAAAAGGCCCAAATGCAATGTCCAAAGAAGGAAGTGACCCTACCTAAATAATGCAAAAGTTACATTTTAATTAATGAGGAGTGAGAATGCAGGAGACAGTCAACTAATAAAGCAGGCAGCGGACCTTTTATGGTGCTGAAACGTAAAGCTGCAACTGCCACGCAATCAGTAGGAGGCGCATGGTGCTGAAAATATAGCTAACTTGTTATGCAAGTGGCGCCCAGCAACAGATGGAGAAAAACTACACCAGTCGAGTAATTCATTTCAACAATAATCTTCATTTTAATTTGACTTTACAAACAACAAGAGGGCTTAATTGGAGTCTATTTCTTCCGAGCCAAGGCCCATATAAAATAACTTAACTGGCTGAGGTAGGCTATGAGGCTTAATAGCATCATCATTCACCCCCCCCCCAAAAATGGCCAAATAGAAGTGGGATTTTTTTATTTATTAGGCCTACTTAGAATTGCAACTGGCCAAAAACGTAGCATCCTACATAAAACAATAATTTAAAGAAAAAAAGGCTATGTCTGTGTCTGAATGTCTGTAATGGGAGTATCGGGATAACGTGCTCCTGTAATGACAAAACAAACAGAAAATACTGTCAGCATGAGACCTAAAATAGCCCTGGAAAAGCACTAATAATAATAATAATAATCACAATAATGTTAGTAGCCTATATGACTATTTATTAAATACTAAGTTACTTACTTAATGGGAAAAGTTGCATTTCCCCTCGGACACAATCTTATGGATGTCGGGTGAGAAGGATGTGATTTTGATGTGCAGGCAGACCTCGATTGACTTATGTGAAAGCCGGTTCCTGTCGTGAGTCTTGATTGCATTCAGAGAGGAAAAGGAGAACTCGCAGGTGTAAGTTGATCCAAACATTGTTAGCACATAAAATGTACGTTTCTTTATTGTGTTGTATTCCTCTGAACATGCCACCCAAAACGCACACAAGGACTCGGAACTCCTGAGCACATCCCTGATTTGGCTCGACGTCTGGAATTCAATCAGCTCAGTTTGAATTGCGGACTCATCCAGCGAGGATATCGTTTTCTTAGCAAGAGAGGAGAATTCTCCACCTGGGCGGACTGTGAAAGGATCACGCACAAACGCAATGATATCCTTGGGCATGCTGTAGTCTTCAAATCTGGTGGAGAAGTTGTCCTTCAGGTGATTGATAAAATCTTCCATCACCTCTGTGACAATGCTGCGGCCTGGTCCCTCTGCCTGTCGTTTCTTCAGTGTGCTGAAGTGCAGTAGCCTTCCAGATGACAAGTCCAAATCGAACAACTCAAGCTTACTAGTAAAGGCCTCAAGTTTTTCCACCATGTGGTTGAAAACTGTTGTCCCTCTTCCTTGTAACTGCAGATTTAACCCTTTAAGTGACAGAATATGTCAGCCAAAAAAGCAACATTAGAGAGGAATTCCTCAATCTCCAGAATACGAAAGTGGTCAAATGCTGCCCTCATTTAGCTTTTTCTGAGAAAATACACAACCTGGTCATGCAGCTCACAGAATCGCTCTAGAGCTTTTCCTTTAGTCAGCCAGCGCACGTCGTTGTGAAGCAGGAGATCATCGTGGGTGGCCTCCTCTGATTCTGTCACAAGCTTGCGGAAAAGACGGTGTTGGGTGCTTGATGTCCCCCTGACAAAGTTGATTATGCGCATTACTTTATCCATCACATCTTTTAGCTCACCGTTTAGTCTGGCACACAGCACACTGATGGATGAGACAATGCAAGCCATTCATTTGTGGGGCGATTTCCTTCAACCTGCTGACCAGGCCCCTGTGTCTGCCCACCATAGCAGGAGCCCCGTCAGTGACCATAAAGTTGACTTTTTCGAATGACAGGCCATGCTGCGTAAACAATTCTTCCAGCTTTGTGAATATGATGTCCCTGGTAGATCATCTTTAAAGTCATTTCCATGAAAAGAACAGACATATACACACAATTGTGCTACATCGGTGTTGTCAGTACTCTCATCAATAGCCAGGGAAAAATGCTCAGCCTGACTGAGCCCCACCAGAATAATCCTATGCACATCATCTGCCAGTGCATAGACGAGCGGCTGGCTGTTGACGCAGACAGGGGCACCTGTTTGACAGACGCAATTATGCAATCCGTAGACTTCTTGGTAGCAAATTCCTCCAAAACTGTCACCATGCACATTTTAAATACCTCCGCATCTGTGAAGGGCATGTTGTGTTTGGTTAGAACCCAGGACGCTTTTAGGGAGGCACTTGTGACCTTCTGTTGTTGGGTCAGGCCACGAAGGAGGATTCTGCTGTCGTGTGTGTAGCTTGCAGTTAATGCTTCAATGTTTCTGCGTCGGGCCTCTGTCTGGGGCGGGAAGGCCACTTTGAAAGTACCATGCTTAGATTCATAATGCCATCTAAGATTTAATTATTTGCAAACAGCGACATTTTCATTGCAAATAAGACACACTGGCTTGACATTGGAGAAAGATGGTAAGATGAACGCATATTTCTCTGTCCATTCTTCCCTGAAACTTAGATTTTCATTATCCACCTTTCTTTTGATACTTTTTGAGAGCAACATCTTCTCTTGCCATCAAGCTAATTGTTCTGAACGAATGTTGACATTAAAAAAAGTAGTGTAGACTACAGTAGGCTACGTAGAACTGTTTATCCCCACCAATCAACGCACAGAGAAATAGACAAAAAATAATAATTGAAGAGACATTGGTGATTTTATGAGCTTAATCAGATCGAAGTTATTATGTTATTGTCACTGAATGTATTATGTACTAATCAGATGTGTTACAAATGTTGTGCAATTTGTAGTGAGGCCTATTAATGGTGCTAATATTATATGCTAATTATGTTCTGGCCCGCCTACTATTAGCTCAGAGAAAATTTGGCCCAAGGCCAAACCTAGTTGACGAACCCTGCCATAGACTACAGAGCCTAGTGAAACTTGTTCTTATAAGCCCAGTCATTGCGCAATCGTGTGTGAAAACAGAGTTTTGACTGACCACTATTTAATAAAAGTGGATCCCAGCTCTCTCGTGCTGCTATATTTATTGCTCAATTCTGACAAATTAAGCACATTAATCCGCTTTACAAATGGTGTAGCCTACCTGGCATATTAAAAATGTAACTGCACATAACCTCCATTTGCTATTTGAGTGCAGGCTATGGATGATATATATATATATTTTCTGTGGGCCATTCTAGATCCAAAATAATTCCACACATACAGTACCAGTCAAAAGGTTGGACACACCTACTCATTCAAGGGTTTTTCTTTATTTTTACTATTTTCTACATTGTAGAATAATAGTGAAGACATCAAAACTATGAAATAACACATATGGATTCATGTAGTAACCAAAAAAGTGTTAAACAAATCAAAATACATTTGAGATTATTCTAAGTAGCCACCCTTTGCCTTGATGACAGCTTTGCATACTCTTGGCATTCTCTCAACCAGCTTCATGAGGTAGTCACCTGGAATGCATTTAAATTAACAGGTGTGCCTTGTTAAAAGTGAATTTGTTGAATTTCTTTCCTTCTTAATGCGTTTGAGCCAATCAGTTGTGTTGTGACAAGGTAGGGATGGTATACAGAAGATAGCCCTATTTGGTAAAAGACCAAGTCCATATTATGACAAGAACAGCTCAAATAAGCAAAGAAAAATGACAGTCCATCATTACTTTAAGACATGAAGGTCAGTCAATCCGGAAAATGTCAAGAACTTTTAAAGTTTCTTCTAGTGCAGTCACAAAAACCATCAAGCGCTATGATAAAACTGGCTCTCATGAGGACCGCCACAGGAAAGGAAGACCGAGAGTTACCTCTGCTGCAGAGGATATGTTCATTAGAGTTAACTGCACCTTAGATTGTAGCCCATATAAATGCTTCACAGAGTTCAAGTAACAGACACATCTCAACATCAACTGTTCAGAGTAGACTGCGTGAATCAGGCCTTCATGGCCGAATTGCTGCAAAGAAACCACTACTAAAGGATACCAATAAGAAGAAGAGACTTGCTTGGGCCAAGAAACACGAGCAATGGACATTAGACCGGTGGAAATCTGTTGTTTGGTCTGATGAGTCCAAATTTGAGATTTTTGGTTCCAACCGCCGTGTCTTTGTGAGATGCAGAGTAGGTGAATGGATGATCTCCGAATGTGTGGTTCCCACCGTGAAGCATGGAGGAGATGTGATGGTGTGGGGGTGCTTTGCTGGTGACACTGTTGGTGATTTATTTAGATTTCAAGGCACACTTAACCAGCATGGTTACCACAGCATTCTGCAGCGATACGCCATCCCATCTGGTTTGCGCTTAGTATGAATATCATTTGTTTTTCAACAGGACAATGACCCAACACACCTCCAGGCTGTGTAAGAGCTATTTGACCAAGAAGGAGAGTGATGGAGTGCTGCATCAGATGACCTGGCCTCCACAATCACCCGACCTCAACCCAATTGAGATGGTTTGGGATGAGTTGGACCACAGAGTGAAGGAAAAGCAGCCAACAAGTGCTCAGCATATGTGGGAACTCCTTCAAGACTGTTGGAAAAGCATTCCTTATGAAGCTGGTTGAGAAAATGCCAAGAGAGTACAAAGCTGTCATCAAGGCAAAGGGTGGCTACTTTAAAATATATTTTGATTTGTTTAACACTTTTTTGGTTACTACATGTTATTTCATAGTTTTGATGTCTTCACTATTATTCTACAATGTAGAAAATAGTAAAAAATAAAGAAAAACCCTTGAATGAGTAGGTGTGTCCAAACCTTTGACTGGTACTGTACATTAGTAGGCTATACGTAAAGACCAGATTAAATTGAGAATAGTGCTTGTCAAATTGTGAATGAGATTGATGAAGTGTGTGCAGCCTGCGCAAGAAACAGAGCAGCGCGCTTCCCTTTTATGTGACTTTTTTCATGCAGCCTTAGAATGTATTAGAAATCAAAACATATAGTGTAAGGTTTGTATCACAACTAAAGTTGCATAAATAACTCTAAATGAAGCATATAGGAGGACCTGTTTCTTTGTTAACTGCTCAACACAGAATAGCTGCATGTGCACACCCTCGAAAATCATTTGGGGAAAAATATCCTTTCCATTTTATTCAGCTATGTTCAATTGTATTGTTCATACTATAAAATAATATAATGCCACGGGAATTATAAGCAAATCTTGCCTGCTAAATTAATTAGTGTAGCCCACAGCCAGATGGCATAGCCAGATCAGGGCCTAACATAAGACTCAGAATATGCTCTTCTGTTCATCTGAAATAGGTTACATTTTCTTCATATGTTTCTTTAGACCTGCCTAAAATAATTTATTGTGATGCTGTAGGCTATATTATATGGGTTTATTAGACTTTTTTTTAATGTAGATATTCCAAAGGTGCGCATCAGTGGCTTGTAGGCTATGAGTGGAAGCCGGAGCTGCTAAACGTGTTTATGTTAATTAACGTCAATTACTGTGAGACTGGCAGTTATTTGAATGACAATCATCGGCTGACAAAATGTCATGACCGCCACAGCCCTATATATGCATAATATTGGAACCTCAACAAGCCAGATATAAATTATTGGGTCACGTCTTTCGTATCCCTTCATACACACAGTAATTGACTAAAGCAAATTCTTCTCATTTCACTCATTGTAGTCCTAGTCAAATACAATGTCTCTTTGTTGTATTACATTATGCAGTAGTCTAATAGGACTTACAAAGCTCACAAAGTATGATGTTCAGTTAGTCAGTCAATCAATCATGAATTATTCCATAATTTTTCCTTCCTCTCTCCCCAGTCACCCCTGCTGACTATGAGCCTCCGGGTTTCAAGGAGGGGGTGAACGACAACCTGTGGTTCGAGGGCATGGCGGTGCACTTCAGAGTAGGTGAGGTGCACACCCCTTTCCACACCCTGAAGGTGAGGGTGGCGGCGGAGCAGGGCCGTGTGGAGAAGCTGCAAGAGGGGAACTACCTGAGGGAGGGTCAGTTCTCCACGGCTACGCGGAGCACTCTGCAAGGGCTGGCGGAAACCGGTGCACAGGTGGGCTGTTCTAAACTAAAGCACAAATAGCATGGCTAACTTGAACACGTTTGATCTGAAGACAGGAGTCTCCACACACTTAGATCAATACAAATAATGAAATGTGCCAACTGCCAAGTTTTCAGTCACAGTAGATTGCTGATATTTACTGTCTTGTTTGATTATTCACAGGATCCAGACGATGAGAGATACAAGGAAGATGAGTTTCCCTCTGAAGATGGTAATAGGGAATGATAATCACATCAATCTCTTTTACTTTCTTCGTATGAAACCTGGATGCGTTTTATGGTATAAATACCGATAAAATAACGAAATAACTAATTGTAACATATCAATAATTGCTTCTTTTTCTTCTCTTAAGAGTCTGCACAGTTCAAGAAACCAAAGAAACCTGTGGCAAAGGTAAGTAATTTGGTGGGCAGTTGGTTGGTTGTGGTCAACAATGGTTTCCGTGTTGTGTTTTTGCAAGTTACAGTCAATAGGACTTGGAGGAAGAGAAGATAGAGCTGCATGGGTGAACAGCAGCACAATGGTGTAAAAACGACATTCTTTCAAACACAGAGGAAAGGTGCTGCCAATAAACTGGCAAAGAAAAAAGGAAGAAAGGAGCAGTAAAAATGTTTTTATGAAGACAGCAGTGAAGACCCTGCTTCATCAGCTTCCTGTCAGACACAGTAAACATGAATGTGGAACGAGGATGTAACTTCCTCATTAGATTACAAGGATTTTACTCACCAAGCATGTTTACATGAATGTTTAATTTCTATGCCTGTTTGAACATTTTGTAGACAGACTATTAATACCCAAGTAGTAAATAAGTAAATTATTTTGTTGCAGTTCATTGCTTATACAACACATAATATATAGCTACAATATCTTAATAGACATTTCTAATATATTATCCCATTCATAGGAAAATCAATTCCATTTGTTTTATTGTACCTGTACATTTCTTTATACTTTGTTCTTTAACTTTTCTTTTATATGGAATGAATTAAAAACCTATGATATTGATGCTGGTTCCAAATGTGATGCCTGAAATACAGTATGTGATAAGTATGGTATTTATGGAATTAAAGCTTTACTTCAAAGCCCATTTATAAACTTGTCAAGCATATTAATAAAGAAATGAAAAAGGGTGAAATGAAAACATACATGCACACAACTTTGAAATGGTAAACATTTATATAATGATACATACAAAGTACAAGTGATTATGTACAATTGTACAAAGCATTGAATTACAGAAATGGAAAACCTCTGTGGTAGACTACATCCATTGGCAAACAGCGACACGATGCAAGAATGACAAAATGGGACAAAAAGTGCAACTTCTGCACCACATGCTGCATAGTGTCAAGTACTTTTTTTTATGTTAGGCATCCATAGTTATGAGAATCAATTTAGCAAATATTTTGTTACAAAATATCAAGGCACGACTTTCGATTTATCCATTTGGCTCAGAACGGAGATCATCTTATCACAGTATTTTTTGAGAATAATTAAGCTAAACTCTATCAGAGATGGAGATATTACTGTATATCCTTCATTCAACTACCTACGTACCAGAGTTAAAGCTCCACTTCTTTCACTGGGAGACCTTTTTCTGGCTCAGGACGCTGGTATTTCATCCCAGAGAACGTCTCTGAGTTGCATGACTCCATTGATGTTTAAAAGAGACTGTCAACGTCCCCCATCTCCACAAACACAGTCTTCATTTGTGTGTAGTGCTCTACGGTCACCTGACCGTTCTCTCTCCCTATGCCTGTGGAGACAACAGCAAAATGTTTATTCTTCTTGACACGCTATTATTACTGTTGTTGACAATAGTCTACCTAACACAAAATACTGTGGAAAATGTAAATGAAAAGGCGTTCAAACAAACCAACGTGATTGCTACACTACAAATAACAACCCCTACATGTTTATAATTCTGATACTCCCATAAAGGAAAATAACAGGTATCTGGTGTGAATACGGTAGGACTGTACCTGACATCTTGAAACCTCCGAAGGGCACTTCCACAGGGGTGATGTTATAGTTGTTGATGAAGCAGGATCCAGCCTTCAGCTGTTCCACTACACGGTGTGCTCGCTTCACGTCACTACAGGCCAGACACATGGCAACAAGCAGGTCAAACACTGAAGTGGGATTAAATGTGTACCTCAACCTGAAGGGTGGTGCTCAGGGTATAATGTAGCAAAACATTTTGAAACTGAAAAAGGAACACTGACTGTTCTTATTTTACAACTCCAGGTAGTACCGTTCTGTTTCACTCAGTTTCAAAAACGTTCTCCCTATAGAACACAACCCTGATAACTGTGTTGTATGGTCCTCTGTAGCTCAGCTGGTAGAGCACGGCGCTTGTAACGCCAAGGTAGTGGGTTCGATCCCCGGGACCACCCATATACAAAAAATGTATGCACGCATGACTGTGAGTCGCTTTGGATAAAAGCGTCTGCTAAATGGCATATTATATTATTATTATATATTATATTATTATATATTATATATCATCACCTGGTGAAGACCCCTGCAGCCAGGCCCAGGGCAGAGTCGTTGGCCCTCAGCAAAGCTTCCTCCTCTGTTTCAAATGACAACACAGACATCACAGGCCCAAAGATCTCCTCCTTCACACACGTCATGTTGTCCGTGCAGTTGCCTATGGCCAAGAGATGCAGGGACAAGAGGGAGAGAAAGAAAGAGGTAGATAAATAGTAAATCAGTACAATGGGTATTGGAGAAAGAGACTATAAATACTCACCTATGTATGCATTTGGACAGTGATGCTAAAAAGTGAAATTTGTCTATACTCCAGCATTTTGGATTTGATATATGTGCATATGAGGTGACAGTACAGAATGTCACCTTTTATTTGAGGGTATTTTCATACATATCTGATTTAGAAATGAAAGCACTTTATTGATCTACTCCCCCCGTTTGAAGATTTTGGACAAATTTCACTTACTGTTTTAAAGTAGTCAAAAGTGTAGTATTTGGTTCCATTTCCTTGCACACAATGACTACATCAAGCTTGTGACTAGAGGTCTTCAAGGATCCACCTGTACCCAAATACCTGAGACAGGGCCCGCGTGGGTCCGGATCCAGAATTCAAAATAATGTCACGGGTCTGGGTTGGCTCTGATATGATTGTCACGGGTCTCGGGTACAGTGGCTTGCGAAAGTATTCACCCCCTTGGCATTTTTCCTATTTTGTTGCCTTACAACCTGGAATTAAAATAGATTTTTGGGGGGTTTGTATCATTTGATTTCCACGGCATGCCTACCACTTTGAAGATGCAAAAATATTTGTTATTGTAAAACAAGAAATAAGACAAAGAAACAGAAAACTTGAGCGTGCACACCAAACGTTTACTTATTTCTTTCTTTAAGCAATGGCTTTTTTCAGGCCACTCTTCCGTAAAGCCCAGCTCTGTGGAGTGTACGGCTTTAAGTGGTCCTATGGACAGATACTCCAATCTCCGTTGTGGAGCTTTGCAGCTCCTTCAGGGTTATCTTTGGTCTCATTGTTGCCTCTCTGATTAATGTCCTCCTTGCCTGGTCCGTGAGTTTTGGTGGTCTGCCCTCTCTTGGAAGGTTTGTTGTGGTGCCATGTTCTTTCCATTTTTTAATAATGGATTTAATGGTGCTCCGTGGGATGTTCAAAGTTTCGGATAAATTTTTTTAACCCAACCCTGATCTGTACTTCTCCACAACTTTGTCCCTGACCTGTTTGGAGAGCTCCTTGGTCTTCATGGTGCCGCTTGCTTGGTGGTGCCCCTTGCTTAGTGGTGTTGCAGACTCTGGGGCCTTTCAGAACAGGTGTATATATACACACTGAGATCATGTGACAGATCATGTGACACTTAGATTGCACTAATTAATTATGTGACTTCTGAAGGTAATTGGTTGCACCAGATCTTATTTAGGGGCTTCATAACAAAGGGGGTGAATACATATGCATGCACCACTATTCCGTTATTTTATTTTTTTGAATTTTTTGAAACAAGTTATTTTTTTCATTCCACTTCACCAATTTGGACTATTTTGTGTATGTCCATTACATGAAATCCAAATAAAAATCAATTTAAATTACAGGTTGTAATGCAACAAAATAGGAAAAACGCCAAGGGGGAAGAATACTTTTGCAAGGCACTGTATGTGCAATTTTAACTAAGTTGTCCGGAAGGGCTAGTACAGATCCGAACGCGACTGCTGCAGTAGAGAGAGAAATTCTATAATTTATGCTGCTGCTCTTGCTTTTCACAAGAGTGGCGCTTGTTGTTGTTGTTGGCCAATCATAAGTCATCAAAGCGCCAACAGGCTTCAGTCATAGAGCCTCCGTGTGTGGCAAAAGTTCGGAGATATCTAATCAATGGAAGATGGAATTAAAATATAATTAAAAGTTAAAAGAGAAGGATAGGCTTAAATGACCAAGCGCCAACAGGTAGGCTGCTACTTTATATTCTGAATGGAGTTGTTGTTATTTGTGAGAAAGCGCATGCACTGCAGCCTCATTTAGTCTAACGTTAGCTAGCTTAACGCAGTCAAGACAGGTACAACATAATCATATTTGAGGATAAATAACCTAGCTATGGCAGCTATTAGTCTACTATAGCATGAGTCAGCTTGGTTGGTTGCGGTCTCTCTCCCTGCTCCCGTGTCACTTGCTCACAGTATGGCCCCTCCCCCGCCTGCTAGAGCAGCACATTTTAATCATTTAGCAGACGCTCTTATCCAGAGCGACTTACAGTTAGTGAATGCATACATGTTTTTTTTTCTCCCATTTTTTTTTTTTCATACTGGCCCCCGTGGGAAACGAACCCACATCCCTGCCGGCATTTACAGCTTGTTTTGATTGTGTCACAGATTATGTTTTGTCCAATAGGAAGTGAATGGTGAATAATGTATTGTCTCATTTTGGAGTCACTTTTATTGTAAGTAAGAATAGAAGATGTTTGTGAACACTTCTATGTTAATGTAGATGCTACCATGATTATGGATAATCATGAATGAATCGTGAATGATGTTGTGTGAGAAAGTTACAGAGGGACAGAAATAATAGCCCCCAAAAATGCTAATCTCTTCATTATTGGTAATGGTGAGAGGTTAGCATGATTTGTTATAGCCTCTAACTTTCTCACTCATCATTATTCATTCATGATTTTTCTTAATCGTGGCATTATTAGGATTTATTTAGAAGTGTTCAGAAACATCTTATCTACACACTTAGAAAGGAAATTACTCCAGTCATCATTCCTATTGGGCAAAACATAACCCAAAACAAACTGCAAATGCATCCAACGAGTTTGTAGTGTCACAAGCTTGATGTAGTCATTGCGTGCTAGGAATATGGGACCAAATACTACACTTTTTGACTACTTTGGTACACTATAAGTGAAATTTGTCAGAATACTTATGACATCTTTAAACGGGGGGTCTAGTTCTATAAAGTGCTTTAATTTTTAAATTAGATATGTATGAAAATACCCTCAAATAAAAGGTGACATTCCGTACAGTCACCTCATATAAAACATTTGATCTCAAATCCAAAATGCTGGAGTATAGAGAGCCACATTTTTTATTTAAGCATCACAGTCTAAATACATAGGTAGGGGAGTGTACTTCAAATAGTCCATAATACTAAAACTAGGCTCACCCAATACACATGGTGTCATGTAGTATCCACCTCTGAGTTTGGGATCTAAAGGAACGAAGGGTTCCCCTCCACACAACACCTTGGCTCCCTAGAATCAGAGTCAAATGGTCTTACTTCAACATCACCTCAGTCATGCAGTCAGTAAAGCAGTCAATTTACTTGCCAGTGACATCATCTTCGCCCATTATTATTGGTCTGATCTGATTCTAACGGCTTACCAGGAACTTAAGATAATACTATTGAAAATAGGTACTTTTAGTCTCTTTGAATTGAAAAATCCAAAAAAATTTGCATAGTCAATTTACACACAGCTCTGACACACACACTTACCCCACCAGACATGCCACCAGGGGTCTTTTCACAGTCCCCAAATTCAGAACAAAATCAAGAAAGCGTACAGTATTATATAGAGCCATTATTGCATGGAACTCCGTTCCATCTCATATTGCTCAAATAAACAGCAAACCTGGTTTCAAAGAACAGATAAAGCAACACCTCACGGCACAACGCCTCTCCCCTATTTGACCTAGATAGTTTGTGTGTATGTATTGATATGTAGGCTACGTGTGCCTTTTAAAAACAATGTATGTAGTTCTGTCCTTGAGCTGTTCTTGTCTATTAATGTTCTGTATTATGTCATGTTTCATGTTTTGTGTGGACCCCAGGAAGAGTAGCTGCTGCTTTTGCAACAGCTAATGGGGATCCTAATAAAATACCAAATACCTCTTTCCTGGCCTGATCGACGTAGCCCAAGACTCTGTCTAGGTGTGGCCGGCTGACCAGTGCTCCCATACGGGTGCTCTCCAGTAGTGGGTCCCCTATCTCAATGTCCTTGGTCCTCCTCACAACCTCCTCCAGGAACTCGGGCAACATCTGCCTCTGAACAAACACCCGGGTCCCATTGCTGCAAACCTGGGTTGGACAAACACACACAAGGTAAAAAAGTACATTCATAGAGGAGCTGGTGTTAAGGACTGTGTCACCGTGTTTAAAGAGCTGAAACTTGGATCAAAAGCGCTGAAACTTGCACACCCCACACCCTACCTGGCCCTGGGACAGGAAGTTGGCCATGAGAGCCCCCTTCACTGCGTTCTCCAGGTCACTGTCCTCAAAGATGAGCAGAGGAGACTTCCCACCAAGCTCCAGAGTCACATGCTTCACCCCCTTGGAGCACATCTCCATGATCTGAGGGTTAAGAGTGTTTTGTTACGTGTTAATGACAAAGACTACTTTTCCCATAATGCAATGGACATTGTATGTATTATAGCGCCTCAACACAAAAAACTTAAGTTATGATCTTATTTTGGGATTGTTAGATTTACCTTCTTGCCTGTGGGCACACTGCCGGTGAAGGAGACCTTAGCCACGTCGGGGTGGTGGCAGAGCAGGTTGCCCGTCTCCTGCCCACCCTGAACTATGTTGAACAGTCCCTCTGGGGCCCCAGCTTTGGCATAAATCTCAGCCAGCAGCACCGCTGTCACTGGAGTCACGGGTGAAGGCTTGAACACCATGGAGTTGCCTGATGGGGTGAGAGCAAGAGAGAGGGAAAAGGAGTCTTTGTGTATTATTGAAAATGTGTATTTCTATCAATTGCATATTAACAATTATGGCAATAAAGTGTGTGTTTGACTTTATACTGTAACTTAAAAGGAGTGTGTCGTCATACCACAGGCCAGGGCTGGGGCCGACTTCCAGGCTGCTATCTGAAAGGGGTAGTTCCAAGCACCAATCCCCACACAGACGCCTAGAGGCTCCCGCCGTGTGTAGGCAAAGGAGCCTCCGGGCAGCTGGACATGCTGGCCTAGAGGGACAGAACGGGCAAACAGTGACCATAAACACCACTAGTGGTCAGCAGCATACCAAGTCATCTTGATATCTTTACTACCTACTATAGGTCTAATGCCAACAATTCTCCCCCCAACTGCATCAGAATTCCTATTATGACCCAGTGTAACCCCCCTATCCATCGTCATGCCAACCTGCCAGAGTGCTGGCCACCCCAGCGTAATACTCTATACACAGTCTGGCAGAGTCCACATCCATTCGGGCTTCTGTGATGGACTTTCCGTTGTTCACCACCTCGATCTCCGCAATGTCCTCTCTCCTGTTCTGTCCACAACAGGAGAGCAAGTTTAATAGTCAGAGACTTCAATCCAAAAACTCAAATGAACTGACGTTTGAATGCATTCCAAACTAGTACACTCAAGTTAACCTACAGCTTGTGCAAACAGTATAATCTTGAGCATTGAGATGGATTTTGATTTCAGTTCTGACTGTATGGGGGGGCAGAACAGACCTTGAATTTGGAGTGACTGATCATCAAACTCTGGTATCAGAAAGAGATGCATTCTGGGATGGATACCTCAATGATACGGGCAGCTTCTATCATGATGTGTGCCCTCTCCATCCCGGACATCCGGCTCCAAGCCTGGTAGGCAGACTGGGCTGCCTGCACTGCCTGGTTCACCTCCACAGACCCACAGGGCTCCAGCTCACACAGGACCCGACCTGCCAGCACAAAACAGCAGCACCAGTCACATACACACACACATACTGGACAAACTATCTGACATACTATGAGGAACATGACAAGTTACATCAACAAGTAAATTGTGTATTCCTCCAATTCTGATGTGGGTATAACCATAAACTATATACCCATTCCACCGAGAGAGTGACTGTAACAAGGAAACAGGATACATGATGTGTCATGTGTGACAAACAAGTGGTTTTCAGCCAGCTGAATAAAATGACAGTGGAGATTAACCAATAAAAGAAAAAGCACTTTGGGTGTATGAATGCGTAAAATCAAGTTCTGTTAGAATACATCTTCATAAAAGTGAACAGAGCTTTCAGAGATTACTCTTTAGAAACCAGGTAGCTACCAGTTGCAGGTTCGTAAACAGGCTCAGTGGTTGACACATCACTGATCTTTACTCTGTCTCCGCACCAGAAATTCAGCGGGACTTTGACGTCCACGGTCCCCGATGAGGCACAACGTAGAGCCGCAAAGAGTAGAGCAGCAGGCCGGGCCAAAACAAGCCTTTGAAGCATCTTTCTGACAGTCACACTTCGGACAGTGGACACAGCTACAACGGGGGAAAAAACGATTAGGCTATTATTAGTCATGTCAAAAACAACAGGGAACAAAACCCTCAAGCAATAATCATGAAATGACCTTACAACATGTAGGCTAGCTGGCAATCGAACTGTGTGGCAACAATTCAACTATCCGTAAACAAATATAGCCGTTAACTGACAGTTGTAAAAAAGAAAAACAGTTCCACATGTCGTTGCATTGCACTTACACAACAAAGTCCTTGTAGAAATGTTAAAGCTGTTTCACAATGCAATCATCAAATGTAAACTTTATTTTTAACCCCAAAATGCAAGAACTGCTGCTACGAACGATGCTGCTACGGAAATGAACCGTAACTACAGGAGAACATGCGCAAGCCAATTGGATCCATGCAGCTGTTGCGCTCTTCTTGAGGCAAAGAAAAATCATATGAGAAAGAGGTTAAACTCCTTAAATACTTTATTCATTATGTAGAAACAAATGAAATGTTGGAAACCTAAACCTGCTAATCTCAGTACAGTTGAATAGACCAACAATTAGCACGAACAGTTCATTAACTGTACAATGCTGAGGAAAACACTGAACAACATGCAATCTTATGTTCTGACATTGGCAAATTTACATTGATGTTTTTGATGTAGTTTGAGGTTACAGAGAACTGTGAAACTTTTACCACACTGCATACAACTAAATGGCTTTTGTCCACTGTGAAATCGCTCATGTCTTTGGCAGTTGTCCTGCCTTGTAAACATCTTGCCACAGAGTCTGCAACTGAAAGGTCTCTCACCCGTGTGAACACTCTGATGTGACTTAAGTCTTTGCTTCTGAGTAAAACTTTTCCCACACTCAAGACATCTGTATGGTTTGACTCCACCATGAGAGTGCTGGTGTGCTTCAAGTTGACAATGGCGGTGGAAGCTCTTTCCACACAATGAGCAGATAAACACTTTTTGGTTTGCTTCAGCTCTCCAAACATTTACCATCCTCTTTGTTTTCAATCTGTTCTTATTAAGAATATGCTGTTGGTTGTGTGAGTGTGACTCCGATGTGCTCTCAGTTGCTCTCATGAGCCCTTGTGAAGAAGGTCCTGGTTGCTGCAGTCTGGGATGTAAAATCAAGCCCTCCCTCACAATAGGATGCAGAGTATCTCTGTACTGCCCCTGCACAGCTTGTATGGACTCAGACATGGCATCGCCATGATACACAGGATGCCTCTCAGGCTCCACTTTCACTGGGACAGTGCTGAATATATCATCCAACGGTTTCCCTACAGTGGACAAAGAGGAAGCAGGATGGGATGGGATGGGAGCGGGATATTGATCTGCCTGAGAGGAGAACACCTGTAAGCACCTCTCTGTGGTGTAAGACCCATCTGGGTGACCAGAATTATTCACATGTAGTCCTTGTGTAACAGAGGACCACAGCTGACTATCTCTCTCATCCATTCTAAAGTCCACACTGTCTGTGATTCCTGAGTCTTGTATGGTTTCCTGGCCTGCATGTTCTTCCACCTGCTCTGCTTTCACCAGAAACTCCAGTCCACCCCTCACCTCTTCAAGGTGTCCAGACCTCTGCAGCTCATTGAAGCTCTCTTCTGGGTCCTCTACAGGCATGGCTTGGCCTTTCTTTTTCTCGTCATCACCTGTAAGTAGAGTAGATGGTTTATGTAATTGTTAGAAATTGTAAAGTCAAAAAAACAATCAAACAAAACCTTGAATAGTGCAAATAACCTACCTTCATAGTTCTAAGTCAGCTGCCTCTTACCATTTTGTGGAGTCCCACTCCCAACCTGAAACCCCTCAGCATGTTGCCTGTCATTTGTCTCTCGTGCTGCTGCTTCCCTTTGAGCTTTCCTCAATTCTCTTTCCATCAGCTGTAAACTGTTTTGAAGGCCTTCTATCTCATTTTCTTTCCGGCACATTTCAAGCCGTAGCACGACAGTGCCCTCGTCTACAAGTTTGGTTATTTCTGCAACAGCTGCCTTTGCTAGCACATCCATGATTGCAGCTATTTGTGTACTGAATGAAATAGTGTTAGACATTGTTCTTAAAATAAAATCCCCGTTGTTACACAAAAACGAATATGCAGTGCTAGTGCCTCTGTGAAATGTTTATAACAGAATCGTTTCTTCTATTGTACAGCTTGTCGAAGCTGGCAAGCAGCGTTGTTGTTAAAAAATATATATATTCCGGAAGAACGGTAATGGAAATTAGGACAGAAAGGGTTACTGTAAACTTTCTAATACATACCCTTATTGGTTTATGGAATAGAAATATACAGTAGGACAAAACATACACTACATGACCAAAAGTATGTGGACACCTGCTCGTCGAACATCTCATTCCAAAAACATGGGCATTAATATGGAGTTGGTCCGCCCTTTGCTGCTATAACAGCCTCCACTCTTTTGGGAAGGCTTTCCACTAGATGTTAGAACATTGCTGCAGGGACTAACATAGCATCCCTCTCTGTTTGAGCCGGGTGTTTGAGTAGGCTAAACCAGCTAGCTGCATTGGCTAGCTAAGTAAGTGAACGTGAAATAAATATTTCTCTCGCTCTTGCTTCTCCTTCATTTTTGAAGAAATTAATTTGTTCACAACTGTTCGACTATTGTCTTTCTCTCTCTTTGAGTCAAGTACTCACCACATTTTATGCACTGCAGTGCTAGCTAGCTGTAGCTTATGCTTTTCAGTACCAGATTCATTCTCTGATCCTTTGCTTGGGTGGTCAAAATGTCAGTTCATGCAGCAAGAGCTCTGATAGGTTGGAGGATGTCCTCCGGAAGTTGTCATAATTACTTTGTCTATGGAAGGGGGTGAGAACCATGAGCCTCCTAGGTTTTTTATTGAAGTTAATGTACCCAGAGGAGGATGGAAATTACACAACATGTACAAAAGTATGTGGACACCTGCTCGTCGAACATCTCATTCCAAAATCATGGGCATTAATATGGAGTTGGTCCCCCCTTTGCTGCTATAACAGCCTCCACTCTTCTGAGAAGGACGTCCACTAGATGTTGGAACATTGCTGCGGGAACTTGCTTCCATTCAGCCACAAGAGCATTAGTGATGTCGGGCACTGATATTGGCCGATTAGGCCTGGCTCGCAGTTGACATTCCAGTTCATCTCAATGATGTTTGATGGGGTTGAGGTCAGGGCTTTGTGCAGGCCAGTCAAGTTCTTCCACACCGATCTCGACAAACCATTTCTGTATGGACCTCGCTTTGTGCACGGGGGCATTGTCATGCTGAAACAGGAAAGGGCCTTCCCCAAACTGTTGCCACAAAGTTGGAAGCACAGAATGTCATTGTATGTTGTAGCGTTAAGATTTACCTTCACTGTAACTAAGGGGCCTAGCCCGAACCATGAAAAACAGCCCCAGACCATTATTCCTCCTCCACCAAACTTTACAGTTGGCACTATGCATTCAGGCAGGTAGCGTTCTACTAGCATCTACCAAACCCAGATTTGTCAGTCGGACTGCCAGGTGAAGCGTGATTCATCACTCCAGAGAACGCATTTCCACTGCTCCAGAGTCCAATGGCGTCGAGCTTTACACCACTCCAGCCGACGCGTGGCACTGTGCATGGTAGTTTAGGCTTGTGTGTGGCTGCTCGGCCATGGAAACCCATTTTATGAAGCTCCCGACGAACAGTTATTGTGTTGACGTTGCTTCCAGAGGCAGTTTGGAACTCGGTAGTGAGTGTTGCAACTGAGAACAGACTATTTATACGTGCTAAGCGCAGTGGTGGAAAAAGTACCCAATTGTCATACTTGAGTAAAAGTAAAGATACCTTCATAGAAAATGACTCAAGTAAAAGTAAAAGTCTCCCAGTAAAATTCTACTTGAGTAAAAGTCTAAAAGTATTTGGTTTAAAATATACTTAAGTATCAAATATAAATGTAATTGCTAAAATATACTTAAGTATCACAAGTAAAAGTAAAAGTATAAATCATTTCAAATTCCTTATATTAAGCAAACCAGATGGCACCATTTTCTTGTTTTTTAAAAAGTGTACGGATAGCCAGGGGCACACTCCAACATTCAGACATAATTTACAAACGAAGCATGTGTGTTTAGTGAGTCCACCAGATCAGAGGCAGTAGGGATGACCAGGGATGTTCTGTTGATAAGTGTGTGAATTGGACCATATTCCTGTCCTGCTAAGCATTCAAAATGTAACGAGTACTTTTGGGTGTCAGGGAAAATGTATGGAGTAAAAAGTAAAAGTAGTTACAAAAATAAATAGTAAAGTAAAGTACAGATACCCCAGAAAAACTACTTAAAAGTATTTTAACTTAAGTACTTTACACCACTGGCTACGCGCTTCGGCACTCAGCGGTCGCATTCTGTGAGCTTGTGTGGCCTACCACTTCGCGGCTGAGCCGTTTTTGCTCCAAGACGTTTCCACTTCACAATAACAGCACTTAAGGTTGACCGGGGTAGCTCTACCAGGGCAGAAATTTGACAAACTGACTTGTTGGAAAGGTTGCTTCCTATGACGGTGTCACGTTGAAAGTCACTGAGCTCTTCAGTAAGGCCATTCTACTGCCAATGTTTGTCTGTGGAGATTGCATGGCTGTGTGCTCGATTTTATACACCTGTCAGCAACGGGTGTGGCTGAAATAGCCGAATCCACTACTTTGAAGCGGTGTCCACATACCTTTGTATATATAGTGTATCTAGACAATGCTCCTAAGAAGTTATTACATTTGCTTGCTCACCCTTAAAAATACCCATGGTTATGCATGATATGTGATACCTGAGATTGCCATATATGGGTGTAAATTGACATCTCTTTGTAGATTGATTAAAACCAAGTTTTAAAAAAGAGGACATTTACAGCGAGAGAGTGAGGATTATGCAGAGGATCCGTTTTCTGAGTAGCCCTGAATCTTAGTGGGACGGTTCTTGTCCCAGGCTGATTTATTCAGGCAGTATAATTAATAGTGAGATTAATAGTCAATAGTCAGAGACTTCAATCCAAAGACTGAAATGAACTGACTTTTAACACATTCCATACTAGTACTCTAATGTTAACCTACAGCATGTGCAAACAGTATAAATACCTTGAGCTATGACATGGATTCTGTGTTCAGTTCTGACTGTATCAGGGACAGAAAATACAGTGAATTTGGAGTGACAGATCATCAAACCCAGGTATCATAGAGATGCTTTCTGGGATGGATACCTCAATGATATGGGCAGCTTCTAACATGTGTGCTCTCTCCATCCCTGACATCCGGCTCCAGCCCTGGTAGGCAGACTGGGCTACCTGCACTGCCTGGTTCACCTCCACAGACCCACAGGGCTCCAGCTCACACAGGACCCGACCTGCCAGCACAAAACAGCAGCGCCAGTCATTCACACACACACATAATGGACAAACTATCTGACATGCTATGAGAAACATGACACAAGTTATATCAATGTAGTACACATTGTGTATTCCTCCACTCCAGTGTAGGTTATATACGCATCAACTAGGCCTATACCTATACCCCTTCAGCTTAGTGTGACCATAACAAGGAAACATTGCAAAGTTTATGACAGGATACATGATGCGTGAGTGTAAAAAACAAGTGGTTTTCAGCCAGCTTAATAAAATGACAGTGACTTTAGATAAAAGTCCAAAAGTGGAGATTAATCAATAAAAATAAAGCATTTGGGCTTATCATCAATTAATATAGGCCTAAGATCAATTTTTGTTCTTCATAAACCCTTAGTGGGACTTTGATGTCCACAGTCCCCGATGAGGCGCAACCATAGAGATAGATAGAGGACTCATCTTCGTATCTGTGCTATTATAGCATCTGCAACATCATGGGCAACGCCATTGAGGCTATCTCCATTTTAAAGTAGTACATTTTTTTCAACACGATTGGCTGATCCTTCCTGATGACCCGGTTGGACATGACTCCAAAAGGGTCACCAGGAGGGATCAGCCAATGAAGTTGGAAGTCCCACCCAGTTGACTACATTCAAATGGTGGAAGCTCTCAAAGGCAGGGCCCATGCTAACACAACCTTTTGGCGACTAGAGGCCTCTATCATTCTCTATGGATGCTACGTAGTGCCGCAGAGTAGGGCCAGGTTTCCGATGCATCGTTCCTATAACTGCTGAAGGTGTCACATGCGTTTCCCAAAACACCACGTAGTGAGAACGTTCACTAAGTGTGTCGTTGGAGCATGTGTCGACAGAGGCGTCATGCCGTTAGGGGGCACGTGACCCCCCAGATTTGTCCTGTTAAAAAATGTCATAATAATTTGCTTTGTAATACTACTAGCCACCTAGCAATTTTATGAAGTTGGCTTTAGCTAGCCCAGATAGGTTCCCTGGACGGTTGGTCATTATGACGTTGGGAATTTGAGACAAAATATCTAAAGGATTGTATTATTAAACATACTTTCCAAACGTGGGTCTGTTGTAGACCCACTTCCTCTCTGCTTACCTCGTGTCATGTGTGGCTCAGTTGGTAGAGCATGGTGCTTACAATGCCGAGCCTGTGGGTTTGATTCCAACAGGGGACCAGTACGTGTCTCACATGTCGTTGCATTACACTTACACAGCAAGGTCATTGTAGAAATGTTAAAGATGTTTTACAATTCAAATGTCAACTTTATTTTAACCCCAAAATGCACGAACTCGAACTGCTGCTAGCTACTGTCTGATCGAACAAGCTACTGAAATGAACTGTAAATAAAGGAGAATATGCTCAAAGCAATTAGAGCTATTGGAGCTGTTGCTCTCTTGACGGGGGCAAAGAAAAATCACATGAAAAAGAGGTTAAACATTTTTAATACTTTATTCATATTGTAGAAACCGAAACCTGCTAATCTCAGTACAGTTGAACGGCTCAACAATCAACATAAACAGTTCTTTAACTGTACAATGCTGAGGAAAACACTGAAGGTGTCACATGCAATCTTAAATTCTGACATTGGCAAATTTACATTGATGTTTTTGATGTAGTTTGAGGTTACTGAGAACCGTGAAACTTTTACCACACTGCATACAACTAAATGGCTTTTGTCCACTGTGAAATCGCTCATGTCTTTGGCAGTTGTCCTGCCTTGTAAACATCTTGCCACAGAGTCTGCAACTGAAAGGTCTCTCACCCGTGTGAACACTCTGATGTGACTTAAGTCTATTTTTCTGAGTAAAACTTTTCCCACACTCAAGACATCTGTATGGTTTGACTCCAGCATGAGAGTGCTGGTGTGCTTCAAGTTGACAATGGCGGCGGAAGCTCTTTCCACACAATGAGCAGATAAACACTTTTTGGTTTGCTACAGCTCTCCAAACATTTACCATCCTCTTTGTTTTCAATCTGTTCTTATTAAGAATATGCTCTTGGTTGTATGAGTGTGACTCAGATGTGCTCTCAGTTGCTCTCATGAATTGCCCTTGTGAAGAAGGTCCTGGTTGCTGCAGTCTGGGATGTAAAATCAAGCCCTCTCTCACAACAGGATGCAGAGTATCTCTGTACTGCCCCTGCACAGCTTGTATGGACTCAGACATGGCCTCGTCATGATACACAGGATGCCTCTCAGGCTCCACTTTCACTGGGACAGTGCTGACTATGTCATCCAGCGGTTTCTCTACAGTGGACAAAGAGTTGCAAGAAGCAGGATGGGATGGGATGGGAGCGGGATATTGATCTGCCTGAGAGGAGAACATCTGTAAGCAACTCTCTGTAGTGAAAGACCCATCTGGGTGACGGTAATTATTCCCATTTAGTCCTTGTGGAACAGAGGACCACAGCTGACTATCTCTCTCATCCATTCTAAAGTCTACACTGTCTGTGATTCCTGGGTCTTGTATGGTTCCCTGGGCTACATGTTCTTCCACCTGCTCTGCTTTCAATAGAAACTCCAGCCCATCCCTCGCCTCTTCAAGGTGTCCAGACCTCTGCTGCTCATTGCAGCCCTCTACTGGGTCCTCTACAGGCGTGGCTTGGGCTTTCTGGTCCTCTTCATCATCTGGAAGTAGATGGTTTATGTTATTGTTAGAAATTATAAAGTCAAATAAGCAATAAAACAAAACATTGAACAGTGCAAAATAACCTGACTTGATACCACTAAGAGTAAGCTCGCCTCTCACCTTTTTGTGGAGTCCCACTCCCAACCTGAATTCCCCCAGCATGTTGCCTGTCATTTATCACTTGTGCTGCTGCTTCTCTTTGAGCTTTTCTCAGTTCTCTTTCCATCAGCTGTAAACTGTTTTGAAGGCCTTCTATCTCATTTTCTTTCCGGCACATTTCAAGCCGTAACACTACAGTGCCCTCGTCTACAAGTTTGGTTATTTCTGCAACAGCTGCCTTTGTTAGCACATCCATGATGGCAGCCATTTGTGTACTGAAAGAAACAGACATTGTTCTTTAAATAAAATCACCGTTGTTACACAAAAACGAATATGCAGTGCTAGTGCTTCTATGAAATGTTTATAACAGAATCGTTTATACTATTGTACAGCTTCTTGAAGCTGGCTAGAAGCATTGTTTGTGGAAAAAAAGTTTTCTTCCGGAAAGCTGGATAACGGAAACGACGACAGAAAGGGTTACCATAAACTTTCTAATAAATGCCCTTATATGTGGATATTTCTGTGAAATCAGTCAAACAGCTACTTGTAAAATTGAAAACACAAATAAGCCAATCAGTTCTCTGCAGAGGTTTATTCACAAAAACTATTAAAACATGCGCTTGCTTATCCTTAAACCCATGGTATGCATGAGATGTGATACCTGACATTTCCATACTTGGGTGTAAATTGACAACAGGATTAAAACCAAATTAATATGGTAAATTAGGTTAGATTGAAAATAGCAACAAAAGGGAGGAAATGTACACACACACATGAACTGAAATGAACTGACTTTTAAATGCATTCCTGCCTGCACTGCCTGGTTCACCTCCACAGACCCACAGGGCTCCAGCTGAC
The DNA here is from genome assembly GCF_964263955.1 of Coregonus lavaretus. Lineage (NCBI taxonomy): Eukaryota > Metazoa > Chordata > Actinopteri > Salmoniformes > Salmonidae > Coregonus > Coregonus lavaretus. The sequence goes on along the minus strand of NC_140010.1, from coordinate 11,791,051 downwards.
ACAGGACCCGACCTGCCGGCACAAAACCGCAGCGCCAGTCATAAACACACATACTGGACAAACTATCTGACATGCTATGAGAACATGACACAAGTTATATCAACGTAGTACACAACTAAAATGTGTATTGCTCCAATCTGATGTAGGTTATATACCCATCAACTAGGCCTATAGCCATTCAGTTTAGTGTGACCATAAGAAAACAGTGCAAAGTTTATGACAGGATACATGATGTGTGAGTGTGACAAACAAGTGGTTTTCAGCCAGCTTAATAAAATGAGTGACTTTAAATCAAAATCCAACAGTGGAGATAGAATCAATAAAATAAAGCACTTGGGGTTATCATCATTTAATATAAGCCAAAAAACAATATCTGTTTGAATAAAACCTTATAAAAGTGAACAGAGCTTTCCGATTACTCTTTAGAAACCAGGTAGCTCATAAACCGGCTCAGTGGTTGATATCTTTGATCTTCACTCGGTCTCGGCACCAGAAATTCAGCGGGACTTTGCCGTCCACGGTCCCCGAAGAGGCGCAACGTAGAGCCGCAGAAAGTAGGGACTGGTTTCCGCTGCATCGTTGTCACTTGCGTTTCCCAAAACACCACGTAGAGAGAACGTTCACTAAGTGTGTCGTTGGCGCATGTGTCGATACTGATAGGATCGAAAGAAAGGCAGCGCTGCTCACAGATCAGCTTTATCCATTAAAATCAGAATTATTTAACGTGGTCTCGGGACAATTCGTATTATTCTGTAGGTAAATATGTAACACTACATTTAGTATATGTTAAGTTACATTATGAATGGAATCGCGGTTTTACAATATCATACGAATTAGAGGACGTATAGTATCATACAGCAATTGCATACACATTGGATATAGCTAGTAACTTATCATATGTCTTGGAAGGCGTATAGTATTAGACCTCATCTGAGACCAGGGCCCGGTTTACCAAAAGCATGTTAAAGGTACACTTCAGGATTTATCTTCTTCCCCAGAGTCAGATGAACTCATGGATACCATTTTTATGTCTCTTTATCCAGTATGAAGGAAGTTAGAGGTACTTTCGCGAGCCAATGCTAACTAGCGTTAGCGCAATGACGGGACAGTATTATACCAAATACTTCCAGTCTTTGCGCTAACGCTAGTTAGCAATTGCGGTAACGCTAGTTAGCAACTTACTTCAAACTGCATTCAGAGACATAAATATGGTATCCACAAGTGCATCCGACTCTGTGGGAGTAGATAAAGGCGTTGCACTTGAAAGCACTCCTAATCTAACGCCTGCCTCAAACCATTCATAGAACAGCCAAGTGCGTCGTTAGATGATTTGCCCTCCTGCATCACTTTATACACAAAAGATCTCCGCTTAATATAGAATCACATGGTTTATCCGTCTGTGACCGCCACTAACTTCAGAACATTGTTGACTAAAAATACAAAGTTGCCAATGTCTGTGCAATTGATACAAAAAAGCCATGTATAAAATCATGTTTCAAATGAAAACCGAGATGAATGGATTCAAATAAACAGTATTTTTATATTGAAATACATTTCATGTTCAATCAATTGAGTTATATTTGGCCACCTGTAGGCTTCCGTCTGTAATTTGTCTCGATATACAGTATTTCATGTGTAGCCTAACATCTGCGCAATGATGTGCCAAATCGGTGATTTTGTGCATTTGTTTATTGGGTAAGCATTAGAATAAACCACCTCAATATTTGCAGCCGTCTGGCTATAAGGTGAATGCACCAATTTGTAAATCGCTCTGGATAAGAACGTCTGCTAAATTACGTAAATGTAAATGTAGGCAGTAATATTTCTCTAGGAGCTGATCCGTCGTCAGATTTGTGAAATAATTATAATGTTAAGGTAAGATATGAATGGAGAAAGATGATCAGAGAGTAACACTCCCTTTTTATCGATCCTAAATCAGTATCGAGACATGCTCCAATGACGCACTTAACGACCGTTTTCTGCGTGGTGTTTTGGGAAATATATGTTACATATTCGGCCGTTGTAGGAAAGATGCATCAATTGATAATTACGGGGAGAATTTACATTTGCGGTTAGGGGAACAAAAACAACAAAGGTTAGGAGAACTAAAACGACAAAGGTTAGGTGAATTTACGTAGCAGGTTAGATTAATTTGGTTAATCTTAGAATGGGGGTTAGCAAAATTGTACAGTTGTCCCAGACACGACTCGAACATGCAACCTTTGGACTGCTAGACTGATTACTCCCAGCCATCCTCCCGGACCAACCTCCCTACTTTCGTTTCTGGATTAAGTAACTAGACCATTTGTAGACATCATACGTCTTTGAAAACTAGAGATCCTGGTTCGAATCCAGGCTCTGTCGCAGCCGGCCGCGACCGGGAGACTCATGGGCGGCGCACAATTGGCCCAGCGTCGCCCAGGGTAGGGGAGGGAATGGCCGGCAGGGATGTAGCTCAGTTGATAGAGCATGGCGTTTGCAATGCCAGGGTTGTGGGTTCAATTCCCACGGGGGCCAGTATAAAAAAATATGTATTCACTAACTGTAAGTCGCTCTGGATAAGAGCGTCTGCTAAATGACGTAAATGTAAATGCTCCGAAATACTACCCAATAATAATGGACTAAATCACATTTGGCACATCATTGCGTAATAAAATAAAATATTTATATTTAAATGACAGACCGTGGCCTACAATTAGCAAAATATAACTAAATTGAGTGAATATGAAATTGATTTCATTTCAGGGTTTCAGGGCTGCCAACTTTTGAAGAAAGCTTGGAGTGAGATTTGCTATGTGAATTTACCCCACCTCTTTAAGGAACACCTGGGATAGGATAAAGTAATCCTTCTACCCCTGTGTGTCCTCCCCAGGAAAATGTTACTGTTTTAAAACGTATTTCCTGCAATTCTACATATTTTGACATGGTTTAGGCCTATGAGCAGGGTGGAAAATAAAAATAAATAAAACCAGAGGTCAGGTGTATTCAGGATGCTTTGAACATTAAATGAACACTCAAAATTTGACGACTTTGTTACTTTGAGATTTTGGGGGGATTCAATTTAAAGTATGCAAATATTTTTTTCTACATATTTTCAGACAGTAATGAAATGGGTAAAAACAGTGGGAAGGTTGGAAGCAGGGATTAAACCCTGGTCTCCGGTGGAAAGTTGTATGCAACACGTGCCGGAGAGTGTTACCACTACACCAAGGCTCTGCACAGGAAATAGTAATAGTAATGGTTGATGACAGTGGGTAACCAAATCATAGATCGCAGTCTCCTTGTCCATAGACTGCTTTCAAGGTAAGGATACAAACATTTTGTATTTTGGGTGAAAGTTCTATTTTAAAATCCTGCTTGCTCTCCAGGAGGGTTGGCCACCCCGATCTATGTTTCCCAAGTGCTGGGTGTTTGAAAATGTTCTTGTTATAACACTACATTTATCAAAATCACCCACCTTCAAAAAAAATCTAATGGATATCAACTCGGGTGGTTTATGCCTACTAGTTGAAGATCCTTGGCATCATCTTACTCTGCATAGACAAAATATGATGCTTTTATGAGGTGTGAGTCCCCCTACCATCTCTTCCTAACGTGCACAATACTCAAAGTAAAAAAATTATATGCGAGGCCTGGAACATTTAATATCCAATGATTATTTGTATGACATTCAAAACTGTCCATGAATGGCTACAAAAATACATAGCCTCCTATAATTGATTTTTAAAAGACAATTAGGCATATCAGATTTCAAATATGTGATTACACTGGCAAAATTGGGATGAAGCAGAATAATAAAGTAAGTGTGGGGAATAATAGTAGTGTTCTTGGTGACAAGTACATAAATTACCCTAGAGTTTAGCCCATTGTTAAGAATGAGAATTGTTCCACTGACCTGGTAAATAAAGTAAGTAGATAATAAAATGCCCTGAAGACGACCCTATACCCTAACCAAATAACTGTTATATTTACCCCCCCTTTTCGTTGTCACAGCCTAAATGCCAATCACCAAACGAGGGGACTAATGCAAGTGTGGATTAAATCAACTTTAGTACATGCTGTCAAAAGGCTGCATTCTGCAATAGGGACGGGAGTAACAGCAAACACATTTTGTTGACAACATTGTACATAAAACAGCGCTACCGTGCTGCTCTTTTTACAGCTTTATAAACTCAGCGGAGAACGTTCTCGCTCTCCATTCAGCGCCACTCCAATCCGAGGGGTTTCTTTCAAACGCGCACCCAATCACCTTGAGCCATTACATAACTAGACCAATCATATGCTTTAATGTGCAGTGGTTCATAGTGCTGTGGCAAGACAGGCCAATAATGATAGAGATTCATTTTACATTTACATTTTAGTCATTTAGCAGACGCTCTTATCCAGAGCGACTTACAGTTAGTGAGTGCATACATACTTTTTTGATTTTTCATACCCCTGTTGGAATCGAATCCACATCCCTGGAGTTGCAAACGCCATGCTCTACCAACTGAGCTACATCCCTGCCGGCCATTCCCTCCCCTACCCTGGACGACGCTGGGCCAATTGTGCGCCGCCCCATGCGTCCGCTCGTGATGTTATTAAAATGCAGGTGCAGATGCTCCGATTTCAAAACAATTTGGAGCACAGTTGAAAAGTTAACGCGCTGACTAATTAGAAAATAAAATCAGTACTTTTCGATGCGTGAGAGGTGTGGCGTGTGAGCGTGAGAAGAGGCTCAAATGCGTGTCTTCTCACGGCCAATGCTTGAGAGTTGGCAGCTCTGGGTATGGGAAACAGCTCAGAGATTTAACGATGCTCTACGAAGGTTCTAACAATGAGCTTAGCCTTAAACCGGGCCTAGAGCAGTAAGTCTCAGCCACCGGGCCAAAACAACTTTTGAAGCATCTTTCTGACAGTCGCACTTGGGACAGTGGACACCTAGTTACAACGGGAAGAAACCATTAGGCTATTATTATCAGTCATGTAAAAACCAACAGGGTACAAAATCCTCAAGCAGTAATGTTAATCATGCATCTTATATTACAAAAGGCTCTGCACATACAGTCAGCCTAGCTGGCAACAACAATGAAACTATCCGTAAACAAATATAGTGGTTTTAATTTAATTTAATATGCCATTTAGCAGACGCTTTTATCCAAAGCGACTTACAGTCATGCGTGCATACATTTTTGTGTATGGGTGGTCCCGGGGATAGTGGTTGATTGACAGTTGTCAAAAAGCACAGTTTTACATTTAGTTGCATTGCCCTTACACTGCAAACACCTTGTAGACATGTTAAAGATGTTTTACAATGCAATCATCAAATGTAAACTTCATTTGTAACCCCAAAATGCACGAACTCAACTGCTGCTACGATCTTAAAGTGGCACTCCAGTCTCATTTTCACCTCATTTTACACCTGATTTACTTCATAAAAAGGCACATCTCAATAGGTGGTCCAGGTAAGTTATGACATAGCACAAGTAAAAATGTTTTACCCTTTAATGTGTGGTGTGTACTTGACTGTATTTATACTTGGGATATCACTATTTAAAAATCACCAAATGATGTCTTGAAATACTTGATTGGAAACCTAATCCTGCTAATCTCAGTACAGTTGAACGGTTCAACAATCAACATAAACAGTTCATTAATTGTACAATGCTGAGGAAAACACTGAACAACATGCAATCTTACATTCGGACATTGGAAAATTTACTTACATTGATGTTTTTGATGTAGTTTGAGGTTACAGAGAACTGTGAAACTTTTACCACACTGCACACAACTAAATGGCTTTTGTCCACTGTGAAATCTCTCATGTGTTTGGCAGTTGTCCTGCCTTGCAAACCTCTTGCCACAGAGTCTGCAACTGAAAGGTCTCTCACCCGTATGAACACTCTGATGTGACTTAAGTCTTTGCTTCTGAGTAAAACTTTTCCCACACTCAAGACATCTGTATGGTTTGACTCCACCATGAGAGTGCTGGTGTGCTTCAAGTTGACAATGGCGGTGGAAGCCCTTTCCACACAATGAGCAGATGAACACTTTTTGGTTTGGTAAAGCTCTCCAAACATTTACCATCCTCTTTGTTTTCAATCTGTTCTTATTAAGAATATGCTCTTGGTTGTGTGAGTGCGACTCAGATGTGCTCTCAGTTGCTCTCATGAGCCCTTGTGAAGAAGGTCCTGGTTGCTGCAGTCTGGGATGTAAAATCAAGCCCTCCCTCACAATAGGATGCAGAGTATCTCTGTACTTCCCCTGCTCAGCTTGTATGGACTCAGACATGGCATCGTCATGATACACAGGATGCCTCTCGGGCTCCACTTTCACTGGGACAGTGCTGAATGTGTCATCCAGTGGTTTTCCTACAGTGGACAAAGAGATGCAGGAAGCGGGATGGGATGGGATGGGAGCGGGATATTGATCTGCCTGAGAGGAGAACATCTGTAAGCATCTTTCTGTAGTGTAAGACCCATCTGGGTGACCAGAATTATTCCCACTTAGTCCTTGTGTAACAGAGGACCACAGCTGACTATCTCTCTCATCCATTATAAAGTCCACACTGTCTGTGATTCCTGGGTCTTGTATGGTTCCCTGGGCTACATGTTCTTCCACCTGCTCTGCTTTCACCAGAAACTCCAGTCCACCCCTCACCTCTACAAGGTGTCCAGACCTCTGCAGCTCATTGAAGCTCTCTACTGGGTCCTCTACAGGCATAGCTTGGGATTTCTGGTCCTCTTCATCACCTGGAAGTAGAGTAGACGGTTTATGTAATTGTTAGAAATTGTTAAGTAAAATAAGCAATAAAACAACACCTTGAACAGTGCAAAATAACCTGACTTGATAGCACCAAATGTCAGCACGCCTCTTAGGTGCTTTTAGGAACTCGGGTGTATTTAAAACACGGGTGTGGTCCTTTGTAGCTCAGTTGGTAGAGCATGGTGCTTGTAACGTCCACGGCAGTGGGTTCGATTCCCGGATGTAAAAAAATATATGCACGCATGACTGTAAGTTGCTTTGGATAAAAGCGTCTTCTAAATGGCATATATACAACACCAGTCAAAAGTTTGGACACACCTACTCATTCAAGGTTTATTTTTTATTTTTTACATTGTAGAATGATAGTGAAGACATCAAAACTATGAAATAACACATATGGAATCCTATTGTAACCAAAGAAGTGTTAAACAAATCAACATATATTTGAGATTTGAGATTCTTCAAATAGCCACCCTTTGCCTTGATGACAGCTTTGCACACTCTTGGCATTCACTCAACCAACCCAGCCAGGCAATTTATTAATTTGATCTCCACTATAAAAAGCATCTAGACATTCTCACATTTCTTTTAGAATTACATTTAGATTGTAGAAACCTTGTCTGTCTCTCCGACATTTGCAACATTGTTTCAATATTAAAATTCGATCTCCAGCTGTCCCATAGCAATGAACTAGTCGGAACGAGACTGACAGGCAGGCAGTGTTTCCCAGGCAGTCGAAATCCTGAATCAGCTGGCATAATTTTTATAGATACAATGGAAAACAACGCTAGAGTATATACATTTACCCGCGTTGCTAAAAGCACCTACCCTCCTCTTACCTTTTTGAAGAGTCCCACTCCTAACCTGAATTTCCTCAGCATGTTGCCTGTCATTTTTAACTCGTGTTGCTGCTTCTCTTTGAGCTTTCATCAGTTCTCTTTCCATCAGCTGTAAACTATTTTGAAGGCCTTCTATCTCATTTTCTTTCCGACACATTTCAAGCCGTAACACGACAGTGCCCTCGTCTACAAGTTTGGTTATTTCTGCAACTGCTGCCTTTGATAGCACATCCATGATTGCAGCTATTTGTGTACTGAAAGAAACAGTGTTAGACATTGTTCTTCAAATAAAATCACCACTGTTACACAAAAACGAATATGCAGTTCTAGTGCCTCTGTGAAATGTTTATAATAGAATCGTTTCTACTATTGTACAGCTTATCGAAACTGGCAAGCGGAATTGTTTGATTAAAAAAAAAAATCTGGAAAAATGGACAACGGAAATGACGAAAGAAAGGTTTTCAATAAACAACTTCTTCTTCTTCTTCGGTGAGGTTTAACGGCGGTTGGCATCCAATATGTTACATTACCGCCCCCAACTGAACTATAGTATAGATCCATTACACTTTGTGATACAAAATGGGCAAGGGGACCCGGGAAAAATAAAATACAAATATTATTATAATTTTAATTACCCTTATATTTTTTATTACCCTACCAATTTTTTTTAACCAAAACTAGAATCTGTGACGAACACAGTGAACTACGTTTTATAGACTTGACGCTTTGCCAAAGTTGTAAAAAATGGTGCTGTTTTGGAGTGCAAGGTCGAATTGAGTTTGTGCACACGCGCATTTCACAGAGGATGCGTTCCCTAACGGAAATATGCTAATATATGTTACAACACGCCAATAGGATCTCGCTCGCTCGTGCTTGGCTTTGCCCAACTCCTTTCTTGTTCTGCCCACTATGCTTCATTTTCTCCCACTGTAAACTACACAGATGAACTATCTTGGGTTAGTTTTAAATATATTTTCTACCACTCAACACATGCTGTAACCAATGTTCCCTCAAATTGTTTGGGGCACTGAGCAAATATTAGGTCTTGTGAGCAGGGATGGAAAAAGTACCCAATTTTCATACTTGAGTAAAAGTATAGATACCTTAATAGAAAGTTACTCAAGTAAAAGTCACCCAGTAAAATACTACTTGAGTAAAAGTCTAAAAGTATTTTGTTCTAAATATACTTAAGTATCAAAAGTAAATGTAATTGCTAAAATATACTTAAGTATCAAAAGTAAAAGTAAAAGTATGAATCATAAAAAAATATTAATATTAAGCAAAGCAGGCGGCACCATTTTATTTATTTATTTTTTATGAATGGATAGCCAGGGGCACACTCCAACATTCAGACATAATTTACAAACGAAGCATGTGTGTTTAGTGAGTCCACCAGATCAGAGGCAGTAGGGATGACCAGGGATGTTCTGTTGATAAGTGCGTGAATTGGACCAATTTCCTGTCCTGCTAAGCATTCAAAATGTAACGAGTACTTTTGGGTGTCAGGGAAAATATATTGAGTAAAAAGTACATAATTTTCTTTAGGAATGTAGTGAAGTAAAAGTAAAAGTTGTCCAAAATATTAATAGTAAAGTACAGATATCCCCAAAAACTACTTAAGTAGTACTTTAAAGTATTTTTACTTAAGTACTTTACACCACTGCTTGTGAGCAGAAACGTGAACATTGGGAGAATTTTGTGTAACTTCCGGCACGTGTTTACAGTGAACACTGAGGCTGTACCCTTACAGTTTTAGACAGTAGCCAATAGGCTATTGTGGCTATTTGAGCATAATGTAGGCCTACCAACAAAACCAATGGAGCAAATCCCATAACATTTTCACATGGAAATAGCTCTTGATTTCTATGATATAGTCTACAGTAGCCTATATGTGGTGTTCAATGCAGGCCTACATTGCATGAGACTTTTAAAAACGTTTTTACATTATGAAGGGCTTGACATTAATTCTTTATTTTTTACATGTTCTGTAACAACATGGGCCAAGTAGGTGATTGCATTGTATTGTGTTTGATGATGCAAGAAACCACTTTAGAAAATAACATTTATTATTATTACCATACAGAGAATTAGACAATGTAGGCTTGTCTATGTGTAGGCTGTGTTTATTGGCTTATTTGCATATTCAAGCCTGTCGAAAAATACAACACTGCCCCTTTAATTAAGATATAAGCTTTTTACCTGACTGGCTTTTCAAACATAGCTTGAAATGTAGCCTACACGTTTTGTGCTCTTGTAGGAAGCAGTAACTCCCCATTACTATAATGATCTATAACTGGGCTAATAACTCGCTAACTAGTAAAGGATATCAACAAATATGCACACGCGCGGCTTTGCGCTCTGATCTGAACTGATCTGAAAAGCGCATTCACTCGTGGGTGGTTGAAAGACAGCCCCCCGCCAATAGACTTCTACTCCGTTGCGCTCTGGCTCTGCCTACAACAAAATCACATACTCAATCTTGCAAAGTTAGATTAGTTTTGGTTTGTTGCATTGAAAAGGGGCTGATATAATGTTGATTCGATCACAGAAAACATTTTGATCTACGTAATGTAAACTAATGTGGCGAACGCAGTGAAGTTCAATCTCTTGCGTCTCTGCGCAATTTAGAGAGAACATTGGCTATAATTCTTCTGCAGTCAAATCTCCTTTTACCGTAAACGTTCTAATAAATGACCTTATATTTGGATTTTTCTCTGAAATCAGTCAAACACCCACTTGTAAAATAATTGTTGAAAATACAAATGAGACAATCAGTTTTCTATGCAGAAGAAGTTTATTCACAAAAACAATTTAAAAACAGAAAATGCATTGGTTTATGGAATTGATACAAATAATGTCAAAACATCTCTAGAGGATGCTCATAAGAGGTTATTACATTTGCTTGCTCATCCTTAACAATACCATGTTTATGCATGAGATGTGAAACCTGGGATTTCCATACTTGAGTGTAAATTGACAACTCTTTGCAGATTGTTTAAAACCGAGAGACAGAGAGAGAACGAGAGAGAGAGGAATATGCGGAGGATCAGTTTTTAGAAGCCCTGAATCTTAGTGGGATGGTTCTAGGCCCAGGCTGATTTATTCAGGCAGTATAATTAATAGTCAGATTAACAGTCAAAATTCAGACTTTAATACAAACACTGAAATTAACTGACTTTCACATGCATTCCAGACTAGTACACTAGTAAAGATCTGGAGCTATGAGATGGATTCTGTGTTCAGTTCTGACTGTATGGGGGCACAGAACAGAGTGACTGATCATCAAACCCTGGTATCATAAAGAGATTCTGGGATGGATACCTCAGTGATACAGGCAGCTTCTATCATGATGTTTTCCCTCTCCATCCCTGACATCTTGCATTCTGGGATGGATACCTCAATGATAGGGGCAGCTTCTATCATGATGTGTTCGCTCTCCATCCCTGACATCTGGCTCCAGGCCTGGTAGGCAGACTGGGCTGCCTGCACTGCCTGGTTCACCTCCACAGACCCACAGGGCTCCAGCTCACACAGGACCCGACCTGCCAGCACAAAACAGCAGCACCGGTCACATACACACACATACTGGACACACACACATACTGGACAAACTATCTGACATGCTATGAGAAACATGACACAAGTTATATCAACGTAGTACACAAGGAAATGGTGTATTGCTCCACTCTGATGTAGGTTATATAACCATCAACTAGGCCTATACCCATTCAGTTTAGTGTGACTATAACAAGGAAAGTTTATGACAGGATACATGTGTGAATGTGACAAACAAGTGGTTTTCAGACAGTTTAATACAATGACAGTGACTTCAGATCAAAGTCCAACAGTGGAGATTAATCAATAAAAGAAAGCACTTGGGATTAACATCAATTAATATAGGCCTAAGATCAATTTCAGTTTTTCATAAACCCTTATAAAAGAGAACAGAGCTTTAAGATTTATCTTTAGAAACTAGGGAGCTACAAGTTGTAGGTTCGTAAACAGGCTCACTGGTTGACACATCTTTGATTTTCACCCGATGATGCGCAATTTAGAGCCGCAGAGAGTAGGGCCCGGTTTCGCTGCATCGTTCCTATAATGGCCTAAGGTGTCACATGCGTTTCCCAAAACACCACGTAGAGGGAATGTTCACGAAGTCTGTCGTTAGTGCATGTGTTGATACTGATAGAATCGAAAGAAAGGCTGTGCTGCTTTCAGATCAGCTTTATCCATTCAAATCTTTCCTTAACCTCTTAAGGATCGGACCCTTTTTTTTTCAATTTTCGCCTAAAATGACATACCCAAATGTAACTGCCTGTAGCTCAGGACCTGAAGCAAGGATATGCATATTCTTGATACCATTTGAAAGGACACACTTTGAAGTTTGTGGAAATTTGAAATTAATGTAGGATAATATAACACATTAGATCTGGTAAAAGATAATACAAACAAAAAAACGTGTTTTCTATTTATTTATTTGTTCCATCATCTTTGAAATGCAAGAGAAAGGCCGGAGAAGATGGCTGCCGTTTTACAGCCCTCTAACCAATTGTACTATTATGTGTGTTTTTCCGCGTTATTTGTAATTTATTTTGTACATAATGTTTCTGCCATCATCTCTTATAACCAAAAAGAGCTTCTGGATATCAGGACAGCGATTACTCACCTCGTATTGGACGAAGATTTTTTCTTCAACGAGGCGGCCGAAGGATATCCTACAGACACCCGACAAGGCCCAAATCCCCGTCATTCGCATGAGAAAGAGACGGAGATATCATGGACTTAGGTCGGGGTGCCTTGTAAGGATCCGACGGCGAGCGAGTAAACTGCCTCTCCCATCAATCCTATTAGCCAATCTTCAATCATTTGAGAATAAATTGGATGACCTAAGATTACGGTTATCCTACCAACGGGACATTAAAAACTGTAATATCTTATGTTTCACCGAGTCGTGGCTGAACGACGACATGGACAACATACAGCTAGCGGGCTATACGCTACATTGGCAGGATAGAACGGCTGACTCCGGTAAGACAAGGGGTGGCAGTCTGTGTATATTTGTAAACAACAGCTGGTGCACAAAATCAAATACAAAGGAAGTCTCGAGATTTTGCTCGCCTGAGGTAGAGTATCTTATGATCAGCTGTAAACCACACTATTTACCAAGAGAGTTTTCATCTATATTTTTCGTAGCTGTCTATTTACCACCACAAACCAATGCTGGCATTAAGATTGCACTGAATGAGCTGTATAAGGCCATAAGTGAACAGGAAAACGCTCATCCAGAGGCAGCGCTCCTAGTGGCCGGCGACTTTAATGCAGGGAAACTTAAATCCGTTTTACCTAATTTCTACCAGCATGTTAAATGTGCAACCAGAGGAAAAAAACTCTAGACCACCTTTACTCCACACACAGAGACGCATACAAAAGCTCTCCCTCGCCCTCCATTTGGCAAATCTGACCATAACTCTATCCTCCTGATTCCTGCTTATAAGCTAAAACTAAAGCAGGAAGCACCAATGACTCGGTTAATAAAAAAGTGGTCAGATGACGCAGATGCTAAGCTACAGGACTGTTTTGCTAGCACAGACTGGAACATGTTCCGGGATTCTTCAGATAGCATTGAGGAGTACACCACATCAGTCACTGGCTTCATCAATAAGTGCATTGATGATGTCGTCCACACAGTGACCGTACGTACATACCCCAACCAGAAGCCAAGGATTACAGGAAACATCCGCACTGAGCTAAAGGGTAGAGCTGCCGCTTTCAAGGAGCGGGACTCTAACCCGGAAGCTTATAAGAAATCCCGCTATGCCCGCCGACAAACCATCAAACAAGCAAAGAGTCAATACAGGACTAAGATTGAATCGTACTACACCGGCTCTGACGCTCGTCGGATGTGGCAGGGCTTGAAAACTATTACAGACTACAAAGGGAAGCACACCTGCGAGCTGCCCAGTGACACAAGACTTCCAGACGAGCTAAACCACTTCTATGCTCGCTTCGAGGCAAGCAACACTGAAGCATGCATGAGAGCACCAGCTGTTTCGGATGACTATGTGATCACGCTCTCCGTAGCCGATGTGAGTAAGACTTTTAAGCAGGTCAACATTCACAAGGCCGCAGGGCCAGACGGATTACCAGGACGTGTACTCTGAGCATGTGCTGACCAACTGGCAAGTGTCTTCACTGACATTTTCAACATGTCCCTGACTGAGTCTGTAATACCAACATGTTTCAAGCAGACCACCATAGTCCCCGTGCCCAAGGACACTAAGATAACCTGCCTAAATGACTACCGACCCGTAGCACTGACGTCTATAGCCATGAAGTGCTTTGAAAGGCTGGTCATGGCTCACATCAACACCATTATCCCAGAAACCCTAGACCCACTCCAATTTGCATACCGCCCCAACAGATCCACAGATGATGCAATCTCTATTGCACTCCACACTGCCCTTTCCCACCTGGACAAGAGGAACACCTACGTGAGAATGGTATTCATTGACTACAGCTCAGCATTCAACACCATAGTGCCCTCAAAGCTCATCACTAAGCTAAGGATCCTGGGACTAAACACCTCCCTCTGCAACTGGATCCTGGACTTCCTGACGGGCCGCCCCCAGGTGGTAAGGGTAGGTAACAACACATCTGCCACACTGATCCTCAACACGGGGGCCCCTCAGGGGTGCGTGCTCAGTCCCCTCCTGTACTCCCTGTTCACCCATGACTGCATGGCCAGGCACGACTCCAACACCATCATTAAGTTTGCAGACGACACAACAGTGGTAGGCCTGATCACTGACAACGATGAGACAGCCTATAGGGAGGAGGTCAGAGACCTGGCCGTGTGGTGCCAGGATAACAACCTCTCCCTCAACGTGACCAAGACAAAGGAGATGATTGTGGACTACAGGAAAAAAAAGAGGACTGAGCACGCCCCCATTCTCATCGACGGGGCTGTAGTGGAACAGGTTGAGAGCTTCAAGTTCCTTGGTGTCCACATCACCAACGAACTATCATGGTCCAAAACACACCAAGACAGTCGTGAAGAGGGCACGACAAAGCCTATTCCCCCTCAGGAGACTGAAAAAATTTGGCATGGGTCCTCAGATCCTCAAAGAATTATACAGCTGCACCATCGAGAGCATCCTGACTGGTTGCATCACCGCCTGGTATGGCAACTGTTCTGCCTCCGACCGCAAGGCACTACAGAGGGTAGTGCGTACGGCCCAGTACATCACTGGGGCCAAGCTTCCTGCCATCCAGGACCTCTATACCAGGCGGTGTCAGAGGATGGCCCTCAAAATTGTCAAAGACTCCAGCCACCCTAGTCATAGACTGTTCTCTCTGCTACCGCACGGCAAGCGGTACCGGAGTGCCAAGTCTAGGTCCAAAAGACTTCTCAACAGCTTCTACCCCCAAGCCATAAGACTCCTGAACAGCTAATCATGGCTACTCAGACTATTTGCACTGGCCCACCACCCCCACCCCCAACCCCAGCTTTTTACGCTGCTGCTACTCTGTTAATTATTTATGCATAGTCACTTTAACTCTACCCACATGTACATATTACTTCAACTACCTCAACTAGCCGGTGCCCCCGCACATTGACTCTGCACCGGTAACCCCCCTGTATATATAGCCTCCCTACTGTTATTTTTATTTTACTTTTGCTCTTTTTTTCTCAACACTTTTTTGTTGTTGTTTTATTTTACTTTTTTATAAAAAATAAATGCACTGTTGGTTAAGGGCTGTAAGTAAGCATTTCACTGTAATGTCTGCACCTGTTATATTCGGCGCATGTGGCCAATAACATTTGATTTGATTTGATTTGGAATATAATATTGCAGTTTAGGCACAATTTGGATTCTGGCCACTAGATGGCAGCAGTGTGTGTGCAAAGTTTCAGATTGATCCAGTGAAGCGTTGCAATATTGGACTATTTTGTATAAAGCCTGCCCAAATGTGCCGAATTGGTCAATTGATACATTTTCAAGTACATAACTATAGAGAATATACAAAAATGATATGGTAATACAAAATGTAAGTTTACACACTCCCAGGAATGTCATACATGATGGATCATGTAAGCATTTCACTGTAATGTCTGCACCTGTTGTATTCGGCGCATGTGACCAATAAAATTTGATTTGATTTGATTTGATCATTAGCTTATACACTAACTTTCACACATCTAGATGGCCGGGCGGGGTGGGTGTGGAGCCAGAGACAGCAGGGGTTCAAACTGTAGAACCCAGTTCCTACATTTGAATATAAAAATGGATTTTCTCAAACAAAACTATGCTACATTTTATCTCTGGGACCCTTAGGATGACAAATCAGAGCAAGATTACTGAATGTAAGTACATTATTTACCTTCAGAGGTGAATGTATCAAACCAGTTGCCGTGATACGTTTTTTGTTGTTGTGAAGTCTCCTCAAAAAATAGCATGGTATTTTTCCACTGTAATAGCTACTGTAAATTGGACAGTGGAGTTAAATTAACAAGAATTTAAGCTTTCAAATCAAATCAAATTTTATTTGCCACATGCACCGAATACAACCTTACAGTGAAATGCTTACTTACAAACCCTTACCCAACAATGCAGTTAAGAAAGAAAAGAAAAAAAGTGTTAAGTAAAATATAGATAAGTAAAAAATAAAAACAAGACATGTCTATGTCCTGGAAGGTTTGCTGTTACTTACAACAGTCATGCTAAACACATTAGCACACGTGAGCTCAACCGTCCCGTATACGGGACACCGATACCGTAGAGGTTAAAGGGAAACTTTACAGCTAGACACTGTTTGGGGTTTTTTCCAGTCTCCCTACATAATTATGAGTAATGAGAGGGTATTTCAGACATAATTATTCACTATAGCTGTACAGTGGGGAAAAAAAGTATTTAGTCAGCCACCAATTGTGCAAGTTCTCCCACTTAAAAAGATGAGAGGCCTGTAATTTTCATCATATGTACACGTCAACTATGACAGACAAAATGAGAAAAGAAAATCCAGAAAATCACATTGTAGGATTTTTAATGAATTTATTTGCAAATTATGGTGGAAAATAAGTATTTGGTCAATAACAAAAGTTTCTCAATACTTTGTTATATACCCTTTGTTGGCAATGACACAGGTCAAACGTTTTCTGTAAGTCTTCACAAGGTTTTCACACACTGTTGCTGGTATTTTGGCCCATTCCTCCATGCAGATCTCCTCTAGAGCAGTGATGTTTTGGGGCTGTCGCTGGGCAACACGGACTTTCAACTCCCTCCAAAGATTTTCTATGGGGTTGAGATCTGGAGACTGGCTTGGCCACTCCAGGACCTTGAAATGCTTCTTACGAAGCCACTCCTTCATTGCCCGGGCGGTGTGTTTGGGATCATTGTCATGCTGAAAGACCCAGCCACGTTTCATCTTCAATGCCCTTGCTGATGGAAGGAGGTTTTCCCTCAAAATCTCACGATACATGGCCCCATTCATTCTTTCCTTTACACGGATCAGTCGTCCTGGTCACTTTGCAGAAAAACAGCCCCAAAGCATGATGTTTCCATCCCCCATGCTTCACAGTAGGTATGGTGTTCTTTGGATGCAACTCAGCATTCTTTGTCCTCCAAACACGACGAGTTGAGTTTTTACCAAAAAGTTATATTTTGGTTTCATCTGACCATATGACATTCTCCCAATCCTCTTCTGGATCATCCAAATGCACTCTAGCAAACTTCAGACGGGCCTGGACATGTTCTGGCTTAAGCAGGGGGACACGTCTGGCACTGCAGGATTTGAGTCCCTGGCGGCGAAGTGTGTTACTGATGGTAGGCTTTGTTACTTTGGTCCCAGCTCTCTGCAGGTCATTCACTAGGTCCCCCCGTGTGGTTCTGGGATTTTTGCTCACCGTTCTTGTGATCATTTTGAAACCACGGGGTGAGATCTTGCGTGGAGCCCCAGATCGAGGGAGATTATCAGTGGTCTTGTATGTCTTCCATTTCCTAATAATTGCTCCCACAGTTGATTTCTTCAAACAAAGCTGCTTACCTATTGCAGATTCAGTCTTCCCAGCCTGGTGCAGGTCTACAATTTTGTTTCTGGTGTCCTTTGACAGCTCTTTGGTCTTGGCCATAGTGGAGTTTGGAGTGTGACTGTTTGAGGTTGTGGACATGTGTCTTTTATACTGATAACAAGTTCAAAACAGGTGCCATTAATACAGGTAACGAGTGGAGGACAGAGGAGCCTCTTAAAGAAGAAGTTACAGGTCTGTGAGAGCCAGAAATCTTGCTTGTTTGTAGGTGACCAAATACTTATTTTCCACCATAATTTGCAAATAAATTCATTAAAAATCCTACAATGTGATTTTCTGGATTTTTTCCCCTCATTTTGTCTGTCATAGTTGACGTGTACCTATGATGGAAATTACAGGCCTCTCTCATCTTTTTAAGTGGGAGAACTTGCACAATTGGTGGCTGACTAAATACTTTTTTTCCCCACTGTATTTTTGTTACGATTTCAGATTTGAATAGCAGAGAAGCAGAGGGAGATGTCATACCTTCTAACTTTTTGGGAAAGTGGTCAAAGTTACATTGTTTACAGTGAATATAATAAAATGTTGGGAGTGATTATGTCACAATGGGCCCTTTAGAATGCTGAGGAAATCCTATGAAAGTGGATGGAGGACAGAAAGAAGGACAAAAAGCTTAATAGTTTAAAAACTATTTTTTTATTTTCGCGCCGGGAGAGTTCAACCATTGACGGCATTGGTTGATTGAGGAGAGTTGAGATGGCTAGAACAATAATTGCGAGACCAGCAAGCAGCGGCGGCGGCAGCCTAGACCAGGACTCAGGAGGGTAAATGACAAACGAGTAAGTTGTTTTGCTGTCGGTAGCTAGTTAGCAATAAAAGCTCTCTTTTAACCGAGGCAGTGTTGTTCAGTACATTACAATTTGGTGATCGATTCGGCCATAATGGGCTTGCTAGCCTAGTTTAGCTAGCTGTGTTGTTTGCTATTCATGGGTTGCACCAACGTCACTCGGTCACGTCACACTATTGTTATGAGCATTCTCAACCAGGGTGGCCGCCATATTGATGTCTGGAATCGAGTCTAGCTAGGTAGTCGCAATGACGAAATACACAGCTCACCTCAACTCTGAGGAAAAAATTAAATACTTAGATAAACTAGTTGTACTTGGGGGAGGTGACCCTCCAAATATGACATTTCCCGATGTTTACATTTACCTCATCCACAACCCTTCACCCTACACTGGAGCAAACTTGAAGGCATATAAAAGCACCGATGCCTTTAGGTATTTCAGTGCTGGTTGGGTGAATGAGTCACGGATATGGCATACAGTGCCTTGCAAAAGTATTCAGCCCCCTTGGCGTTTTTTCTATTTTGTTGCATTACAACCTGTAATTTAAATGGATTTTTATTTGGATTTCATGTAATGGACAAAATAGTCCAAATTGGTGAAGTGAAAAAAATGACTTGTTTAAAAAAATGCAAATAAATAAAAGGAAGAGTGGTGCGTGCATATGTATTCACCCCCTTTGAAGACCCTAAATAAGATCTGGTGCAACCAATTACCTTCAGAAGTCACATAATTAGTTAAAGTCCACCTGTGTGAAATCTAAGTTTCACATGATCTGTCACATGATCTCAGTATATATACACCTGTTCTGAAAGGCCCCAGAGTCTGCAACACCACTAAGCAAGGGGCACCGCCAAGCAAGCGGCACCATGAAGACCAAGGAGCTCTCCAAACAGGTCAGCGACAAAGTTGTGGAGAAGTACAGAACAGGGTTGGGTTATAAAAAAATATTACATCCCACGGAGCACCATTAAATCCATTATAAAAAAATGGAAAGAATATGGCACCACAACAAACCTGCCAAGAGAGGGCCACCCACCAAAATTCACGGACCAGGCAAGGAGGGCATTAATCAGAGAGGCAACAAAGACACCAAAGATAACCCTGAAGGAGCTGTAAAGCTCCACAGCGGAGATTGGAGTATCTGTCCATAGGACCACTTTAAGCCTTACAAATCAAATCACATTTTATTTGTCACATACACGTGTTTAGCAGATGTTATAGTGGGTGTAGCGAAATGCTTGTGCTTCTAGCTCCGACAGTGCAGTAATATCGCAAAGTTTCCTAAGAGCTAGTCGCGAGGCCGCCATCTTCATCGGCGCCAGGATCAGTCCACAGAGCTGGGCTTTACGGAAGAGTGGCCAGAAAAAAGCCATTGCTTAAAGAAAAAATTAAGCAAACACGTTTGGTGTTCGCCAAAAGTCATGTGGGAGATTCCCCAAACATATGGAAGAAGGTACTCTGGTCAGATGAGACTAAAATTGAGCTTTTTGGCCATCAAGGAAAACTCTATGTCTGGCGCAAACCCAACACCTCTCATCACCCCGAGAACACCATCCCCACAGTGAAGCATGGTGGTGGCAGCATCACGCTGTGGGGATGTTTTTCATCGGCAGGGACTGGGAACCTGGTCAGAATTGAAGGAATGATGGATGGCACTATATACAGGGAAATTATTGAGGGAAACCTGTTTCAGTCTTCCAGAGATTTGAGACTGGGACGGAGGTTCACCTTCCAGCAGGACAATGACCCTAAGCATACTGCTAAAGCAACACTTGAGTGGTTTAAGGGGAAACATTTAAATGTCTTGGAATGGCCTAGTCAAAGCCCAGACCTCAATCCAATTGAGAATCTGTGGTATGACTTAAAGATTGCTGTACACCAGCAGAACCCATCCAACCTGAAGGAGCTGGAGCAGTTTTGCCTTGAAGAATGAGCAAAAATCCCAGAGGCTAGATGTGCCAAGCTTATAGAGACATACCCCAAGAAACGTACAGCTGTAATTGCTGCAAAAGGTGGCTCTACAAAGTATTGACTTAGGGGGGTGAATAGTTATGCACGCTCAAGTTCTGTTTTTTTGTCTTATTTCTTGTTTGTTTCACAAGAAAAAATATTTTGCATCTTCAAAGTGGTAGGCATGTTGTGTAAATGAAATGATACAAACCCCCCAAAATCCATTTTAATTCCAGGTTGTAAGGCAACAAAATAGGAAAAATGCCAAGGGGGGGTGAATACTTTCGCAAGCCACTGTATGCAGGACAGGAAGATGTTCCTCATCACAGGCAAGGTAAGTTAAAGAAACTAGCTATCTATATGTTATAGGAGAGACAAACTAAATTATGAATAAATATGTTTAGCAAGAGCTAACTAGCTAGCTCGCTAATATAAATTGTTTAGCTAGCTAGCTTGCTACCTTGCCTGTGATCAGGGAAATCTTTCTGTCCTGCAAATGTTCACAGTATCTATTTGTGTATAAGGTAGACCTATACAGCTAGTCCCCTGTAGCTCAGTTGGTAGAGCATGGCGCTTGCAACGCCTGGGTTGTGGGTTCGTTTCCCATGGGGGGCCAGTATGAAAATGTATGCATTCACTAACTATAAGTCGCTTTGGATAAGAGCGTCTGCTAAATGACTAAAATGTAAATGTAGGGTAGAGCATCGTAAGTGTCGCATCACCCAAATACAGACCTTTTTTCAACAGAGTCGAAGTGATGTTTGCTAAGTGAAGGTTTTATTGTTACAGGTAAATAATTCAAAAGCTTGAACATGACCCCAACACATCCTTGGCTTACTGTACAAGAGGATGGAACTGTGCTGATGGCACACTGTACATGCAAGGCTGGCCTTGGTGAGGCATGTTCCCATGCTGCTGCCTTCATGTATGCAGTGTTGGCAGCTGTCGATCTGAAAAGTGGGCAGGCATGCACTGACAGGCCATGTGAGTGGGACCAGCCAAGTTTGGAGGCCGTTAAGAAGGTGCAGTGTACTGAACTCAGCAAGATCTCCTTCGGAAGAAATAAAGCCTGCTCTTCTCTTCCATCCACCTCCACCCTCAAACCATCAGATGAGGAACTCCAGTCCCTTTTTCACCAGCTGCATGAAAGTGAGGCGTATGAAAAAAAGACTATGGTAGAAGGTATTATTAGTGAACAAGGAACTGACTATTGATCAAAACTCATGTGAATAGTATCTGATAAAATGACAACAAACTGATTAATAGTCAACACCGACGTGAATAGAATCTGCTGGGATGGCAACAAACTCATTAATGGTGAATAGTTAGAAATGATTACACACAAAAAATACTTAAGTCCAACAATATTTCTGGGACAGCTAGAGAGCACAAAAGGGGACTTCACCTCCAAGGTTCATTCAGAGGGGACAATGGAAGGGCACGTTGCAAAGAGAGCAACACACCAGAACAATCTTATCCAGAGGAGTGATGTCTCCTGGGGCTGCCTGACAAAGGGTAATTGGGATTGTTCCTTGGAGGATTGTGTACTTGTTCCTCACCAGCTAACTAGCTACTTGCTATTAGCCACCGTTAGTGGTCTTCACCATTGTCCGTGGCCGTGGCCTGCACTACCTACAAGCCAGCTCTAGCCTGGACAATTATCGGCCAGTCTGCACAGTCTGCACATCACGCTATCGAGCCAGAGCATATCGGATTTTCTGCCGGAATCACTGAATCACTGGACCTTAACACCGGATCATCGCAACTAGCTAGCTGCAACCGAATGGCTGTTGTCGTTGTTGGCTAATCACCACTGTCCTGAAGCTAACCCCAGTTAGCCTTGAGCTAGCCTCGAGCCAGGCCCATCTCCCGGCTATCTACCTCTCTGTCAACCGGACAGGACCTCCTAGTGTTGACACGGAGCCCCGCCGATCCATCACGTCTGGTCTGCCGACGTAATCGTCTGATATGGTTTCAACAGGCTTCCCGTTGCGACGACCACGAAGATCCATCTGCTATCCCCGGCCCGCTAGCACACGCAATCAACAGCCGTGCCTCCAGCTCGCCTGTAGAGTAGCAGCCACTGAACTGCTCCCGGACTTACTTATTGCTGTTCACTGGACCTTATGATCACTCAGCTACACAGCTGATGCCTGCTGGACTGTTCCTTTATACGGTACCCCATCCTGTTTATCTGTTTAGCCTCAGCTCAAACTTTTGTCGCCATTACCAGCTGTTGTCTTAGCTCTCTCGAATAACACCTGTGACTGCTATATGCCTCTCTCCCATGTCAATATGCCTTGCCTATTGCTGTTTCGGTTAGTTCTAACTGTACTTTTTCAATGTAGAGCCCCCAGTCCTGCTCAACCTGTCTCAGATAGCTCCTTTGTCCCACCCCCCACACACGCGGAGACCGGCTCAATCGGTGACTCCAGTGATGCTATCTCTTTCATCTTGACCCAACGCTTAGGTTTACCTCCACTGTACTCATATCCTTCCATATCCTTGTCTGTACATAATGCCCTGAATCTATTCTACAACGCCCGGAAATCTGCCCCTTTTTTTTCTCTGTACCCAACGCACTAGAAGACCAGTTCTTAAAGCCTTTAGCTGTATCCTTATTCTACTCCTCATCTGTTCCTCTGGTGATGTAGAGGTTAACCCAGGCCCTGTAGCCCCCAGTATCACTCCTGCTCCCCAGGCGCTATCATTTGTTGACTTCTGTAACCGCAAAAGCCTTGGTTTCTTGCATGTTAACATCAGAAGCTTCCTCCCTAAGTTTGAGTTATTCACTGCGTTAGCACACTCCGCCAACCCTGATGTTCTAGCAGTGTCTGAATCCTGGCTTATGAAGGCCACCAAAGATTTTGAAATGTCCATTCCCAACTACAACATTTTCCGTCTAGATAGAACTGCCAAAGGGGGCGGAGTTGCAATCTACTGTAGAGATAGCCTGCAGAGCTCTATCATACTATCCAGGTCTGTGCCCAAACAGTTTGAGCTTCTACTTCTAAAAATCCACCTTTCCAGAAATAAGTCTCTCACTGTTGCCGCTTGCTACAGACCCCTCTCAGCCCCCAGTTGTGCCCTGGACACCATATGTGAATTGCTTGCCCCCCATCTATCCTCAGAGTTCGTACTACTTTCTGACCTAAACTGGGATATGCTTAACACCCCGGCCGTCCTACAATCTAAACTAGATGCCCTCAATCTCACACAAATTATCAAGGAACCTACCAGGTACAACCCTAAATCCTTTAACATGGGCACCCTCATAGATATCATCCTGACTAATTTACCCTCTAAATACACCTATGCTGTCTGCAACCAGGATCTCAGCAATCACTGCCTCATTGTCTGCGTCCGTAATGGGTCCGCGGTCAAACGACCACCCCTCATCACTGTCAAATGCTCCCTAAAACACAGCAAGCAGGCCTTTCTAATTGACCTGGAACGGGTATCCTGGATGGATATTGACCTCATTCCGTCAGTAGAGGATGCCTGGTTGTTCTTTAAAAAGTGCTTTCCTCTCCATCTTAAATAAGCATGCCCCATTCAAAAAATGCAGAACTAAGAACAGATATAGCCCCTGGTTCACCCCAGACTTGACTGCCCTTGACCAGCACAAAAACCTCCTGTGGCGTACTGCATTAGCATCGAACAGCCCCCGCGATATGCAACTTTTCAGGGAAGTCAGGAACCAATATCCACAATCATTTAGAAAAGCAAAGGCTAACTTTTTCAAACAGAAATGTGCATCCTGTAGCACTAACTCCAAAAAGTTTTGGGACACTATAAAGTCCATGGAGAATAAGAGCACTTCCTCCGAGCTGCCCACTGCACTGGGCTAGGAAACACGGTCACTACCGATAAATCTACCATAATCGAAAATTTCAACAAGCATTTTGCTATGGCTGGCCATGCTTTCCACCTGGCTACCCCTACCCCGGCCACCAGCTCTGCACCCTCCACTGCAACCGTCTTCATTGACCTGGCCAAGGCTTTTGACTCTGTCAAATACCGCATTCTTATTGGCAGACTAAATAGCCTTGGTTTCTCAAATGACTGCCTCGCCTGGTTCACCAACTACTTCTCAGATAGAGTTCAATGTGTCAAATCGGAGGGCCTGTTGTCTGGACCTCTGGCAGTCTCTATGGGGGGCCATAGGGTTCAATTCTCGGGCTGACTCTATTCTCTGTGTATATCAATGATGTCGCTCTTGCTGCTGGTGACTCTCAGATCCACCTCTACGCAGATGACACCATTTTGTATACATCTGGCCCTTCATTGGACACTGTGTTAACAAACCTCCAAACGAGCTTCAATGCCATACAACACTCCTTCCGTGGCCTCCAACTGCTCTTAAACGCTAGTAAAACTAAATGCATGCTCTTCAATCGAACGCTGCTTACACACGCCTGCCCGATTAGAATCACTACTCTCGGCGGGTCTGACTTAGAATATGTGGACAACTACAAATACCTAGGTGTCTGGTTAGACCGTAAACTCTCCTTCCAGACTCACATTAAGCATCTCCAATCCAAAGTTAAATCTAGAATCGGCTGCCTATTTCGCAACAAAGCCTCCACTCATGCTGCTAAACATGCCCTCGTAAAACGGACTATCCTACTGATCCTTGACTTCGGCGATGTCATTTACGAAATAGCTTCCAACACTCTACTCAGCAAATTGGATGTAGTCTATCACAGTGCCATCCGCTTTGTCACCAAAGCCCCATATACTACCCACCATTGTGACCTGTACGCTCTCGTTGGCTGGCCCTCACTACATATTCGTCGCCAAACCCACTGGCTCCAGGTCATCTATAAATCACTTCTAGGCAAATCCCTGCCTTATCTTAGCTCATTGGTCACCATAGCAACACCCACCCGTAGGATGCGTTCCAGCAGGTATATCTCACTGGTCATCCCCAAAGCCAACACCTCCTTTGGTCGCCATTCCTTCCAGTTCTCTGCTGCAAATGACTGGAACGAACTGCAAAAATCTCTGAAGCTGGAGACACTTATCTCCCTCACTATCTTTAAGCATCAGTTGTCAGAGCAGCTTACCGATCACTGCACCTGTACACAGCCCATCTGTAATTAGCCCACCCAACTACCTCATCCCCATTTTGTTATTTACATTGTTATTTATTTTGCTCATTTGCACCCCAGTCTCTCTATTTGCACATCATCTTCTGCACATATCACTCCAGTGTTAATACTAAATTATAATTGTAATTATTTTGCACTATGGCCTATTAATTGCCTTACCTCCATAACTTACTACATTTGCACATACTGTATATAGATTTTCTAGTGTTATTGACTGTACATTTTGTTTATTCCATATGTAACTCTGTGTTGTTGTTTTTACCGCACTGCTTTGCTTTATCTTGGCCAGGTAGCAGTTGTAAATGAGAACTTGTTCTCAACTGGCTTACCTGGTTAAATAAAGGTTAAATAAATAAATAAAAAGCACAACATCTTCTGGAGACAGTTTGTCAATGAACCCAGAGTTCTCAGTTATTTGTTTGTCACTGGTCCTGCCACCCCAACCTCTGGAAACAAAAGAAATGACTCCCTGTAGGGTGATAGAGATTAGGTACTTCACTGTGTTGTGATGTTTGTAGTTGGAGTAGGTTTGTGCACGTGCTCAGAGCTGTTTGGGTTTTTCAATGAAGATCTCAAAACAATCAATTATGGATGTACAGTTACTGTAATTTGGATGGAAACACATTGGCAGACTTAACCTAATTTGTTCTTGTATTGGCCAGAAAATCAAGGGAGTCAACCTCTCTGACACAACATTCAATGTTTTGTTAAAAATGCGGCAAGCTGTTGACCCAGAAATATGAAAGAAATGACCCAAAAAGTGCAGTGGCATGTTGAACTTCATTCTCAACAGGGTGATCAACTGCTGAAAAGGTGTCAGGGAGGTAGATTTGAGGGACACAGAGATGAATGTCAAGAGTACCATCAACCTTGCATAGGATGGCAGGCCTGTCAGCTCCTGGACCCTTTCGTCATCTTTCTTGAAACTTGCTTGATTAAAACACAGCCAATCTACCTTTTTTTGCAGGACCTTTTCTCTCTCTCTTAGCCGATCGATCTCAGTCAGCAAAGATGTACATTCGACAGCAGAGATGTACTAAACTTCATTTTCTCTCAGGTCATCACCAGGCATTTTAGCGTTTTCTTGCAGATTCACCAATCGCAAGTGCCCTCCTCTTCCTCCAAGCCTTTCCCTGTAGCTGCATCCATGGGCATTGTTGTGACACCCGCCTCCTTCTGAGCCTTTACCCTTTTTCTCCTCATCTCCTGTCTGGTTAGACATTTCTTTAGGTTGTAGTGACTGGTGTCTTTCTGACTGGATGTAAGGTGGGCGAAGACAGATGGCACGTAGTCTGAGCTCAGTGGATTATCACTTTTCTCTGTGAAAAGATTCAGGAGTTGGTATCAACTGATAAGAGCGTCTGCTAAATGACTAAAATGTAAATGTAACTAAACTAATCTGCTCCATGTTATTCTCATAGTAATTAGTTTAGAGTAACTTTAATAGTTGCAAGACTGATGTAGCAAACAACTAGCTAGTAATAGTGATATAACAAAATCACCAACTCCAAATTCCACTCTTGCAATAGATAGATTAGCAGGTTATGTAATTAAAATGCAAATATCTAGTAGATAAACACCTATGGGTGGCCCTTATTTTGAATGTAGCCAGTGTGATGCTTTTGTCATCTTTCCCTCAACCTTCCTTCATTCCCTCAGAGCCGCTTGCCATGTAAAGATGGCTAGCTAACATTAGTTAAGTAATCAGAAAGCTAACTGATGACAGTATCAATGCTGAAGAAGTTGAATTTACTGAAGTTGATGATTTACAACATAGAGCATAGCTCGGTAGCAAACTGTGACAAGACTTACAAGACACGAAATGCGCCCTGCACAACCGACAGTGCTTCGTGGGCGTGAATTCATTCATCAGCTAGCCAGCTTTGCGACGGCTCATGTACGCTAGGGGTGGTACCGCACGGTGAAACACCGCTTCCCATTAATTTTCAATGGAAGGAAAGCAGTGAGAAGCGGAGTGGGCGGGGAACCATTGGGAGGCACGAACGTGGTGTGCGAGGCAGTGAAAAAGTTCTGCATTTCCCAATGTTATGTAAATCACCAGCTCTGAAAGCATGGCGATGACCAATCATATCGAATGGTTCCCATAACAAATTTGACACTATGTGATCCAACACTGGAGACTTTCTTCAGCAAAGATGGCTTTACAAAAATACTAGGATGGAAACAAATGTAAGTAAGTATAACGTCATAACGAATAATGCAAAAAAAAAAAGTACAGTTGAGAGGAATATGTTAGTTAATGTAGGAACAAACGATTATGCATATTTTTTGTCATAAAGTTAATTTACGAAAATCGCTATTTAGCACACTAGCTGACTAGCTAACATTAGCCAGCTAGCTAGCTGTATGGGCGTTTTGACATTAGTATGAAATTGGAATTTGTGTTTAATGTTTTAGGGACTCCTGACAAAACCAGCAAACCAGGCTGTCGTCTTGTGAAACAATGGATGTAAAGAATCTAGCTAGCTAAAGGATTTACTGCAAATTGAATGTACAATTTTGTAAGCTTGCCTTGCTGATATTTGCCATGCAATGCAGCTGAAGTAACGTACCTAGCTAGCTAACTATTTTCTTGCTTATTGTGTAGTGGAGGATAAAAATACCTGTATGCCTATGGATGTGTAGCTAGCTATGTAGCCGATCTGTGTATGGACCCTAAAACGTTTGGTATAAATATTAGTTGAGAACAGTGGTTTTAATTGCTTCCACCAGTTAATCATGAATCCCCAAGAAATTGCAGAAAATGACTGTTACACGTCAATATTATAATGTAAATATTAGCTAGCTATGAAGCTCAGCAATCATAGCCGGTTGTATCAACTTCAAAACAGTCTGAATGGCATCGATGAAGCCTATGGATTTAGTAGAATATAATATAACTTTGTGCCAAGGATGCAAGTCGTATATACATGTAGTTATTACCAAGCATGAGTTCCTCATATTGTAGCCTGTACATTGAATATATTCACTGATCATGTACTCTACCTTGGCAAATAAAGGTGCGGTTCAGGTATGAATGTCTGTGAGACATTCTTTTTCAGTCATATCCAATACCATGAGTATCAAACGCCAGTCTTTGAATAATGCTGTGTATACACTTCAACAGTGTTTACCAATCCTGGTCCTGGGACATCAATGGTTACACATTGTAACTCTGCAATAGACTAGAACACATGATTTAACTAGTTAAGGCTGATTTGTAATTCATATATACAGAACCAGAATTTTAAAAAAACAGTACACTACACTTCCTATGCATCATGTAAATACTCTAAAACAGGTTAATCTCAATATCTAATTTCCTTTCTCTGCACTGATCTGAGGACACAGGATAGGTGTAGTATTTCATCAAATGAAGACTTAATTTCAACCAGTAGAGAATGTGAACCAATTCCAGGAGAGAATGTGAAACGCTTTGAAAGAAGTTCATTATCCAAATCAAATGTTATTTGTCACGTGCGCCGAATACAACAGGTGAAATACACTGCTCAAAAAAATAAAGGGAACACTAAAATAACACATCCTAGATCTGAATGAATGAAATAATCTTATTAAATACTTTTTTCTTTACATAGTTGAATGTGCTGACAACAAAATCACACAAAAATGATCAATGGAAATCAAATTTAGCAACCCATGGAGGTCTGGATTTGGAGTCACCCTCAAAATTAAAGTGGAAAACCACACTACAGGCTGATCCAACTTTGATGTAATGTCCTTAAAACAAGTCAAAATGAGGCTCAGTAGTGTGTGTGGCCTCCATGTGCCTGTATGACCTCCCTACAACACCTGGGCATGCTCCTGATGAGGTGGCGGATGGTCTCCTGAGGGATCTCCTCCCAGACCTGGACTAAAGCATCCGCCAACTCCTGGACAGTCTGTGGTGGACAAAGTCTCTCGTACACTTTCTTCACCACCCACTGCTTCGACCTCTTGCAGAAGATTTGTTTGTACTGCAAGTCTCCTGGAAAGACATGAAGACTGATCATGAGGATGTGTAAAACATGAAGACAGATCATGAGGATGTGTAAAACATGAAGACAGATCATGAGGATGTGTAACCATACAAGAAGCCATGTTCATCTGTAAACAAAAAAGACTACAGTAGACTGGTATGAGTTTTGTTAGTCAGAGTCAATAATGGGGCACTGAGATGGGCTGTTAGCAAAGATGTGAAAAGTTTGAGGGGGGCTTGACTTGTAGACAGTCTAGTTGTGTATGAGCACCTACATTGTGATGTTGAGTAGACAAGCACTGCCAACAATAGAGTGAATAGGCTAGAAGATATACTAACAGCCTCTCTCCCCCATGCCAAACAACTGACTGCAAGGTGGGAAAAGTTTGAGGAGCACTTGTCTTGTAGACAGTTTAGTGTATTGGTGATTTTGTTTTCTCAAGAGGGTATTGTGCTTTTATAAACACCTTTGGCTGTCCTGCCTTGTTTCAAAGTCAGATGATGTTGAGCTTGAGCAGCGGTTCTACAGGCTCAGTACTACTAAAGCTGGTGTCATCGTCATCAGCAGCAGGATTAGTCTGTAGGACACACAGTAGTCAGTGATTAACCAACATTGTCCTACTTTGCCCCCATCAATACACACTCAAACATACTATACCCCCCCCCCCGTCAATAGATCATGCATAATACCCTTCACACACACACAATACCCGCCCCCAACAGACACCAGTCAGTCACCCACACCATCCCCTCCTGACTAATACCTCATTTTTCTCCAATTTAGACTTCAAGCCTGTCGTTTCTGCAGATCCTCTCAAGCTCTGTCAGGTTGGATGGGGAGCATAGCTGCACAGCTATTTTCCGGTCTCTCCAGAGATGTTCAATTGGTTTCAAATCCGGGCTCTGGCTGGGCCACTCAAGGACATTCAGAGACTTGTCCCGAAGCCACTCCTGCGTTGTCTTGGCTGTGTGCTTAGGGTTGTTGTCCTGTTGAAAGGTGAATCTTCACCCCAGTCTGCGGTCCTGCCGCTGAAAAACATCCCCACAGCATGCTGACACCCCCATGCTTTACCGTAGGGATGGTGCCAGGTTTCCTCCAGACGTGATGCTTGGCATTCAGGCCAAAGAGTTCAATCTTGGTTTCATCAGACCAGAGAATCTGGTTTCTCATGGTCTGAGAGTCCTTTAGGTGCCTTTTGTAAAACTCCAAGCGTGCTGTCATGTGCCTTTTACTGAGGAGTGGCTTCTGTCTGGCCACTCTAACATAAAGGCCTGATTGGTGGAGTGCTGCACAGATGGTTGTCCTTCTGGAAGGTTCTCCACAGAGGAACTCTGGAGCTCTGTCAGAGTGGCCATCAGGTTCTTGGTCACCTCCCTGACCAAGGCACTTCTCCCCCAATTGCTCAGTTTGGCCGGGCGACCAGCTCTAGGAAGAGTCTTGGTGGTTCCAAACTTCTTCCATTTAAGAATGATGGAGGCCACTGTGTTCTTGGGGACCTTCAATGCTGCAGACATTTTTTGTTACCATTCCCCAGATCTGTGCCTCGACACAATCCTGTCTCGGAGCTCTACGGACAATTCCTTCGACCTCATGTCTTGGTTTTTGCTCTGACATGCCCTGTCAACTGTGGGACCTTATATAGACAGGCGTGTGCCTTTCCAAATCATGTCCAATCAATTGAATTTACCACAGGTGGAAACATCAAGGATGATCAATGGAAACAGGATGCACCTGAGATCAATTTCGAGTCTCATAACCAAGGGTCTGAATACTTATGTAAATAAAATCAAGGGGTCTGAATACTTTCCGAATGCACTGTATGGATGTACGTTAATAACATTAATGGAAATGTATAGTGAAATAGAGCAGTGGTGAAATTTCCCTTTGACATCAGAATGATTAAACATGGTCTCAGGGCAATTTGTATTATTCAGTATGTAATCCGTAACATGCCATTTAGTATGATATGTTACATTATGAATGGAATAGCGGTTGTACAATGTCATACGAATTAGAGGATGTATAGTATCATACGTCTTACCTGGTCGTACAATAGCATACGAATTGAAGGATGTATAGTATTGCACGTCTTTATCTGAGACCAGATTGCTTGTTGCGCTGTAACAACAAAGAAGAATTATGGGGAGAATCTACTTTGGCAGTTTGGGGAACTATAAAGACAAAGGTTAGGTGAACTTACGTAGCAGGTTAGGTGAAATGGGTTAAGTTTAGAATAAAACTAACATGCAACCTTTGGATTGATAGACTGTCGCGGATTACAACCACCCATCCTCCCCGACCAACAGAGAAGGGTGTGTTTACGGCCAGCAATTCGGGGCGTTCCTGCCGTAGCTATCATACATTTTGGAGGTGCTCAGAAATACGTAAAGCAGGGTTCTTCAATTCCGGTCCTGGAGGGCCGAAACACTTCTGTTTTTTATTTCTACCTGGTAGTTAATTGCACTCACCTGGTGTCCCAGGTCTGAATTAGCCCCTGATTAGAAGGAGAGGATGAAAAACAGAGGTGTTTCGGCCCTCCAGGACCGGAATTGAAGAACCCTGACGTAAAGTATATTGGTATGACTGATTCCAGGCTGAATTATTTCACAATACTAATGATGGGTCAACTCCTAAAGATATGTTATAACCCACGGCTGCAAATATTGAGGTGGCTTAGCCTACCCAATAACAATGCACTAAATCACATTTGGCACATCATTGCGCACATGTTGTTATTACACAATGTAATATATTGAGGCAGAAATTAGACAGCCTACAATTAGCTAAATATAACTCAATTGAGTGAACATGATTTCAACATAATAATATATAATGATATGCCATTTAGCAGACACTTTTATCCAAAGTGATTTACAGTCATGCGTGCATACGAGTGGAGGCTGGTGGGAGAAGCTATAGTACAGGCTCATAGTAATGGCTGGAATGGCATTATTGGAACGGAGTTAAACATGTCGTTTCCATACTGTATGCTTGATGTGTTTGATACCGTTCCATTAATTCCATTCCAGTCATTACAATGAGCCGTCCTCCCATCAGCCTCCAATGGCGCATACATTTTTAGTATGGGTGGTCCCATGAATCTAACCAAAGCCTACAATCCTACTGTATTTATCTTTTAATGCAGTCATCGGTTTTCTTTTGAAGCAACTTTATATTTCGCTTGTTTGTAACTATTGCAAAGACATTGGCAACTTTGTATGTGTAGTCAACTTCGTTCTGAAGTTATCTGCGATCACAGAGACAAACATCTTGATTCTATGTTTAGCATCTTGATTCTACGTGTGTTTAAAGTGACACAGAATGGCAAAAAAAGCATCTAACAACGCACTTAGCTGTTCTACCAGTGGTCTGAGGCAGTCGGAAAATAATGAGCGTTTAAGTGCAACTTTAGTAACGATGGTTTTGGGAAACAGCTCAGAGGTTTAATGATGCTCTTACGAAGGTTCTAACGATGAACTTAGCCTTTATATGCTTCTGGGAAACCGGGCTTAGAGCAGCAGGTCGCAGATGCCAGGCCAAAACAAGCTTTTGAAGCATCCTTCTGACAGTCACACTTGGGAGTGGACACCTACAGTAGCTACAACGGGAAGAAACAATTAGGCTATTATTAATGTCAAAACCCATCCGGGTACAAAATCCTCAAGCAATAATGTTAATCAAGCAATTTAAGTTACATAGGCAGCCTAGCTTACAGTCGAACTGTGTGGCAACAAAACAGCGGTTGATTGACAGTTGTCAAAAAGCACAGTTTCACATTTCATTGCATTGCACTTAAACTGCAAAGTAATTGAAGAAATGTTAAAGATGTTTTACAATGCAATCAAATGTCAACTTTATTTTTAACCCCAAAATGCACTAACTCGAACTGCTGCTATGATCATAAAAATGAACCGTAACTACAGGAGAATATGCACAAGAAAATTCAAGCTATCATGCAGCTGTTGCTCTCTTGGTGAGGCAAAGAAAATACTTAATTCATAATGTAGAAACCAGTGACATGTTGGAAACCTAAACCTGCTAATCTCAGTACAGTTGAACGGCTCAACAATCGATATGAACAGTTCATTAACTGAGGAAAACACTGAACAACATGCAATCTTACATTCTGACATCGGCAAATTTACATTGATGTTTTTGATGTAGTTTGAGATTACTGAGAACCGTGAAACTTTTACCACACTGCACACAACTAAATGGCTTTTGTCCACTGTGAAATCGCTCATGTCTTTGGCAGTTGTCCTGCCTTGTAAACATCTTGCCACAGAGTCTGCAACTGAAAGGTCTCTCACCCGTGTGAACACTCTGATGTGACTTGAGTCTTTTTTTCTGAGTAAAACTTTTCCCACACTCAAGACATCTGTATGGTTTGACTCCACCATGAGAGTGCTGGTGTGCTTCAAGTTGACAATGGCGGTGGAAACTCTTTCCACACAATGAGCAGATAAACAGTTTTTGGTTTGATACAGCTCTCCAAACATTTACCATCCTCTTTGTTTTCAATCTGTTCTTATTAAGAATATGCTCTTGGTTGTGTGAGTGTGACTCAGATGTGCTCTCAGTTGCTCTTATGAGCCCTTGTGAAGAAGGTCCTGGTTGCTGCAGTCTGGGATGTAAAATCAAGCCCTCCCTCACAACAGGATGCAGAGTATCTCTGTACTGCCCCTGCACAGCTTGTATGGACTCAGACATGGCATCGCCATGATACACAGGATGCCTCTCAGGCTCCACTTTCACTGGAACAGTGCTGACTATGTCATCCAACGGTTTCCCTACAGTGGACAAAGAGTTGCAGGAAGGAGGGGATGGGATGGGATTGTGATATTGATCTGCCTGAGAGGAGAACATCTGTAAGCATCTCTCTGTAGTGTAAGACCCATCTGGGTGACCAGAATTATTCACATGTAGTCCTTGTGTAACAGAGGACCACAGCTGACTATCTCTCTCATCCATTATAAAGTCCACACTGTCTGTGATTCCTGGGTCTTGTATGGTTCCCTGGGCTACATGTTCTTCCACCTGCTCTGCTTTCACCAGAAACTCCATTCCACCCCTCGCCTCTTCAAGGTGTCCAGACCTCTGCAGCTCATTGAAGCTCTCTACTGGGTCCTCTACAGGCATGGCTTGGGCTTGTTGGTTCTTGTCATCACCTGGAAGTAGAGTAGACGGTTTATGTAATTGCTAGAAATGATAAAAAGTCTAAATATAGCTGCGAGCAGCAATGAACGGAGTTCACAGGATGACAGAAAGTACACAAGACCAGTTGGATAACAAACCAAGTATTACAGCTGTGAGAGTGTATTGAAGTGTACCAACTGAGATTAAATAAATAAAGTCCCAGAATTCAAAGATTACTGCAATATACCAATACACTAATGCTGAAAATATTTCACAAAACTTAACATAAACCAGTCAAATTGACCTCAGAATTGGTATATAAACTCAATACATTAAGTAATGACTTTAAGAATGATTACCTGCTGCATTCAAAGATAACCAACTTACAGCACTAGACTAAAGTTCACTTGCGTCATTGTGGTATTGAGAGATAAACATGGTAATACTTTCACTGATTGCACTTAGTCGCTGACTGCGCAAACGGCAGGACTGCGCAAACGGCAGGACTTAAGGTTTTACATTTTTCAGAATAAAATATCCACTTTTCACTACGTTCAGACCACATAATAGCACACCAATGTGATCATACTGATATACTAATCACAATATTTCACATTGTTTGTCTGCATTATTTAAATCTAAAATTAATTTGCATGAGACAAAATCCACTTGATCAATAGTTATTGCTTTAGTATCCTATGGTGCCATTGACATCTATAGTGCCACCAACTGGTCTGGTGCAGCCATCTAAGGTTGCAGTGACTTCATATTCACACAGCTTCTAAAGGACATATACATAAGGTTTACATACAAAATGTCTTGGCCCCATGCCCATCGGTTCAGTTCTTATAGCCCTGATGTGATATGGTGCCTGGTAGTGGTGTAGTGTTGT
Organism: Coregonus lavaretus; assembly: GCF_964263955.1. NCBI lineage: Eukaryota > Metazoa > Chordata > Actinopteri > Salmoniformes > Salmonidae > Coregonus > Coregonus lavaretus. The sequence continues at coordinate 11,755,524 of NC_140010.1, read as the reverse complement.
CAACTTTAAATGCAGCAACTAATCATTCTCAAATTCATTAGCGGTTAATTCAATGACTCTAAAAACAAAATCTGGAGTTCATCTGACATATGATTCATGAGAAGATTATTGCAGATGATTTTGAGCGTTAGCGTTACATATTTACATTTGAGTCATTTAGCAGATGCTCTTATCCAGAGCGACTTACAGTTAGTGAATGCATAAGTTTTATTTTTTTTCATACTGGCCCCCAGTGGGAAACGAACCCACATCCCTGCCGGCCAAACCCTCCCCTACCTTGGACGACGCTGGACCGATTGTGCGCCGCCCATGGGTCTCCCGGTTGCGGCCGGCTGCGACAGAGCCTGGACTCGAACCAGGATCTCTAGTGGCACAGCTAGCACTGCGATGCAGTGCCTTAGACCACTGCGCCACTCGGGAGTCATATGCAAAGAATGAGTTAATAGTTTCCTTGTTTTTTGAGATATCAATACCAAATTCAGTGTGGTTCATCTTAGGGACGTCCATGATAGGGATGAAAAGTTTCAAGTTTATAGGCCACTGTGGAGTGGATTTACAGTGGTTTTATTAATGGACATGTAAAATCGGATTATTGATTTGTCAATAACTCAGCCATCTTTTGACCAATCCCTTAGCTTTTCTCAAACTAAGACAATGTTAAGACATGTACCATGGGCCTATGTTCTACATTTGGTGTCATGGTTCACGAGAAAAATATTTGAATACTTTTTTGCATTTATTTATTTAATCAGGGGAGCCCAACTGAGACCAGGGTCTCATTTTCAAATGGTGCCCTGAGGACATAAAATAAAATATAAAACTACAAGACACAAGATAGAATAACAAAAACATTACATTAGAACATCAAACATCACAGGCATCACCAACACATTATTAAAGTCAATCAAAACTATTGCACACCTCGGTGAACTCATTTATCATCAGGGTTTTAAACTGCCCCAGTGGCACCAGGGAATCCAAATGTAATGAATTTTGCAAGTGATTCCAAAAATGTGGAGCATTAAAACTAAAAGCGGATTTACCTAGTTTGGTGGAGACCCGAGGAATCTCAAGAGTTAACCAACCCTGTGAACAGGTTTGGTATCTCATGTTTTTATACTTTAACAATGAAGTTAAGTCAGAAGCTTGTATAGTAGAGCTTTCTAAACAAAAAGGGAGTAATCCATCCTGCCCTGCCTTTCGAAAGTTTTTGAAAGCCAAGTTAACAAACAGACACCGACCATTTCGAATCCCACCGTACCTTCTCCGCTATGCAATCCAGTTTCCGAGCTGGTCATGGGTGCACCTCAGCCACGCTCAAGGTCCTAAACGATATTATAACCGCGATCGATAATAGACAGTACTGTGCAGCCGTCTTCATCGACCTGGCCAAGGCTTTCGACTCTGTCAACCACCGCATTCTTATTGGCAGACTAAATAGCCTTGGTTTCTCAAATGACTGCCTCGCCTGGTTCACCAACTACTTCTCAGATAGAGTTCAATGTGTCAAATCAGAGGGCCTGTTGTCTGGACCTCTGGCAGTCTCTATGGGCGTGCCACAGGGTTCAATTCTTGGGCCGACTCTTTTCTCTGTGTATATCAATGATGTCGCTCTTGCTGCTGGTGACTCTCAGATCCACCTCTACGCAGACGACACCATTTTGTATACATCTGGCCCTTCATTGGACACTGTTAACAAACCTTCAAACGAGCTTCAATGCCATACAACACTCCTTCAGTAGCCTCCAACTGCTCTTAAACACTAGTAAAACTAAATGCATGCTCTTCAATCGAACGCTGCTGGCACCCGCCCGCCCGACTAGAATCACTACTCTCGACGGGTCTGACTTAGAATATGTGGACAACTACAAATACCTAGGTGTCTGGTTAGACTGTAAACTCTCCTTCCAGACTCACATTAAGCATCTCCAATCCAAAGTTAAATCTAGAATTGGCTTCCTATTTCGCAACAAAGCCTCCTTCACTCATGCTGCCAAACATGCCCTCGTAAAACTGACTATCCTACCGATCCTTGACTTTGGCGATGTAATTTACAAAATAGCCTCCAACACTCTACTCAGCAAATTGGATGTAGTCTATCACAGTGCCATCCGTTTTGTCTCCAAAGCCCCATACACTACCCACCACTGTGACCTGTACGCTCTTGTTGGCTGGTCCTCATTACATGTTCGTCGTCAAACCCACTGGCTCCAGGCCATCTATAAAATCACTGCTAGGCAAATCCCCGCCTTATCTTAGCTCATTGGTCACCATAGCAACACCCACCCGTAGTATGCGCTCCAGCAGGTATATCTCACTGGTCATCCCCAAAGCCAACACCTCCTTTGGCCGCCATTCCTTCCAGTTCTCTGCTGCCAATGACTGGAACGAATTGCAAAAATCTCTGAAGCTGGAGACACTCATCTCCCTCACTAACTTTAAGCATCAGTTGTCAGAGCACCTTACCGATCACTGCACCTGTACACAGCCCATCTGAAATTAGCCCACCCAACTACCTCATCCCTATATTGTTATTTATTTTGCTCATTTGCACCCCAGTATCTCTATTTGCACATCTATCATTCCAGTGTTAATACTAATTGTAATTATTTTGCACTATAGCCTATTTATTGCCGTACCTCCATAACTTGCTACATTTGCACACACTGTATATATATATTTTCTGTTGTATTTTTTTGACTTTATGTTTTGTTTTACCCCATATGTAACTCTGTTGTTGTTTTTAAATCGCACTGCTTTGCTTTATCTTGGCCAGGTCGTAGTTGTAAATGAGAACTTGTCCTTAACTGGCTTACCTGGTTTAATAAAGGTGAAATAAAAAAATGAAGTGATCTACGGGACTTTAATGAGTCCCAGCCAACCCGTTGTTTACATATTAGCATATTAGCGTATGTGCTAATATGCATCTACTGGTATAGTGTGGCCGTCTTTAAATGCAGCAACATAATTTTTATTTGATTTTTATTTTGATGTTATTGTGTTGAGTCCAAAGACCACATTTGGAGTGAATCTGACTTTTAGTCCATGAGAAGTCAATTTTTTATGATTACATTAAGCATTAGTGTTGCATAGTCAAAAAAGCGAATTGTTAATAGTTTACTTATTTAAGTATGTTTACTTACTTAACATACAGTATCAAAGCCCAACTTAACATGGTTCATCATGGTAAAGTCTTTGTGGAGTGGATTTACAAAGAACACGTAAAATCGAATTTCCTGTTTTATCAATACCTCAGCCATCTCTTAACCAACCCTTAGCTTTTCTTAAACTAAGTTAAGAGATGTAGCATGGGCCTACATACCGAATTTGGTGTTATTTGAGAAATTAATAATAATAATAATAATAATAATAAATGGAGGAAAATCTATCCTGACGGACCTTCAGGGTCCTTGAGGCAAATTTGTTCAGCACAAGGAAGGAAAAAGTTCAGTGTCTCCCTCCCTGTGGTCCTCTGTAGCTCAGCTGGTAGAGCACGGCGCTTGTAACGCCAAGGTAGTGGGTTCGATCCCCGGGACCACCCATACACAAAAATGTATGCACGCATGACTGTAAGTCGCTTTGGATAAAAGCGTCTGCTAAATGGCATATTATTATTATTATTATTAAAAACACACCATCTATGACCGGAAGTGATTTTTCGTACAGGTTAGGATAGCATTTTAGCTAACCCTAACCCAATTATCCTAACCTGCTACGTTAATGCTCCTAACCAGCTACGAAAAAGTCACTTCTGGTCGTAGCTGCATGAAGGTGGTGTGTTAAGGGAATCTCATAGGTCTAACGGGGCGACGGATGTGGGTTTAAGTGCTTATAACAGGGCCCCCTATATGCCAATCCCCCTACACGCCAATCTGTGCCATTTCTTTAGACCAAGCTACTCATGGATTTTAGTTTCTGTGTGCCAAATTAGAAAAAAAAGTTAATTTATGCTTGAGTTATTTGATAATAGTCCCCTGTAGCTCAGTTGGTATAGCATGGCGCTTGCAACGCCAGGGTTGTGGGTTCGTTTCCCACGGGGGGCCAGTATGAAAATGTATGCACTCACTAACTGTAAATCGCTCTGGATAAGAGCGTCTGCTAAATGACTAAAAATTTAAATAAAAAAAGTCAAGAAAAAATGAATAGAGAATAACAATGTTTCACAGCTGTGAACCCATAATAAGCAATCAAACAAAACCTTGAACAGTGCAACATAACCTGACATGATAGCACTAAGTCAGCTCGCCTCACCTTTTTGTAGAGTCCCACTTCCAACATGAATTCCCTCAGCATGTTGCCTGTAATTTGCCATTCGTGCTGCTACTTCCCTTTGAGCTTTCCTCAATTCTCTTTCCATCAGCTGTACACTATTTTGAAGGCCTTCTATCTCATTTTCTTTCCGACACATTTCAAGCCGTAGCACGACAGTGCCCTCGTCTACAAGTTTGGTTATTTCTGCAACAGCTGCCTTTGCTAGCACATCCATGATTGCAGCTATTTGTGTACTGAAAGAAACAGTGTTAGACATTGTTCTTCAAATAAAATGACCGTTGTTACACAAAAACGAATATGCAATGCCAGTGCCTCTGTGAAATATTTATAGCAGAATTATTTCAACAACTGTACAGCTGGCAATCAGCACGGATTGTGAAAAAATATGTTCTCTTTCGGAACGATGGATAACGGAAATGACGACAGAAAGGGTAACCGTAAACGTTCTAATAAATGCCCATATATGGAGCTATTTCTGTGAAATCAGTCTGAAAACAAAAATAAGACAATTAGTTCTCTGCAGAAGAAGTTTATTCACAAAAACGAATAAAAAACAGAAAATGCATCGGTTTATGGAGTTGATACAAATAATGACAAAACATCGCTAGGCAATGCTCATAAGAAGTTATTACATTTGCTTGCTCATCCTTAACAATACCATGGTTATGCATGCGATGGGATACCTGAGATTTCCATACTTGAGTATAAATTGACAACTCTTTGCAGATTGATTAAAACTAATTTGAGAGAGAGCTAGAGCGCGTGCGAGAGAGCGAGAGAGAGCGGAGTATGGGAGGATCAGTTTTCTGAGTAGCCCTGAATCTTAGTGGGGCGGTTATAGGCCCAGGCTGATTTTTTCAGGCAGTATAATTAATAGTCAGATTAATAGTCAGAGACTTCAATCCAAAGACTGAAATGAACTGATTTTAATGCATTCCAGACTAGTACACTCAAGTTAACCTACAGTATGTGCATACAGTATGAAGATGGAAGAATGGCCCCGGAAGGAATGGTGGCCGTTTTACAGGCTCCTGACCAATTGTGCTATTTTGTGTATTTTTCTGCGTTGATCTTAACTTATTTTGAACATAATGTTTCCTTCATCATTTTCTATGACCGAAAAGAGCTTCTGGACATCAGAACAGCTATCACTAACCTCAATATGGATGATAACTTCTACTTAAATGAGTTGGAGGCGAAAGACATATTGTTTATCCCGGACCAGGCCCTAATCCCCAACACTTGAAGCAGGCGAAGACAATGCTATAGAGGCCGGCGCGCGGGCACCCTGATGAGACTATGGCGGCGAATGAATAAATCGCCTCTACCCTCTGTTCTATTGGCGAATGTGCAATCGCTGGAGAATAAACTGGACGAGCTTCAAGACTTTCTTATCAACGGGACATTAAGAACTGTAATATACTATACTTGTCTGAGTCATGGCTGAACAAGGACATGGGTAATATACACAAAAGTATGTGGATTCGTCTATTTCAGCCACACCCGTTGCTGACAGGTGTATAAAACCGAGCACACAGCCATGCAATCTCTATAGACAAACATTGGCAGTAGAATAGCCTTACTGAAGAGCTCTGTGACTTTCAATGTGGCACCATCATAGGATGCCACCTTTTCAACAAGTCAGTTCGTACAATTTCTGCCCTGCTAGAGCTGCCCCAGTCAACTGTAAGTGCTGTTATTGTGAAGTGGAAACGTCTAGGAGCAACAATGGCTCAGCCGGGAAGTCATAGGCCACACAAGAACAGGACCGCTGAAGTGCGTAGCGCATAAAATTCGTCTGTCCTCGGTTGCAACACTCACTACCGAGTGAAGGGAAATCTTAACGCTACAGCATACAATGACATTCTAGATAATTCTGTGCTTCCAACTTTGTGGCAACAGTTTGGGGAAGGCCCTTTTCTGTTTCAGCATGACAATGCCCCCGTGCACAAAGAGAGGTCCATACAGAAATGGTTTGTCGAGATCGGTGTGGAAGAACTTGACTGGCCTGCACAAAGCCCTGACCTCAACCCCATCGAACCCCTTTGGAATGAATTGGAACGCCGACTGCGAGCCAGGCCTACTCGGCCAACATCAGTGCCCGACCTCACTAATGCTCTTGTGGCTGAATGGAAGCAAGTCCCCGCATCAATGTTCCAACATCTAGTTATTATTATTATTATCTAGTGTCCGCATACTTTTGGTCATTTGGTGTACGTTCAGCCTCTTGCGAATTGAAGGAAAATTATGAAAACACAGAGAGACAAAATATAAATGACTTTTTTACTTGGTCAATTTTGGGGGGGAAGCCTGGCTTCTCTTGGCATCCATGAATACACACCACTGCTTATGTTACAAAAGGCTCTGCACATAGTCAGCCTAGCCCTTGATCATGACTCTCAGTTCCATTCCATTACACATAAGAGTCATTGGATGAAGGCTAGGAGCAACAATGGCTCAGCCGGGAAGTCATTGGATGAAGACTGGAACGAACTGCAAAAATCTCTGAAGCTGGAGACTCTTATCTCCCTCACTAACTTTAAGCATCAGTTGTCAGAGCAGCTTACCGTTCACTGCACCTGTACACAGCCCATCTGTAATTAGCCCACCCAACTACCTCATCCCCATATTGTTATTTATTTTGCTCATTTGCACCCCAGTATCTCTATTTGCACATCATCTTCTTCACATCTATCACTCCAGTGATAATACTAAATTGTAATTATTTTGCACTATGGCCTATTTATTGCCTTACCTCCATAACTTACTACATTTGCACACACAGTATATATATTTTCTATTGTGTTATTGACTGTATGTTTTGTTTTACCCCATATGTAACTCTGTGTTGTTGTTGTTTTTATCGCACTGCTTTGCTTTATCTTGGCCAGGTCGCAGTTGTAAATGAGAACTTGTTCTCAAATGGCTTACCTGGTTAAATAAAGGTGAAATAAATAAAATAAAATAAAAAAGGCGTCTTCTGCAGGGGGGAGTTATGTTAAGAGCCGCAACGCTCAGTCTGAACATTAACACGCATCGCTTGCAGCAATGTTTTGGATGCATAAGGACCTTATCTTTCATATTGGCTAGAAATAATAAATACAAAAATGGATACACAACTTTATAGGGTTCCCACACGGCCATATTTCCATGTTACAGCACTTGTTTATGAAAAACAGACAGAAGACAGAGTGGACTACCTGTGCTAATTAGCTATCTGCGTCTCCGAATACCTGTGTGTGTCGACTGCAATGGCGTTAAAACCAGTTAAAACAGTGTACAGTAAATTAGTACAGTGGGGAAAATAAGTATTTAGTCAGCCACCAATTGTGCAAGTTCTCCCACTTAAAAAGATGAGAGAGGCCTGTAATTTTCATCATAGGTACACGTCAACTATGACAGACAAAATGAGAAAAAAAAATCCAGAAAATCACATTGTAGGATTTGTATTGAATTTATTTGCAAATTATGGTGGAAAATAAGTATTTGGTCAATAACAAAAGTTTCTCAATACGTTGTTACATACCCTTTGTTGGCAATGACACAGGTCAAACGTTTTCTGTAAGTCTTCACAAGGTTTTCACACACTGTTGCTGGTATTTTGGCCCATTCCTCCATGCAGATCTCCTCTAGAGCAGTGATGTTTTGAGGCTGTCGCTGGGCAACACGGACTTTCAACTCCCTCCAAAGATTTTCTATGGGGTTGAGATCTGGAGACTGGCTAGGCCACTCCAGGACCTTGAAATGCTTCTTACGAAGCCACTCCTTCGTTGCCCGGGCGGTGTGTTTGGGATCATTGTCATGCTGAAAGACCCAGCCACGTTTCATCTTCAATGCCCTTGCTGATGGAAGGAGGTTTTCACTCAAAATCTCACGATACATGGCCCCATTCATTCTTTCCTTTACACGGACCAGTCGTCCTGGTCACTTTGCAGAAAAACAGCCCCAAAGCATGATGTTTCCACCCCCATGCTTCACAGTAGGTATGGTGTTCTTTGGATGCAACTCAGCATTCTTTGTCCTCCAAACACGACGAGTTGAGTTTTTACCAAAAAGTTATATTTTGGTTTCATCTGACCATATGACATTCTCCCAATCCTCTTCTGGATCATCCAAATGCACTCTAGCAAACTTCAGACGGGCCTGGACATGTACTGGCTTAAGAAGGGGGACACGTCTGGCACTGCAGGATTTGAGTCCCTGGCGGCGTAGTGTGTTACTGATGGTAGGCTATGTTACTTTGGTCCCAGCTCTCTGCAGGTCATTCACTAGGTCCCCCCGTGTGGTTCTGGGATTTTTGCTCACCGTTCTTGTGATCATTTTGACCCCACGGGGTGAGATCTTGCGTGGAGCCCCAGATCGAGGGAGATTATCAGTGGTCTTGTATGTCTTCCATTTCCTAATAATTGCTCCCACAGTTGATTTCTTCAAATCAAGCTGCTTACCTATTGCAGATTCAGTCTTCCCAGCCTGGTGCTGGTCTACAATTTTGTTTCTGGTGTCCTTTGACAGCTCTTTGGTCTTGGCCATAGTGGAGTTTGGAGTGTGACTGTTTGAGGTTGTGGACAGGTGTCTTTTATACTGATAACAAGTTCAAACAGGTGCCATTAATACAGGTAACGAGTGGAGGACAGAGGAGCCTCTTAAAGAAGAAGTTACAGGTCTGTGAGAGCCAGAAATCTTGCTTGTTTGTAGGTGACCAAATACTTATTTTCCACCATAGTTTGCAAATAAATTCATAAAAAATCCTACAATATGATTTTCTTGATTTTTTCTCTCTCAATTTGTTTGTCATAGTTGACGTGTACCTATGATGAAATTTAAAGGCCTCTCTCATCTTTTTAAGTGGGAGAACTTGCACAATTGGTGGCTGACTAAATACTTTTTTTCCCCACTGTATTTTGCATTTGTGAAATTATTTTGATGTGATATGAAAGTAAAGGGATTTATGTTTCTACACTGAACAAAAATATAAACGCAACATGCAACAATTTCTATGATTTTACTGAGTTAAAGTTCATATAAGGAAATCAATGAATTGAAATAAATTCATCAGGCCCTAATCTATAGATATCACTTGACTGGGAATACAGATATGCATCTGATGGTCACAGATACCTTTTTTAGAAAAATAGGGGCGTGGATCTGAAAACCAGTCAGTATCTGGTGAGACCACCATTTGCCTCATGCAGCGTGACACATCTCCTTCGCATAGAGTTGATCAGGCTGTTGATTGTGGCCTGTAGAATCCTCTTCAATGGCTGTGCGAAGTTGCTGGGTATTGGCGGGAACTGGAATATGCTGTCGTACACGTCGACCCAGAGCATTCCAAACATGCTCAATGGGTGACATGTCTTGTGTGTATGCAGGCCATGGAGAAACTGGGACATATTCAGCTTCCAGGAATTGTGTACAGATCCTTGCAACATGGGGCAGTGCATTTTCATGCTGAAACATGAGGTGATGGCGGCGGATGAATGCACGACAATGGGCCTCAGGATCTCGTCACGGTATCTCTGTGCATTCAATTGCCATTGATAAAATGCAATTGTGTTCGTTGTCCATAGCTTATGCCTGCCCATACCATAACCCAATCGCCACCATGGGGCACTCTGTTCACAACATTGACATTAGCAAACCGCTCGCCCAAACAACGCCATATGTCTGCCATCTGCCCGGTACAGTTGAAACCGGGATTTATCCGGGTAGAGCACACATCTCCAGCATGCTCAGTGGCCATCGAAGGTGAGCATTTGTCCGCTGAAGTCGGTTACTACGCCGAACTGCAGTCAGCTCAAGACCCTGGTGAGGACGAGGAGCATGCAGATGAGCTTCTCTGAGACGGTTTCTGACAGTTTGTGCAGAAATGTTTTGGTTGTGCAAACCCACAGTTTTATCAGCTGGTGAAGAAGCCGGATGTGGAGGTCCTGGGCTGGAGTGGTTACATGTGGTCTGTGTTTGTGAGGCCGGTTGGACGTACTGCCAAATTCTCTAAAACGACATTATGGTAGAGAAATTAACATTACATTCTCTGGCAACAGCTCTGGTGGACATTCCTGCAGTCAACATGCCAATTGCACACTCCCTCAAAACTTGAGACATCTGTTGCATTGTGTTATGTGACAAAACTGCACATTTTAGAGTGTCCGTTTATTGTCCCCAGCACAAGGTGCACCTGTGTAATGATCATGCTGTTTAATCAGCTTCTTGATATGCCACACCTGTCAGGTGGATGGATTATCTTGGCAAATGAGAAATGCTCACTAACAGGGATGTAAACAAATGTGTGCAAATTTTTTTTGAGAAATAAGCTTTTTGTGCATATGGAACATTTGTGGGATATTTTATATCAGCTCATGAAACATGGGACCAACACTTTACATGTTGTGTTTACATTTTTGTTCAGTATAGAACCGTACCGTAATTGAGAATCGATTCACGTTTAGATGGAGCATTTGGCTGTTTTCGCTTCCAGAGCCAATTCGCCCTTTAAACAGAACATGTAAGGTCCTTGGAATAAGGAGTAACGTTAGGCTCCTTTAGTCCAATATTGGACTATAGTCAATTTAGCTGGCAGTCGAACTGTGTGGCAAAAATTCAACTAGCCGTAAACAAATAAAGCAGTTCACTGACAGTGACTGACAAAAAGTACAGTTTCACATTTCGTTGCATTGCACTTACACTGCAAAGTCTTTGTAGAAATGTTAAAGATGTTTTACGATGCAATCATCAAATGTAAACTTTATTTTTAATCGCAAAATGCACGAACTCGAACTACTGCTACGATCATGCTACAAAAGTGACATGATAGAACATGCTACGGAAATGAACCGTAACTACAGGAGATCATGCGCAAAGCAATTCATAATGTAGAAATACTTGATTCAATACTTGATTCATAATGTAGAAACCAATGACATATTGGAAACCTAAACCTGCTAATCTCAGTACAGTTGAACGGCTCAACAATCAACATGAACAGTTCATTAACTGTACAATGCTGAAGAAAACACTGAAAAGCATAATCTTACATTTGCAAATGTACATTGATTTAAAAAAATATATTTTGAGGTTACTGAGAATTGTGAAACTTTTACCACACAACTAAATTGCATTTATTCCACTGTGAAATCACTCATGTCTTTGGCAGTGGTCCTGCCTTGCAAACATCTTGCCACAGAGTCTGCAACTGAAAGGTCGCTCACCCGTGTGAACACTGATGTGACTTGAGTCTTTTTTTTTGAGTAAAACCTTTCCCACACTCAAGACATCTGTATGGTTTGACTCCAACATGAATGTGCTGGTGAACTTCAAGTTGACACTGGCGGTGGAAGCTCCAGTGTGGAAAACACAATGAGCAGATTAGCACTTTTTGGTTTGCTACAGCTCTCCAAACATTTACCATCCTCTTTGTTTTCAATCTGTTCTTATTAAGAATATGCTCTTGGTTGTGTGAGTGTGACTCAGATGTGCTCTCAGTTGCTCTTATAAGCCCTTGTGAAGAAGGTCCTGGTTGCTGCAGTCTGGGATGTAAAATCAAGCCCTCCCTCACAATAGGATGCAGAGTATCTCTGTACTTCCCCTGCTCAGCTTGTATGGACTCAGACATGGCATCGTCATGATACACAGGATGCCTCTCGGGCTCCACTTTCACTGGGACAGTGCTGCATATGTCATCCAACGGTTTCCCTACAGTGGACAAAGAGTTGCAGGAAGCAGGATGGGATGGGAGCGGGATATTGATCTGCCTGAGAGGAGAACATCTGTAAGCATCTCTCTGTGGTGTAAGACCCATCTGGGTGACCAGAATTATTCCCACTTAGTCCTTGTGTAACAGAGGACCACAGCTGACTATCTCTTTCGTCCATTCTAAAGTCCACACTGTCTGTGATTCCTGGGTCTTGTATGGTTCCCTGGGCTACATGTTCTTCCACCTGCTCTGCTTTCACCAGAAACTCCAGTCCACCCCCCACCTCTTCAAGGTGTCCAGACCTCTGCAGCTCATTGAAGCTCTCTACTGGGTCCTCTACAGGCATGTATTGGGCTTTCTGGTCCTCTTCATCACCTGGAAGTAGAGTAGACGGTTTATGTAATTGTTAGAAACGATAAAGTCAAATAAGCAATAAAACAAAACCTTGAACAGTGCCAAATACAACCTGACTTGATAGCACTAAGAGTCAGCTCTCACCTTTTTGTGGAGTCCCACTCCCAACCTGAAATCCATCAGCATGTTGCCTGTCATTTGTCACGTGCTGCTGCTTCCCTTTGAGCTTTCCTCAGTTCTCTTTCCATCAGCCGTAAACTTTTACGAAGGCCTTCTATCTCATTTTCTTTCCGACACATTTCAAGTCGTAGCACAATAGTGCCCTCGTCTACAAGTTTGGTTATTTCTGCAACAGCTGCCTTTGCTATCACAGCCATGATTGCAGCTATTTGTGTACTAAAATAAATAGTGTTAGAAATAAAATCCTCCTTGTTACACAGAAACGAATATGCAGTGCTAGTGCCTCTGTGAAATGTTTATAACAGAATCGTTTCTACTATTGTACAGCCAAGCAGCATTGTTTGTGAGAAACAAATACAAAATACAAAAATTATTATATATATATATATACACTGCTCAAAAAAATTAAGGGAACACTAAAATAACACATCCTAGATCTGAATGAATGAAATAATCTTATTAAATACTTTTTTCTTTACATAGTTGAATGTGCTGACAACAAAATCACACAAAAATGATCAATGGAAATCAAATTTATCAACCCGTAGAGGTCTGGATTTGGAGTCACCCTCAAAATTAAAGTGGAAAACCACACTACAGGCTGATCCAACTTTGATGTAATGTCCTTAAAACAAGTCAAAATGAGGCTCAGTATTGTGTGTGGCCTCCATGTGCCTGTATGACCTCCCTACAACGCCTGGGCATGCTCCTGATGAGGTGGCGGATGGTCTCCTGAGGGATCTCCTCCCAGACCTGGACTAAAGCATCCGCCAACTCCTGGACAGTCTGTGGTGCAACGTGGCGTTGGTGGATGGAGCGAGACATGATGTCCCAGATGTGCTCAATTGGATTCAGGTCTGGGGAACGGGCGGGCCAGTCCATAGCATCAATGCCTTCCTCTTGCAGGAACTGCTGACACACTCCAGCCACATGAGGTCTAGCATTGTCTTGCATTAGGAGGAACCCAGGGCCAACCGCACCAGCATATGGTGCTGGAGGATGTTGCAGGCAGCAGAACGTTCTCCACGGCGTCTCCAGACTCTGTCACGTCTGTCACATGTGCTCAGTGTGAACCTGCTTTCATCTGTGAAGAGCACAGGGCGCCAGTGGCGAATTTGCCAATCTTGGTGTTCTCTGGCAAATGCCAAACGTCCTGCACGGTGTTGGGCTGTAAGCACAACCCCCACCTGTGGACGTCGGGCCCTCATACCACCCTCATGGAGTCTGTTTCTGACCGTTTGAGCAGACACATGCACATTTGTGGCCTGCTGGAGGTCATTTTGCAGGGCTCTGGCAGTGCTCCTCCTGCTCCTCCTTGCACAAAGGCGGAGGTAGCAGTCCTGCTGCTGGGTTGTTGCCCTCCTACGGCCTCCTCCATGTCTCCTGATGTACTGGCCTGTCTCCTGGTAGCGCCTCCATGCTCTGGACACTACGCTGACAGACACAGCAAACCTTCTTGCCACAGCTCGCATTGATGTGCCATCCTGGATGAGCTGCACTACCTGAGCCACTTGTGTGGGTTGTAGACTCCGTCTCATGCTACCACTAGAGTGAAAGCACCGCCAGCATTCAAAAGTGACCAAAACATCAGCCAGGAAGCATAGGAACTGAGAAGTGGTCTGTGGTCACCACCTGCAAAACCAGTCCTTTATTGGGGGTGTCTTGCTAATTGCCTATAATTTCCACCTGTTGTCTATTCCATTTGCACAACAGCATGTGAAATGTATTGTCAATCAGTGTTGCTTTCTAAGTGGACAGTTTGATTTCACAGAAGTGTGATTGACTTGGAGTTACATTGTGTTGTTTAAGTGTTCCCTTTATTTTTTTGAGCAGTGTATATATATATACCGTACCAGTCAAAAGTTTGGACACACCTACTAATTTCAGGGTTTTTCTTTATTTTTACCATTTTCTACATTGTAGAATAATAGTGAAGACATCAAAACTATGAAATAACACATATGGAATCATGTAGTAACCAAAAAAGTGTTAAACAAATCAAAATATATTTTAAATTTGAGATTCTTCAAATAGTCACCCTTTGCCTTGATGACAGCTTTGCACACGCTTGGCATTCTCTCAACCAGCTTCATGAGGTAGTTACCTGGAATGCATTTCAATTAACAGGTGTGCCTTCTTAAAAGTTAATTTGTGGAATTTCTCTCCTTAATGCGTTTGAGCCAATCAGTTGTGCTGTGACAAGGTAGTGGGGGGGGGGGGGGGGGGGGGGGTCGGACCGCAGCGAAGGAAAAGCAGCCAACAAATGCTCAGCATATGTGGGAACTCCTTCAAGACTGTTGGAAAAGCATTCCAGGTGAAGCTGGTTGAGGGAATGCCAAGAGTGTGCAAAGCTGTCATCAAGGCAAAGGGTGGCTAATATATTTTGATTTGTTTAACACTTTTTTGTTTACTATATGATTCCATATGTGTTATTTCATAGTTTTGATGTCTTCACTATTATTCTACAATGTAAAAAATAGTAAAAATAAAGAAAACCCTTGAATGAGTAGGTGTGTCCAAACTTTTGACTGGTAGTGTATATATATATTTTCCGCAAAAATGGCAACAGAAAGGGTTACCGTAAATCTGTAATAAATGTCCTTATATGATGATATTTCTGTGAAATCAGACACCAACTTGTACAATTATTTGTGAAAACACAAATAAGACAATTATCTTTCTCTGCAGAATAAGTTTATTCACAAAAACTAATTAAAAACAGAAAATGCTTTGGTTTATGGAATTGATACAAATAATGACATCTCTAGACAATGCTACTCAGAAGTTATTACATTTGCTTGCTCACAATACCCATGGTTATGCATGAGATGTGATACCTGAGATTTCCATACCTGGGTGTAAATGTACAACTCTTTGTAGATCGAATAAAACCAAGTAAAAATTGTAAGTTAGTTAATAGGTTGAAAATAGCAACAAAAAGTAGGACATTTACAGACGGAGAGAGAGAGAAGTCTGTGGAGGATCAGTTTTCTGAGTAGCCCTGAATCTTAGTGGGACGGGGTTCTAGGCCCAGGCTGAATTATACAGGCAGTATGGAAAATATAACTATATATAAATGATCTGTTTGTATACTAACTGTCCAGATAGAGTCAATGACTATAACATTTACTGGCTTTTATGTCCACCTCTTTCTCTTTATTGTACTTCATATCCTCTCTCTTTCTTTTTCTCCCTTTCACTGCCCTCTTTCTCTCTCCCTCTCTTGATTCCCATGGCAACAGCTTCATCAAAACACATACTGATTGGACTGTTCTTCGTCATGTCTCTCACTCCCCCCTCATCCACATCTCTCCTCCTCTCCATCTCCCCTCCCCACTGTGCCTCCCTTTTGCCTCTGCCCTCATCTTCCCCATCCTCATTCCACCCTCGTTCTGTCTCGCTGACTTTGTCATGCTCTGGCTTTCCTTCCATCTTTCTCTCCTTGTCCTTATCTTGCTGTCCCATAGTCCTGTGTACCTTTCCCTTTCCACTGTCTCCGTCTGTCTCTCTCCTCTCCCTCTGGTGCTGCTGTTGTCTGAGGTTCAGTGCAGTTATTCGGCAGTGATGTGGCTTGGGTGGTACCACTGGCACTGATCTTGCTTGATACACTTTAGGAGTTGTTTGTTGTTTGGACGCGACCAGCACTCTCCCCACCCCTTTTTTAGACCCCACTTTACTATCTATCGCTTCCTTCTCTCCCTCATATTTTTTTGGGCTGTTTATCTGGACCTCTTTCAGTTCTTCCTCTCTTTCCTCTACTATCGTTGGTGTCTGTAGTTTCTCTTTTGTCTCACCTTTCTTCTTCTTCTCTTCCTTATCCGTCTCCTGTTGGACCACACGTATACTATCTCCTTCTTCCTCCCTGATTACCTCTCCCACTTCCATCTCTTTATCTCCCTCCTCATATCCCTCTCCAACAACATCCTTTATTAGATCCATATCTCTTTCTCTTCTCTCTAAAACATGCTGTGCCTCTAGGTCCTGTTTCCGCTTCTCATTATCAATCGACATCTTTTCCACCCTCTCTTCAGCTGCCTCTTTCTCTCCCATGGTATCCACTCCTTCATGCGCTCTCTTCTTCGCCTCTTCTTTTGCACTCATCTCTTCATTTGCCTTACTCTCTCCTTCCTTATCTATCTCTTTCATGATCTCTTTCTGTTGTACTCCAATCATCTCTCCATCTTCTTTGGTTTCTATCACTTCCTCCATAAATGTCCTTCCCTCAGTCTCTCCTTCCCTATCCTTCCTCTCTCCACTTTCCATCATGTCATCCCTCGCTACTATGCTCATCATCTCTTCAGAAATGACCTCTTCCTGCTTTGTGTCCTCTTCTCCTACTTCCCTTTCATCACCTGCTATTCTTTCCTCCTCTTCTTCAATCATTCCTCCTTGTTCCTTCTCCTCCACTTCCACCCTCACCCCCACATCCTTTTCCTCTGTTTTTTCCATCTCCTTTAATACCTCTCTCTCCTCTCCTTTGCCCATATCTCCCTCGCTCTCAGGTGTTGTTTCTTCTCCCTCTTGTTTGTCCCATTCTCCCCCATTTCTATCTTCTCTTTCCTCCATCTCTTCCTCTACCTTCTCCTCTCCATCTTCCTTCTCTTCCTCTCTCTCCCTCTTAGCACCTTTTTCAGTATGCTCCTTTACATCCCCAGCGGAATCTCTAGAAACTTCCTCTGATTGCTCATTGACTATGTTCTCTGGCTCTTTAGCACAGGAAACAATATGACAGGCTGTGAGTAAATGCTCTTTTGGATTTTCTGCCTCAGCTTCGCTCACTGTATCACCATTATAACCCTCTGAAATCACACCTTCTTCAGCACAGTGACTCTTCAGGACCTCTTCCTCGTCTTTGAGCTTCAGGTGAACTCTAGTGTCCTTTCCCTCTGCAGTGGTCTGCAGTGAGGCCTCCTCGCAGTCAGTTGATGCAGATGCTGAAGCGAGGCTCCTCTCAATGTCATCTGGAGTTTCCTCTTCCTCCATGATGCTGGTTTCAACCAAGTGACAACTTTCTTCTATGTCAGTGCTGCAAAGTGAAGGCAATCTATGATGACAAGTAACATTTATCAAGTACATTTATCCTGATCTGCTGTTCTTCACTTTGATTCACTTTATAAATAACCCACCTCTGCTTACCTTTTTGTGCATGTATTCGTCAGGGTGTCTGCCTGGTCTTTCTCCTGGCTGTCTCGATCCTGTTCCATATCCTCCTCCTCAACCAGTTTCATTGCTTCCAGTCTATTCTCTTCTTCAGCCTTGCTATGCCTCAAAACCTCCACTGATGGGTCACAGCAGTCAGGGGAATCAATGTCCAAGTGCTCAGGGGTCATTCTGGCCTCAGAACTTGGAATTGGTCCATCATCAGAGGCACTGTCCAGTTGTTGTGAGGGCATAGGAGGTAGGGACAAACTGTTCTCCAAGTCAGTCTGAGGTCCACTCCATGTCAGTCTGTTGAACACCAAACTAGATGGTAGACTTTTACAAAACATGTCATCATCATCCTCCTCCTCATCTTCTTTGTCGTAATCATCATCTTCTTCATCCTCTTCTTCTTCAGAGGACGAAGACAGAGCAGGCAGGAAGGGCCGGGACATGTAAGGCAGACTCATTGACTTGTTGGCCCGCCCATACTGATCGATGCTTAGAGGTCTGTGTATGGGCTTTTGTGTTTGCCGGCCTGTTTGTATTTGTGTCTGTGTGTCTACAGGTGGTTGTGTGACAGGGTCTGGTCTGTCATGTGAGAGTCCAGGGGATCTCTGCTCCACCTCGTCCTCATACTCATCATCCCCATGATGAGGCTCCACTGAGAACTCTTGGAACATCTGGGAGGAGAGAGGATGGAGAAGAGAGGTTAGGATCATGACTAAATTATTAAACACACTCACACACAAATGGACACGCACGTGTGCGCACACACACACACCTGGCTGGAGACACTGCTGTCCATGAGGTCCAGGAATCCAAAAGTATCCTGAAAGTCCAGTGGACAGTCCTGGTCTTGTGCATTGTCCTCCTCCATCAGAGGGAATGGCACATCGATAGCAACTGCATCATTTCTGACACCTGACATATCTGGGGCATCCAGGGCAGTCTGCACAGAGCCTTTCATATCTGAGGAGTAAAGGCAGATGTTACAGATTGACACAAATGTCCTATCCAAGCGATTTCACTCCAACCGGTATCTATAAACCTACTACCATGACTATTGTACTTCCCTTATTACACAAATTATGCTTATTTAAACACATTCATGATTAGACATACCCATGTATTCTCCCTCTTCCTCATCGTTGTCATGGTTCTCTGCATCCTCCTCTCCACCCTCACCCTCACTCTCTACAATCCTCTCCTCTGATGGCTTAGATACACAGTCCCCATTCACTTCCTCTTCTCCTCTTCCTCCTTTTCCTTCAACTTGATCTTCCTCTGCCTCACCTCTCCTCTCCCCCGTTACCTCTTCATCTCTTCTCTTGCCTAGGTCAGTCTTGTCCTCCCCCATAACTTCTACTTGGATGTACCTTTCCCCTTCACCTCCCTCCTGTCTCTCACCCTCCCTTCCCTTCTGTCTCTCACCCTCCCTTCCCTCTCCTTTATCTCCACTCTCCTGTCCTCCTCTATGGTTGCCCCTTTCCGCTCCACCCCCCTGCAGCACCCCAAAGGCCAGGCCTGATGTGATGTGAAGGGGCACTGTGACCGAGAAAGGTCCGGAGATGTGGATCCCTGCCCGCCGGTCGGCTTTGCTGGAGAGTCCTGGGGATCTGGATGGGGGTTGCAGCGCCTCAGTGCTGTTGCCCCCACCACAGTGACTGTCTAGTCGACTGTATATGCCCTGTGTTCCCCCGCCCCCGCTCACTACACTCACACTAGCCCCCTGACCCCTCCGGTAGGTAACAGCATACCCGCTGCCCACACCACCACCACTACTGGATGCCGCTCCCTCCGCACCCCCCTGGGTAGAGGGAGATGGCTGAGCCAGGGGGGACATCACAGTGGAAGGGGCTCGTTGTCTGGAACCTGAGAGGTATTGTAAACATTCACATTAGTCTACACAAAACTGTCATAATTGAACACAGAAAATAAAGGATTCCTTAGCCTCATTCATTTAATTACTATACAAACATATTCACCAACATCTATACAATAAGATAAAGACTGGGTAAACAAGGAAGGAGATGCACCTTCATGCGGATAGGGCACAGAGCTCAGGGAATCCATGCTCTTCGCTGGCCTCAAGATAGTTTTCTCTTTATCTACAGATGGAAGGATGATTGTTAAACTCAAATGAATCATTATTACCATTGCAAAGCCATGCCTTGAATGAAAAGATAATAACATCAGTGTGGCACTAATTCTTATGGGAGTGGGTGCATACCTTTGGCTGAGTTCTTGTTCCTCCGTCTCGGGTCATGGAGTCTGCCTCCTAAATTGAAGATGGACTTCCACTTCCTGCCCTTGAGAGATCCCTTCCTCCTGAAGTAGAGAATGTTACTTATGTTACTCTGGCCTGGATTTTTCTGCACCACTTGACCTGGCCATGTAGGAAAAACTATACATCCTAATACTAACCTATCTATTACCATTACGACCACTAAACGTCTTCCAACCTCAAACACTGTACTGCTACTTATCATCATTCATCATCATCTTGATGATAAATTGGCATAAACTGGCCATGTTTTGGTTCTTTGGTTAATTTGCTTACTTGTCTGTCCCGTCTATGATGGCGTGGTAGGAGCGCATGGCAGGGGGACCGTCCCCTGGGCTGATGTTGCCTACGTGGAATGGAATGGCCCGGAAGAAAGGTTCCTCTGGATTGTGTATAGAGGGAGATGGGAGCGACTTCCGACGCTCCGCAATGCCTTTAATAAGGAGGTGAAGAAGAAAGGGAGGAGATATGAGAGCTTGTGAGTATATATTCTCTATGGCAGAGAGAGAGAGAGAGAGAGAGAGATATATATATATATATATATATACCTGAATCAGGAAACAGCTGGGGCACGTGGGTGAGGATGAATTCCACCACGATAGACTGGACCCTCACCTCCATAAAGGCTGCTGTACCGTTAAACCCTGAAGCCTCAATGTCCTTTGACCTGCAAACAACCTCAGAGGATTAAACAACGTTGAACAATGCAAACACACTGTTTTAACTATATCTTCACGTCTTTCTCTCTCATGTACACTACCAGTCAATAGTTTGGACACACATTCAAGGGTTTTTCTTTATTTTTACATTGTAGAATAATAGTGAAGACCTCAAAACTATGAAATAACACATGGAATCATGTAGTAAACAAAAAAGTGTTAAACAAATCTAAATATATTTTATATTTGAGATTCTTCAAATAGTCACCCTTTGCCTTGATGACAGCTTTGCACACTCTTGGCATTCTCTCAACCAGCTTCATGAGGTAGTCACCTGGAATTAACAGGTGTGCCTTCTTAAGTGTGCCTTCTTAAGTTAATTTGTGGAATTTATTTCCTTCTTAATGCGTTTGAGCCAATCAGTTGTGTTGTGACAAGGTAGGGGGGGGGGGGGATAGCTCTATTTGGTAAAAGACCAAGTCCATATTATGGGCAAGAACAGCTCAAATAAGCAAAGAGAAACGACAGTCCATCATTACTTTAAGACATGAAGGTCAGTCAATGCGGAACATTTCAAGAACTTTGAACGTTTCTTTAAGTGCAGTCGCAAAAACCATCAAGCGCTATGATGAAACTGGCTCTCATGAGGACCGCCACAGGAATGGAAGACCCAGAGTTACCTCTGCTGCAGAGGATAAGTTAATTAGAGTTACCAGCCTCAGAAATTGCAGCCCAAATAAATGCTTCACAGAGTTCAAGTCACAGACACATCTCAACATCAACTGTTCAGAGGGGACTGTGTGAATCAGGCCTTCATGGTCGAATTGCTGCAAAGAAACCACTACTAAAGGACACCAATAAGAAGAAGAGACCTGCTTGGGCCAAGAAACACGAGCAATGGACATTCGACTGGTGGAAATGTGTCCTTTGGTCTGGAGTCCAAATTGGAGATTTTTGGTTCCAACCGCCGTGTCTTTGTGAGACGTGGTGTGGGTGAACGGATGATCTCAGCATGTGTAGTTCCCACTGTAAAGCATGGAGGAAGAGGTGTTATGGTGTGGGGGTGCTTTTCTGGTGACACGGTCTGTGATTTATTTAGAATTCAAGGCACACTTAACCAGCATGGCTCCACAGCATTCTGCAGTGATACGCCATCCCATCTGGTTTAGGCTTGGTGGGACTATCATTTATTTTTCAACAGGACAATGACCCAACACACCTCCAGGCTGTGTAAGGGCTATTTTACCAAGAAGGAGGAGTGATGGAATACTGCATCAGATGACCTAGCCTCCACAATCCCCCGACCTCAACCCAATTGAGATGGTTTGGGATGAGTCGGACGGCAGAGTGAAGGAAAAGCAGCCAACAAGTGCTCAGCATATGTGGGAACTCCTTCAAGACTGTTGGAAAAGCATTCCAGGTGTAGCTGGTTGAGAGAATGCCAAGAGTGTGCAAAGCTGTCATAAAGGCAAAGGGTGGCTATTTGAAGAATCTCAAATATAAAATATATTTTGATTTGTTTAACACTTTTTTGGTTACTACATGATTCCATATGTGTCATTTCATAGGTTTGATGTCTTCACTATTATTCTACAATGTAGAAAATTGTAAAAATAAAGACAAACCCTTGAATGAGTAGGTGTGTCCAAACTTTTGACTGGTACTCTATTTACACACACACCTGAGAAGGTTTGGTGCCCAAACAATGGCGAGGTTCCGGGAATGCATATTGGTGTGTGAGGAATGAGAAGCCATCTTGACAAGGTGACGCATCAGGAACTCTAGAGTTCTGAGAAACCAGGGGGAGAGAGAAGGGGCAGAAAGAGATGGAAGTGGAATAGTTAGTTAGTTTAAAAACAGTTCGTTTAAAAACATTTGAAACTGTTGGAGAAAAACTACACATGGCCAGAAAAGCAGTGCACAGCCTGAGATATACTAGTAAGTTCAAGAGATATGGTATGAAGCAACACAGAATTTACCTCTAGTTATTAACAGACGGTTGCAGGCCATGTGATATATGAAAACATACAGGAATCATTTATACTTTCTCTATCTATAGTGAGAGAGATGGTTAAATAGTAGAGCTTTACTTGTAATGGGGAGCGGGTAACTCTTTCAGCACATCCTTAATCTTAACCAGCCTCTCCTCCTCCAACTGTATCGCCACAGCTTCCTGATGGGTGAAGAGGTGTGTGAGGTTGATACAAAAAGGCATATGCCATCTTTATGCTGGGTCCCATTCAGTTGGTATGACATGGGAGTAAATGTTTTCTACCTGAACTTAATAAAACAAGACTTATCCATTTAAAAACGCTTTCTCCTTTTTGTTCTTACTGAATGCAACCCTGGTGTCTATACTCGTATCTGAATTACTTTCAAGACAGGTACTCACAGCATATTTGTCATAGAGCTGGTATGTGAGGAGGGGATTGGGTAACTCTCTGAAGTAGGCCTTGCAGACAGAGCTGACACAGTGAATGTCCTGCAGGTACACATCCTTATTGAGATCTGGGGTCCCCTCACTGTCAAACTCACCCCTGTTTGGAGACAAACACATAACATTTCACTGCTGTACACAGGCAAACACACGCACACAAAATCACACACCACACTTACCTTAGTTTCTGTGTGTTGGATGACACCCCAGATAGCCTATAGATCCCATCTACCACCCCATGCTCCTCAATGAATTCACTGCAACTTCGCAGCACCTGGGGAACTGAGAGGGATACAAGACGACAATATTTATGCTAATATTTAACGTATTCTAGTCAACTGACTGAGGAAACTTGGGACTTACTCTCCTGACAGGAAGTGGACAAGTGGTCCAACAGGTCACAGCCAAACACCTTCTCATTGTTCCCTCCTTTTCTCCGGAGTCTCCGCATCTCTTCTTTTCTCCTGCCGCAACCTCTCGCACATCCAGCCCTGTGGTCAACTCTCTGTGCGTGTATGCGTGTCTGATATATGAATTTTCTGTATGACTTGGTCAAGGGTAACGTGACCATGAGGTGCTCATATACATTTACACTGTGTTGTTTTCTTCATTGCATTTCATTAATTTTATTGTTCCACTCTGTGATGTGCAGTGCTATACTGTGCTATAACGAGCTGTGTTTTAAGGCATTGTGATAGGTCATGCTGTCTTTGTGGCACTCTGCAAAGTATGAAACCAGCAAAATCATCTTCTCAATTAGCGTACACCAACACAACACTTAATTTGATCACTTGTGAGCATCGCTCAAAATCTACAGCACGCATCACTCTTCACTTCCCCTTAATGTCTTCTTCACAAAATAAACAGGCCACACCCTTCACCCCAAAACTCCCAGACTCCCTCTCCGTGCTGTGATTTGGGGACACTTTAAATTCAATAACGCCTAGTCTTCCTATGCTGATGTACACACTGACACCCCTAATCATGGCTCTGGCTGTTCTCCGTGACCGATAAAGGCCTTCTCCTCCCTGCCTCTCGCAGCCATTGTGGCCCTCTCACTGCAGCGGAAGTCAATTGAATTGTACGTCGTTGTGACTGCAGGCCCGTCGTAGAACATGAAGCCTCTGAGCCTGACCCTACCTCTCCATCCCCCTGACCCCTACCATTCCACCCCTAACACACTGTCACTGCTACTCCTCTCAAGTTTCAGAGTGACTTTGAGGTAAAACAAGAATAAGAAAGCGTAAGAAAAAGAGTTGACTGTTCCTACCTTCACTCTGCACCGGCACAACCAAGCTGCAGCAAGCGATGACGTAAGAAACCACTAAACTTCCCCTGTTGACTTCCTGAGTCTCTCTCTCTCTCTCGCGTTCTCTTTCTGTATATCTCCCCCATTACCTCCGCCTCTGTTGATTGGCAAATCAATGAACCAGTACATCCTTCAAACTACCAATCATATCAATCTATTTCTCTTAACTAATGATCTTTGATTCAGATGACCAGTTTTATACGGTACCAGCGGTCAGTTTAGACAACGCAAAATGTAAAGTATAAACATGTATAGTCTATAACACTGAAACAAATATATTTTATTGCCTAGTTTTGAGAAGATATACAGTAACTTAATATTTTAAGGCAGCAGAGTAACTTCTAAATCTAACTTGGAAAATCAAGTTGAATTGAGTTCTTAACCTGACCTGATATGACTGTCCCTTGTGGCAAGAAGTGACATCCCAGATAGTCAAACACTAACTAGACAATACATACTAAATGGATCCTATATATTATTGATCTAAAAGCACAGATTGACTCTTTCATTAAATCAATTTTATTGACTATAACATGTTTTTTATGATTTTGTGGTATAAATACACAATGTTACCAGCTGTAAATAAATAGGTTATTAAAATAAAAGTGAGGATCCGTTAACAATCAAACATGAAAACCATTTCACAAATCAATTGGGAGGAAAAGCTTGTCAAAATGTCTCAAAAAACATTCTGTACCACATTGCCACATAAAAAGTGTTTCAGAAAAAACTATGTAATTATGAACTATTTGTTCCATCTGGTCTGAGACTACACTAAACGTGTGTGTGGATCCCCAGGGTATGTGGGTACCACGTACTGAGACACTGGACTCTCTCCTATGTGAGTTCTCTGATGTGACTTCATACCGGAGCGCTGGGTGAAGCATTTCCCACACTGTGTGCACTCATATGGCTTCTCCCCGCTGTGGACCACAGCATGTCGGATCAAGTTGCACTGCTTGGTGAAACTCCTGCCACACTGTTCGCAGGTGTACGGTTTCTCTCCAGTGTGACTCCGGAGGTGTTCTTTGAGCTGCCAGAAACGTGGGAAGCTCTTCTCACAGAAGGTGCAGCTGAAACGCCTCTCGGTGGTGCCGCCCGACCTCCACTGAGTCCTCATTCTCTTCACCATGTTAAAACTACTGCGACTCAGGCTGTATCCAGAGAAGGTGGAGGCCATGTTTGACCCTGTCATGCACTCACTCAATCTCACTGTTGATTCTGAAGCCCCGTATTGATGCTGCCTTGGCTGTAGAGCTGAACTATTTCCTTCATTATTTGAGTTCAGCCTCTCACTGCTCTCTCCCTCTGGCATCTGTTGTCTAGTCTCATCAGCCAATGTCCTGACATGTCTTTTCATGTGTGCTGTTGCACTGAACATGTTAGCATGTGGTTTCACTATAGAAGAGTGAAGCGATGGCCCTACATCATCTGTCATAGTAGGAACGGATGGCAACCCACTATGAGATGGGAAAATTGAGATATTCTGAGAGTACTCTTCTGTGGCATGAAAGGAGAAATCTGGGTGGCCATCAGGGTCAGTGTCTCTGCCTGGATCCACGGAGGTCCACAGCTGCCCATCAGTCTCATCCATAACAAACTGGTCAGGTCCTGCCAGGGCTGTGGTCTGATCCAGCGCCTCCTCTTTCTCATCCTTTACCATCACTAGGTCTAGTGAGTCCTTGTCCTCGGCTGACCGGTGCTGCTCTGTGCTGAACACCTCTGAGATCTCTGTAGACATGAGCCGGGGTGTGCCTGGTTCCTCTGGAATATCAGAATTGAGGTAACGTTTCACTGAGTCTTCAGGAGATATGTTGGGTTGTGTGATGAAGTCTTCATTACAGTGCCGTTGCTCAAAAGATAGTGGTTGCTCAGGCTTGGAACCAGACTCTAAAGATTTGGGGATAAACATAAAATAAACATTACAAAAGACCCTTAACAGTTGGAAAACATGACTGCTTTTGAACTGACTGTGTGTCTGTGCGCTCCATATGCCAGAACATAAAACACCCAACACCAATGTAGCAATTTGGGACGTGCATACCACCACACCCACACAGTCTTCCATAGACAGACAGAGCAGTACCCCTTATGGTTGAACCCACCCTCTCCAGTGACCCTGAGCTCTTCCTGAGGGTCAGCCTTCCACACGTCCTCTGCTGTCTCCTCATCTTTGATCAGTATGGGTTCAGTCTCCTCTCTCTGCTCCACATCTGTAGGCTGTAACAGGGGACTGAGGTTATTACTCTGGACACAAACCATATCTAACCATTTTCATACTCATGAATCACACAAAAGCGATAAATTATGCTGATATTCCAATAACAGAAATGATCCAACTGGTCTGGTTTCTGTAATCGTAAAAGGTGATGTATCACACCTGGCACTGAGAGTCATCTCTGCCTCTCCACTGTGAGCTACTCCTTTCCTTGTTCAAAACAATCTTGACTGGATATGACAATCTCTCTGTTGACATGGGGTAAAAAACTGGAAAATAATTGTATTCAGTCAAATATTAGGGTTATTCACACATTTGGGATTTTCTTCAGTTGTTCATGCACTCAAATTACTACCTTTTCTCCTGTCTAGTCCTTGTGTCTTCTTCAGCTCGCTCTCCATCATTCGACACTTCCTTTTCAGTACATCAATATCTCGTTGGCTTTGGGTCATTTCCAAACGTATAATGGCACAGCTATCATCTACACGTTTGTTTATTTCTGCTACAGCTGCTTTAGCTAATACCTCCATAATGGATACCAACTGCGACTGAAAACTGCAGCTGGCCATCTTGTCAAACCCAAATGACAGATTTGTACTCTCTGTTTGAAGTCAATAGTCTACAATTTACAAACTAACGTGCAAAAGCAATCCGTAATGTTGATAAATGGCAACAATGTGTGAAGTAGGAGATGCGTGCGCAATTTCAATCGCACTTCCGTTCAATTCGTGACGTCAATATTTATTACCGTAAATATGAGACTGCAACAGCCCTTCAAAATTGGTAGAATTACCACTGGCAAGGCAAATATACTGAACAATAATATAAACGCAACATGCAACAATTTCAACGACTTTACTGAGTTACAGCTCATATAAGGAAATCAGTCAATTGAAATCAATTCATTAGGCCCTAATCTATAGATTTCACATGACTGGGCAGGGGCGCAGCCATGGGTGGGCCTGGGAGGGCATAGGCCCACCCACTTGAGAGCCAGGCCCACCCACTGGGGAGCCATGACCTGCCAATCAGAATGAGTTTTTCTCCACAAAAGGGCTTTATTACAGGCACAAATACTCCTCAGTCTCATCAGCTGTCCGGGTGACTGGTCTCAGACGATCACGCAGGTGAAGAAGCCGGATGTGGAATTTCTGGGCTGGCGTCGCTACACTCGGTCTGCGGTTGTGAGGCTGGTCGAACGTACTGCCAAATTCTTTAAAACTACGTTGGAGGCGGCTTACGGTAGAGAAATTAACATTAAATTCTCTGGCAACAACTCTGGTGGACATTCCTGCAGTCAGCATGCCAATTGCATGCTCCCTCAAAACATGAGACATCTGTGGCATTGTGTTATGTGACAAAACTGCACATTTTAGAGTGGCCTTTTGTCCCGAGCACAAGGTGCACCTGTGTAATGATCATGCAGTTTAATCAGCTTCTTGATATGCCACACCTGTCAGGTGGATGGATTATCTTGGCAAAGGAGAAATGGTCACTAACAGGGATGTAAACAAATTTGTGCACAAAATGAGAAAATAAGCTTTTTGTGCGTTTGGAACATTTCTGGGATCTTTTATTTCAGCTCATGAAACATGGGACTAACACTTTACATGTTGTGTTCATATTTTTGTTCAGTATATATACCAGGTCTATTCTAGTCTGCCTGTAGGGTAGCCCATTCATAGAGCTAACTAACTACCTTTAGCGCCTATTGACAATAGTATCCTCTTCCTGGGGGACTTTTGTTAAGCCCCCCGACACTCGTTCTGAACGTTAACACACCGCTTGCAGTGCGGTTTTGGAAACATAAGGAACGTATCTACCATATCAGAGATTTTTTTTCTCAAAAAAAAAAAGGTTAAATTACAACACACCTATAGTGTTAGGGTTAGTGTTTCTACACGGCCATATCTCCATGTTACAGCGCTTGACAGACTGAAGACAGACTGAAAACAGAGGTGACCACTTGTGCTAATTAGCCACCTATCGCGCTCCGAACACCTTGGTGTAAACGTAACTGGGGAGGAAGTGTAGCGGAAGTGTAGTTCGTCGGCTGGAGGCACACATAGTATATGGATCTGTATAATCTGCTACAGTATGTGTATGTTTTTTATTTGAAAGATTAATTCTGCTGATATTAAAGATAAGGTCCATATGTTTTGAAAACCATTTAGCATGTGATGATTATTGACGTTTCTAAACATTATAACACAGCGTCGGGATTGTAGTTCACAAGGAGCCAGTCGCGGGCGAAGCCAACCGCTGAAAACCCTACGGAGAGCTACATGTAGAGTAGCCATATCTATTGATTAAAGAAAGAAGATGTTTTACGATCTAAAAGAATTTAGATCGTAAAACGTCATGTTTTTTTCAATAGCTTTGGCTACATGTAGGGGAAAAGGCTCAGATGGTTATTAATGCATTACAATGCTATAGATGCATAATGCATGACACACTGTGGTAAAACGTCAAATACTAAAACACTTTCTTCAACCATTCATAAAAACTAATGGTTTATATATGATCAACCTAATGAAACCATTCTGAAAATGTAGATTGCTATTTATTAAAGGAAAAGGGATATAACTTGTCTGACACACAGCTGGGAACAAGGACGATAAGCTAGTTTCATGTTAACTTCAAATAAACTTCATTTCATTATACATTTCCAATAACTATTGTATACTACATGTGACTCCTGAGTGGCGCAGTGGTCTAAGGCACTGCATCGCAGTGCTAACTGTGCCACTAGATCCTGGTTCGAATCCAGGCTCTGTCGCAGCCGGCCGCGACCGGGAGACTCATGGGCAGCGCACAATTGGCCCAGCGTCGTCCAGGGTAGGGGAGGGAATGGCCGGCAGGGATGTAGCTCAGTTGATAGAGCATGGCGTTTGCAACGCCAGGGTTGTGGGTTCGATTTCCACGGGGGGACAGTATAAAAAAATATGTATTCACTAACTGTAAGTCGCTCTGGATAAGAGCGTCTGCTAAATGACTAAAATGTAAATGTAAATGTGTTATAGCTGATTTACATTGAGGTTCTTCTCAAGGTTTTTAAGGCACATACACTCCCCTACGTATTTATTTGGACAGTGAAGTTACATTTTTTAATTTGGCTCTATACTCCAGTATTTTGGATTTGAGATCAAATGTTTTATATGAGGCGACAGTACTGAATGTCACTCTTTACTTTGAGGGTATTTTTATACATACCTGTTTTACTGTTTAGAAATGAATGCACTTCATGTATATACTCCCCCCATTTGAAGGTGTCATAAGTATTTGGGCAAATTCACTTAGTGTATTAAATGTAGTCAAAAGTGTAGTATTTGGTCCCATATTCCTACATCAAGCTCGTGACTCTACAAACTTGCTGGATGCATTTGTAGTTTGTTTTAGTTGTGTAACGTATAATGTTGTGCCCAATAGAAATGAATGGTAAATACTGTATTGTGTCATTTTGGGAGTCACTTTTATTGTAAATAAGAATAGAATATGAACACTTCTACATTAATGTGGATGCTACCATGATTACAGATAATCATGAATGAATTAGTGAATAATGATGAGTGAGAAAGTGACAGATGCACAAAGATCATGCCCCCAAAACATGCTAACCTCTCACCATTACCAATAACATGGGAGGTTAGCATTTTGGGGGGGCATGATATTTATCTTTCTGTAACTTTCTCACTCATCATTATTCAAGATGAATTAATGATTATCCGTAGTCATGGTATTGTTCACAATGTAGAAGGGTTCAGAAACAAATTATATTCTTATTTACAATAAGTGACTCCAAAATGACACAACATAATCCAGAACACAACCAAAACTAACTGCAAATGCATCCAACAAGTTTGTAGAGTCACAAGCTTGATGTAGTCATTGCGTGCTAAGAATATGGGGCCAAATACTAAATGTTTGACATTTCTATACACTATAAGTGAAATTGTCTAAATACTTATGACACCTTCAAATGCGGGAACTAGATACATACAGTGCTTTCATTTCTAAACGGTAAAACAGATGTATTAAAACACTCAAATAAAAGATGACATTCTGCACTGTCGCCTCATATAAAACATTTGATCTCAAATCCAAAATCCTAGAGTATAGAGCCAAATTAAAAGTTTTAGCTTCACTGTCCAAATAAATACACAGGGGAGTGTAGAAGAAGATAGCGAGTAGTGTTGATTGAGCTACTTTTCACATTGAAAGTGTTGCCGAAAAAGAATGCAATTATGTTCCTATTTGTTCCATCTGGTCTGAGATAACATTAAACTTGTGTGTGGATCCCCAGGGTATGCGGGTGCCACATATTGAGACACTGGACTCTCTCCTATGTGAGTTCTCTGATGTGACTTCATGCTGGAGCGCTGGGTGAAGCATTTCCCACACTGTGTGCACTGATAGGGCTTCTCCCCGCTGTGGACCACAGCATGTCTGATCAGGTTGCACTGCTTGG
Organism: Coregonus lavaretus; assembly: GCF_964263955.1. Lineage (NCBI taxonomy): Eukaryota > Metazoa > Chordata > Actinopteri > Salmoniformes > Salmonidae > Coregonus > Coregonus lavaretus. Next base: position 11,724,511 of record NC_140010.1, on the reverse strand, counting down.
TGAAACTCCTGCCACACTGTTCGCAGGTGTACGGTTTCTCTCCGGTGTGACTCCGGAGGTGTTCTTTGAGCTGCCAGAAACGTGGGAAGCTCTTCCCACAGAAGGTGCAGCTGAAACGCCTCTCGGTGGGGCCGCCCGACCTCCACTGAGTCCTCATTCTCTTCACCATGTTAAAACTACTGCGACTCAGGCTGTATCCAGAGAAGGTGGAGGTGGTGGCCATGTTTGACCCTGTCATGCACTCACTCATTCTCACTGTTGATTCTGAAGCCCCGTATTGATGCTGCCTTGGCTGTAGAGCTGAACTATTTCCTTCATTATTTGAGTTCAGCCTCTCGCTGCTCTCTCCCTCTGGCATCTGTTGTCTAGTCTCATCAGCCAATGTCCTGACATGTCTTGTCATGTGTTTTGCTACACTGAACATGTTAGCATGTGGTTTCCATATAGAAGAGTGAAGCGATGGCCCTACATCATTTGTCATAGTAGGAACGGATGGCAGTCCACTATGAGATGGGAAAATTGAGATATTCTGAGAGTACTCTTCTGTTGCATGAAAGGAGAAATCTGGGTGGCCATCAGGGTCAGCGTCTCTGCCTGGATCCACAGAGGTCCACAGCTGCCCATCAGTCTCATCCATAACAAACTGGTCAGGTCCTGCCAGGGCCGTGGTCTGATCTAGCTCCTCCTCTTTCTCATCCTTCACCATCACTAGGTCTAGTGAGTCTTTGTCCTCGGCTGGCCGGTGTTGCTCTGTGCTGAACACCTCTGTAGATGCGAGCTGGGGTGTGCCTGGTTCCTCTGAACGATCAGAATTGGGGTAATGTTCCACTGAGTCTTCAGGAGATATGTTGGGTTGTGTGATAAAGTCCTCATCACAGTGCCGTTGCTCAAAAGATAGTGGTTTCCCAGGCTTGGAACCAGACTCTAAAGATTTGGGGATAAACATAAAATAAACATTACAAAAGACCCTTAACAGTTGGAAAACATGACTGCTTTAGAACTGACTGTGTGTGTCCGTGTGCTCCATATGCCAGAACATAAAACACCCAACACCAATGTAGCAATTTGGAACGTGCATACCACCACACCCCACCCCCCACAGTCTTCCATAGACAGACAGAGCAGTACCCCTTATGGTCGCACCCACCCTCTCCAGTGACCCTGAGCTCTTCCTGAGGGTCAGTCTTCCACACGTCCTCTGCTGTCTCCTCATCTTTGATCAGTATGGGTTCAGTCTCCACTCTCTGCTCCACATCTGTAGGCTGTAACAGGAGACTGAGGTTATTACTCTGGACACAAACCATATCTAACTCTTTTCATACTCATGAATCACACAAAAGCGGTAAATTCTCCTGATATTTCAATAACAGAATTGATCCAAGAGGTCAGGTCTCTGTAATTGTAAAAGGTGATGTATCACACCTGGGGTTGAGAGTCCCCTTCAACAGCCATCTCTCTGTCTCTCCACTGTGAGGTACTCCTCTGCTTGTTCGAAACAATCTTGACTGGATATGAAGTTCTCTCTGATGCCATGGGGTAAAAACCTGGAAAATAATTGTTTTTAGTCAAATATTAGGGCTATTCACACATTTGGGTTTTGCATATGCAATCAATTTTTCATGAATAATAACACATCAACTACCCTTTCGTCTGCGCGTCTTCTTCAGCTCGCTCTCCATCATTTGACACTTCCTTTTCAGTACATCAATATCTCGCTGGCTTTGGGTCATTTCCAAACGTATAACTGCACAGCTATCATCTACACGGTTGTTTATTTCTGCTACAGCTGCTTTAGCTAATACCTCCATTATGGATACAAACTGCTCCTGAAAATTGCAGCTGGCCATCTTGTCCAGCCCAGTATTTATTCGGTGTGATTAAGTAAATGTTACAATTTTCTAGCTAGCCAATGTGCAATAAATAATCCGTTTATTTCAAGTTCTCACACTATGGCAAACGTTGATATTGGCCCAATTTGGCATTTGTAAGAGATCGATTTAGGCAAACGATGTTGATAAATGCCAACCATGTTTCAAGTCGGAGATGCGTGCGCAATCGCGCTTCCGTTCTTCTTCTTCATCATCATCATCATCATTATCTTCGGCGTTTAACCGCGGTTGGCATCCAATAAATTGCATTACCGCCCCCAACTGGACTACAATATACATCTATATTACTTTGTGATACAAAATGTGAAAAGGGGAAAAGGAAAAAAACTAAACTAAACAAAACCAATGATATATTCTTTTTAAACACCCATCCAACTAATCCTACACTCAATAAAAACCCACTACCCTATTCCACTATTTTGACCCTATCTGCTCCTGCACCATGCCAGCGGCCTGGGAGGATGGGACACCACCACTCAACACACCCTGTAAGTCTTCCAAAGTCAAATCTCATAAACCCAAGCACTTCTCTGCAGCTGCCACCACAACATCTATTTTCTGTGATTTACGTTCCATTTATGCTGTACAGTTGATAGCCATTGCTATGAACGCTAAGAAGCCAACCTTACTGAAGGATATATCACTCATTGGCCTATCCTTCTGTGCTGGCATTAGTGGTGTAAAGTAATTCAGTAAAAATACTTTAAAGTACTACTTAAGTCGTTTGTTTGTGTATCTGCACTTTACTATTTATATTTTTGGCTACTTTTACTTTTACTTCACTACATTCCTACAGAAAATAATGTACTTTTTACTCCATACATATTCCCTGACACCCAAAAGTACTCATTACATTTTGACAGGAAAATGGTCCAATTCACACACTTATCAAGAGAACATCCCTGGTCATCCCTACTGCCTCTGATCTGGCGGACTCACTAAACACAAATGCTTCGTTTGTAAATTATGTCTGAGTGTTGGAGAGTGCCCTGGCTATTCGTCAATAAAACAAAATAAAACAATTGTGCCTTCTGGTTTGCTTAATATAAGGAAGTTGAAATGATTTTTTGATATTTAAGTATATTTTAGCAATTCCATGTACTTTTGATACTTTGATATTTAAAACCAAATACTTTTAGACTTTTACTCAAGTAGTATTTTACTGGGTGACTTTCACTTTTACTTGAGTCATTTTCTATTAAGATATCTTTACTTTTACTCAAGTATGACAACTGAGTACATAGATCTACTATTCTCAGGGATCCTCTCAGGATCCCTCTCCCTTGACCCATCCTCCTCTACTTACTTCACCGTCTCCGCATACGACACCTAATGCACTACTCTGACTCTAGCAACCTCAACCTGCCTCTCTCGCACCGCACACTTCCGATCCCCAGTACCATGGGCACCCCTACAAGTTGACACACACAACTATATCCACCGAAACTACACAATCCTCTATCCAATGCCCTCCTGTACACTTCCCACATCTTAGAATCTCCCTCTTACAAACTGCTGCGACATGACCATAAACGTTGCACCTGAAAAAGCGCAGTGGATTTTGCACAAAAGCTCTAACAGGATAACTGATATATCCTATATCCTTTGTCGGGTAAAGACTGACTCAAAACTCCAAAGGACTGACAGTGACTCCTCTGTTTCACCATACGCACCACCGGGTCTGCGTCGCACCGAATGGCAGGCATCACAAACACCAGGAATCTTCAACTTCAATTGCTCCACCTTCACATTTAAAGTTACCCCAGAAATCACTCCTTTCAATAAGAGCAAAGCAAGAAATAGAGCAAAGCAAGAAACAGATCTTGACCCAAGTTGTGTGACATGGAGCGCCCGCAACACAAACAAATATCACAAGTCCACTACAGGTTACCTTCACTGATTCAACTGCACCCAACTCCTTTCCCACCCACCCTGAAACCACAAATGGATCCGCCAAAAGGGAAGGATCCACTTTCTCAAATGTCTCTTCTACTGGACCAGATTCTTCTTTATCATGTCCATCGATGCCAGGCTCGGGTTCCGAGCTTTTCACCACACCTTCCACCTCACTTAACTAACCCTCATTCACTTCCATTTTACCTCCTGAACTCTGTCAGGCGCACGGCTCACTCCGTTCATCTTCTTCTTCTGTGGATTTTATATGGAGGTTGGCAACCAACTTTAAGGCGCATTACCACCACCAAATGACTGGAGGGTGGAACAGAGACAGGGAAGGTCTAAATCAGGGCTCCCCAATCCTGTTCCTGGAGAGCTACCGTCCTGTAGGTTTTCACTCCAACCCTAATCTAGCGCACCTAATTCTAATAATTAGCTGGTTGATAAACTGAATCAGGTCAGTTACAACTGGGGTTGGAGCGAAAATCTACAGGAAAAAAACTCTTCAACACCATTACTCCTTAGATCTAATTACAATCTCTCCCTTTCCCTCCCATATTGCTGCCACTGAAATTGAATGCGTTCCGCTGTCTACATCTCCTCCTGACATTTACATTTACATTTTAGTCATTTAGCAGACGCTCTTATCCAGAGCGACTTACAGGAGCAATTAGGGTTAAGTGCCTTGCTCAAGGGCACATTAACGTCATTTAGCAGACGCTCTTAGCCAGAGCGACTCACAAATTGGTGCGTTCACCCTATAGCCAGTGGGATAACCACTTTACAATTTGGGGGGGGGGGGGGGTTAGAAGGAACACTTTATCAGGGAGGGAAAGGCAGTGACAGTGATCACACCTCCCAGTCTGAAGTTTTCCTTACGGTTTAAATCAATCAATCAATCACATTTTATTTATAAAGCCGTTTTTACATCAGCAGATGTTACAAAGTGCTATACAGAAACTGTTGAGCCTTGTGTGTCCCATTCTCAGCCTTGTGATTACACTTTCCTCCCTTCTCGCTCGACCTGATGACCTCCCTGCCCCCACCTTCTCCTTGATCTTATTCAGATCTTCCCTTTCCCTCCCTGTTCCACAACTCTTGCCATTTGTTTTTAACCACTGTTCCTATCAACCACTTGGCTTCTGCTTTACTGATTGACAATTACATTTCAACATTATGATGTTTGAGTGCCTGCTTGGCGAGAACATCCACCTCCTCATTCCCCTCTACTCCCACATATGCTTGTTCCCAGTGGAACATCCAACTACCCCCATCTATCTCACACTATACAAGCACTGTAAAATCTCATACAATACTCCTTCCTCTACTCCAGCTCTTACCCTCTAAAGCAACCCTAGGCCTATTATTGGCTGAGGAAGCAACCAAGGTGGGATAGCAGGAAGAACCACTGAGGGGCTCTCTCTCACCATGCCATTACATACCGATCCACCCCAAACTTTTATTCAGATTTCGTTCATGTTCCCAGCACTCTAGGAGCACCTTTTTTTGTAGGATGTGTAACCTTAAGTCCTTGTAGATTTACCCAATATGTCATGGCTAGCTGTTGTCTTAACTTTAACGGCATGTCTCCTCACTCTACCTACAGAGCTGCCACCAGGGAGGTCCTGATTGTTCCACAACATATTCTTAGGCATGAGCCTGGATTACATCTACCTTTTCCAAAGATGTTTGAGCTGCTGATCCATATGCTACACTTCCATTGTCCAGTGATGACCTTGACAGCGCTATACACTGAGTGTACAAAACATTAGGAACACCTTCCTAATATTGAGTTGCACCCCCTTTTGCCCTCAGAACAGCTTCAATTCGTCGGGGCATGTACTCTATAAGGTGTTGAAAGCGTTCCACAGGGATGCTGGCCCATGTTGACTCCAATGCTTCCCACAGTTGTGTCAAGTTGGCTAGATGTCCTTTGGGTGGTGGACCATTCTTGATACACAAGGGAAACTGTTGAGCGTAAAAAACCCAGCAGCGTTGCAGTTCTTGACACACTCAAACCAGTGCGCCTGGCACCTACTACCATACCCTGTACAAAGGCACTTAAATATTTTGTCTTGCCCATTCAGCCTCTGAATGGCCCACATACACAATCCATGTCTCAATTGTCTCAAGGCTTAAAAATCCTTCTTTAACCGGTCTCCTCCCCTTCAGCTACACTGATTAAAGTGGATTTAACAAGTGCCATCAATAAGGGTTTATAGTTTTCACCTGGCTTCACCTGGTCAGTCTGCCATGGAAAGAGCTTGGTTTTCCTAATGTTTTGTAGAGTCAGTGTATAGGGCATTTTCAATGCCATTCTATCTGCCACCCACTCTATTCCTGACAGGCAACAAATCACATTCAATATTTTCTTTGACAACGACTCTTTTAATATGCTCCGCCCATGTTATTCGAGTGTCAAACCAGACCCCCAGGAACCTAAACTCCCACCCTCTCAAGATTCCTTTTCGTACAGCTTCAGGCAGTAAAAAAAGTATGTTTTCTCAACTGAGAACTTGAAGCCCATCTGAGGGATTGTTCAAATTCGCTTCTTGAACACTCCCAGCTGTATGTATGGGGAATATTTCTCCCTCTCTTCCCCAGCATCCGCAAACAATGACCTCCTAATATCTGGTCTCACCTGGGAGAATCGTCAATCATAATGGAGAACAACAAAGGACTAATGACACTTCCCTGGGGCGGTACCATTATCTACGTCATAACTTTCTGACATAGAAATCCCCACCCTCACTTGTATTGATCGCCCAAAAAGAAAATCCTTTATCCAGTTAAAAACCCTTCCTCCAAACCCATGATATCCAGTTTGATGAGTAGTACTTCCTTCCACATTATAGGCCTTCTCTACATCAAAGAAAACAGCTCCCACCATCTCTTTATTTGCCTGTGCCTTCTGTATGACTGACTCTAGGCACAGTACAGGATCCATCGTTCCCCTGCCTTTCCTGAACCCACTTTGATCTGGTGACATTAGGCCTCTGCTCTCCAGAAAGTATGTCAGCCTTTCCGTTATCATCCTTTCCATTGGGGCGGCAGGTAGCTTAGTGGTTAAGAGCGTGGTGCCAGTAACCGAAAGGTCGCTAGTTCTAATCCCTGAGCCGACTAGGTTAAAAATCTGTCGATGTGCCCTTGAGCAAGGCACTTAACCCTAATTGCTCCTGTAAGATCGCTCTGGATAAGAGCGTCTGCTAAATGACAAAAATAAATAAATAATAATAATAAATAAAAACAAAATAAAAAGTTTACATGCATGAAATGCCAACGTTATCGGCCTATAGTTTAGACTAGTAGGGTCTTTCTTTCCCTGGTTTATCGGCACCACTACAGCCTGCTTTGAACTGTTAGGCAGTTTCCCTTCCTGCCTCACCTTATTGTAAAGGCCCAATACTTTCCCCATTGCAGTGTCACTGAGATGAGCCATCATGATGTAAAACATCTCATCCTTCCCAGGAGATGTTACCCCAGCTTTAGCTATCACTATCTTCATCTCAGCCAACGTAAAAGGAGCATTCAATGCATTCTCCACCACTTCTCTCTGATCCAGGACCCCTGGATGTTCTCCGCTGCCCCTCTTCTGTCAGATTATTTGAGCTGTGTACCTTCACAAATGCCTGAGCTAACATTTCGGCCTTCTCCATATCTCTCACTGCAACAGTCTCCCCACTTTTCAGCACAGGGAGATCCCAATCTCGTCTGACCCCACTCATCCTCTTAATGCCACTTCTGTTCAACTGGTGAGGTAAGTATTTATTACCGTAAATATGAGACTGCAACAGCCCTTCAAATTTGGTAGAGTTTAGCACTGGCAAGGCAAATACCAGGGTGTTTTCTAGGCCAACCGGCCACAAGATGGCGGCATTATTCCTTTTATGTTGTTTGTCATCTTGCAAACGGTTGTGACAAGATGTACGACAGGAAGTGACTTTCGTAGCAGGTTAGGGGAGCATTTTAGCTAACCCTAACCCTTTTCCTAACCTTAACCTAAGTCTCTTAACCTGGCACGTTAATTATCCTAACCTGCTGTGTAAGTTCTCCTAACCTGCTACGGAAAAGTAACTTCCGGTCGTAGCTGTACTCCCTCTAGTCAGAACCCCGCCATATCTATTGACTAAAAAGAGAAGACCTTAAAACTTTGGATAGTAAAACGTCATCTGTTTTAAGTAAATATATATGGCTACATGCAGGGGAGAGTGTAGTGCAGTGGCTCATATGGTTATAAATGCATAAAAGGCTATATGCATTGATAATGCACAACACACTGTGGTAAAATACAAAAACAATTTCTTCAACCATTTTTTAAAAGTAATGGTTCCTTATGAGTCTAATGATGCATTCATGAATGATTGAACACAGGTGTCAGGAAATATTGTTAAACATATTATCAAATATTGTCATCTCCACAGCCTAATGAAACCATTCTGGAAATGTGGTATGGTGTTTATTAAAAGATAGAAAGGGGATATAACTTATTTGACACACAGCTGGGGAACAAAGCCGCTAAACTAGTTTCATGTAAACTTCAAATAAACTTAATTTCATTATATATTTCAAGTAACTTTTGCATACTACATGCATTATAGCTGATTTACATTTAGAGGTTAGTCTCTTAGGTTTTTAAAGGCATGTACATATATAAGTAGAGGTATTAGATATAAAGAGTATGCATATCAGATAGTGTGTAGAAGAAGATAGCAAGTAGTGTTGATTGAGCTGCCTGAGAGAATATGCATAACAGTACAGTAGTACTGATATACAGGTAACTGCCAAAATAAAGGAAAAAACTATATAAAGTGTCTTAATAGGGCGTTGAGCCACCACGAGCTAGAACAGCTTCAATGCACCTTGGCATAGATTCTGCAGTCTGGAACTCTATTGGAAGGATGTGACACCATTCGTCCAAGAGAAATTCCATCATTTGTTGTTTTGTTGATGGTGGTGGAAAACACTGCCTCAGGCGCTGCTCCAGAATCTCCCATAATTGGGTTGAGATCTGGTGACTGACCATGGCATATGGTTTACATAGTTTTCATGCTCATCAAACCATTCAGTGGCCACTCGTGCCCTGTGGATGGGGTCATTGTCATCCTATGGGGGCATAGCCATGGTAGCCAAAATAATGTCCTGCCCAGCATTTGTATACATGACCCTAAGCATGATAAATAATAATAATATGCCACTTAGCAGACGCTTTTATCCAAAGCGACTTACAGTCATGCGTGCATACATTTTTGTGTATGGGTGGTCCCGGGGATCGAACCCACTACCCTGGCGTTACAAGCGCCGTGCTCTACCAGCTGAGCTACAGAGGACTGTTTATTGCTTAATTAACACAGGAACCACACCTGTGTGGAAGCAACTGCTTTCAATATACTGTGTCCCTCATTTACTCAAGTGTTTCCATTATTTTGGCAGTTACCTGTAGCTTTGTGAGAGTAAGTGAATTATGATTGCATGTGCGTCTGTATACAATAGGTTTCCATTGACCCAGGTTTATTAGACAAAAGCAATGTTGCAACAAAAAAAAATTGCGACATGTGTAATGGAAACGGCAGATATAAGAGACATTTTCTAAAGATCTACAACATTTTAAATCGGTTCGACGGGGCGCATTTTTCTTTAGTCAAACATAATCTTTATGGTCGAAACTGTGTTTTCCAAAAAAATGATTGCCAAATCATTTTGAAGGTATGCAGGGAACGTGATGTCACCACAAAACTATAATACTCCATTCCACTCACCGCCTACCTGATACATGAAACAGTGGGAGGGCAAGGGAGAGGTCTTACAGGTTTCCTGCTGCTCCAGGAGTTTGTGTTTGGTGACTGCTTGAACCACGTTTCCCTTGGAATCTCCACACACTACCAACTCTGGAGACAGGACACAGAATAACAGTGCAGTTAATAAATTATTCATATAACAACTTGTTTACATATGATTCACAATATGTATCACAATGTGTATGATTATGCTGATGGACACCCTGACACCCCTAACCACAGCTCTGGCTGTTCTCTGTGACCGATAAAGGCCTTCTCCTCCCTGCCTCTCGCAGCCATTGTGGCCCTCTCACTGCAGCGGAAGTCAATTGAATTGTACGTCGTTGTGACTGCAGGCCCGTCGTAGAACATGACGCCTGAGCCTGACTCCACCTCTTCATCCCCCTGACCCCTACCATCCCACCTCTAACACACGGTCACTGTTACTCCTCTCAAGTTTTGGAGTGACTAAGGTAAAAACAAAAAATAAGATAGAGTTAAGACTGTTCCTACCTTCACTCTGAACACCAAGCAGCAGCAAGCGGTAATGCAAGAAACACCTAAACTTCCCCTGTTGACTTCCTACTCTCTCTTTCTCTCTTGCGTTTCTCTTTCTGTATATCTCCCTCATCATCTCCGCCTCCGTTGATTGACAAATCAATGAACCAGTAAATCATAGAAACGACCAATCATAATCTATTTCTCTTATCTATTTAGCCATCTACAGTATCTAATGATCCTTGACCAGATTTACAGTCCCAGTGGTGTCAGCTTAGACAATGTACACAGTAAAAGTGTAGTTTCCAGATGTAAAATGTAAAGTTGTATGAACATGTATAGCCTATTACACAAACAATATTTGATTGTCTAGTTTTGAGATGACATACAGTAACTTAACATTTTATAGCAGCAGAGTAACTTCAAAATCGAACTCTGAAAATCAAGTTGAATTGAGTTATCAACCTGACCTGATATGACTGTCCCTTGTGGCAAGAAGTGACATCACAGATAGTCAAACACTAACTAGACAACACATACTAAATGGATCCTATATATTATTGATCTAAAAGCGCAGATTGACTCTTTCATGAACTCAATTTTATTGAATATAACATGTTTGATGATTTTGTGGTACAAATACACAATGTTACCAGTTGTAAATAAGTTCTTATAATAATAATAATAATAATAATAATAATAATGTGCCATTTAGCAGACGCTTTTATCCAAAGCGACTTACAGTCATGCGTGCATACATTTTTGTGTATGGGTGGTCCCGGGGATCGAACCCACTACCTTGGCGTTACAAGCGCCGTGCTCTACCAGTTGAGCTACAGAGGACCACCAATGAAAACGAGTAGCAGTCAACAGTCAAACATGAAAACCATTTCACAAATCAATTGGATGAAAAAGCTGGTCAAAATGTCTTAAAATACCTTCTGTACCACATTTTCACATAGAAAGTGTTATAGAAAAAAACTATGTAATTATGAACTATTTGTTCCATCTGTTCTGAGACAACATTACACTTGTGTGTGGATCCCCAGGGTATGTAGGTACCACATATTGAGTCACTGGACTCTCTCCTATGTGAGTTCTCTGATGTGACTTCATTTTGGAGCGCTGGGTGAAGCATTTCCCACACTGTGTGCACTCATAGGGCTTCTCCCCGGTGTGGACCAGAGCATGTCTGATCAGGTTGCACTGCTGGGTGAAACTCCTGCCACACTGTTCGCAGGTGTACGGTTTCTCTCCGGTGTGACTCCGGAGGTGTACTTTGAGCTCGCTGAAACGCTGGAAGCTCTTCCCACAGAAGGTGCAGCTGAAACGCCTCTCGGTGGTGCCGCCCGACCTCCACTGAGTCCTCATTCTCTTCACCATGTTAAAACTACTGCGACTCAGGCTGTATCCAGAGAAGGTGGAGGTGGTGGCCATGTTTGACCCTGTCATGCATTCACTCATTCTCACTGTTGATTCTGAAGCCCTGTATTGATGCTGCATTGGCTGTAGAGCTAAACTATTTCCTTCATTATTTAAGTTCAGCCTCTCGCTGCTCTCTCCATCTGACATCTGTTGTCTAGTCTCATCAGCCAATGTCCTGACATGTCTTTTCATGTGTGATCCTGCACTGAACATGTTAGCATGTGGTTTCCATATAGAAGAGTGAAGCGATGGCCCTACATCATCTGTCATAGTAGGAACGGATGGCAGCCCACTATGAGATGGGAAAATTGAGATATTCTGAGAGTACTCTTCTGTGGAATGAAAGGAGAAATCTGGGTGGCCATCAGGGTCAGCGTCTCTGCCTGGATCCACAGAGGTCCACAGCTGCCCATCAGTCTCATCCATAACAAACTGGTCAGGTCCTGCCAGGGCCGTGGTCTGATCCAGCTCCTCCTCTTTCTCATCCTTCACCATCACTAGCTCTAGTGAGTCCTTGTCTGGCTGGTGCTGCTCTGTGCTGAACACCTCTGTAGACGCGAGCCGGGGTGTGCCTGGTTCCTCTGGATGATCAGAATTGGGGTAATGTTCCACTGAGTCTTCGAGAGATATGTTGGGTTGTGTGATGAAGTCTTCATTACAGTGCCGTTGCTCAAAAGATGGTGGTTTCCCAGGCTTGGAACCAGACTCTAAAGATTTGGGGATAAACATAAAATAAACATTACAAAAGACCCTTAACAGTTGGAAAACATGACTGCTTTAGAACTGACTGTGTGTGTACGTGTGCTCCATATGCCAGAACATAAAACACCCAACACCAATGTAGCAATTTGGAACGTGCATACCACCACACCCACACAGTCTTCCATAGACAGACAGAGCAGTACCCCTTATGGTTTCACCCACCCTCTCCAGTGACCCTGAGCTCTTCCTGATGGTCAGTCTTCCACACGTCTTCTGCTGTCTCCTCATCTTTGATCAGTATGGGTTCAGTCTCCACTCTCTGCTCCACATCTGTAGGCTGTAACAGGGGACTGAGGTTATTACTCTGGACACACCATGTCTAATGCTTTTCATACTCATGAATCACACAAAAGCGGTAAATACTCTCGATAATAAATGAACAGAATTGATCCAAGAGGTCAGGTCTCTGTTGTTGTAAAAGGTGATGTATCACACCTGGGGTTGAGAGTCCTCTTCAACAGTCATCTCTCCTTCTCTCCACTGTGAGCTACTCCTCTGCTTGTTCAAAACAATCTTGACTGGATATGAAGATCTCTCTGATGCCATCGGGTAAAAAACTGGAAAATAATTGTATTCAGTCAAATATTAGGGCTAATCACACCTCCAGGACACCTACAGCACACAATATCACAGGAAGGCCAAAAAGACCATCAAGGACATCAACCACCCGAGACACTGCCTGTTCACCCCGCTATCATCTAGAAGGCGAGGTCAGTACAGGTGCATCAAAGCTGGGGCCGAGAGACTGAAAAACAGCTTCTATCTCAAGGCCATCAGACTGTTAAATAGCCATCACTAGCACATTAGAGGCTGCTACTGCCTATAGAAATCACTGGGCACTTTAAGAAATGGAACACTAGTCACTTTAATAATATTTACATATATTGCATTACTCATCTCATATGTATATCCTGTATTATATAATATTCTACTGTACCTTAGTCCATGCCGCTCTGTCATTGCTCATCCATATGTGTATACACTACCGGTCAAATGTTTTAGAACATCTACTCATTCAAGGGTTTTTCTTTATTTTTACTATTTTCTACATTGTAAAATAATAGTGAAAACATCAAAACTATGAAATAACACATATGGAATCATGTAGTCACCAAAAAAGTGTTAAACAAATCCAAATATATTTTATATTTGAGATTCTTCAAATAGCCACCCTTTGCCTTGATGACCGCTTTGCACACTCTTGGCAATCTCTCAACAAGCTTCATGAGGTAGTCACCTGGAATGCATTTCAATGAACAGGTGTGCCTTCATAGAAGTGAGTTTGTGGAATTTATTTCCTTCTTAATGCGTTTGAGCCAAACAGTTGTGTTGTGACAAGGTAAGGGGGGTATACAGAAGATAGCCCGATTTGGTAAAAGACCAAGTCCATATTATGGCAAGAACAGCTCAAATAAGCAAAGAGAAACGACAGTCCATCATTACTTTAAGACATGAAGGTCTGTCAATACGGAACATTTCAAGAACTTTTAACGTTTCTTCAAGTGCAGTCGCAAAAACCATCAAGCGCTATGATGAAACTGGCTCTCATGAGGACCGCCACAGGAATGGAAGACCCAGAGTTACCTCTGCTGCAGAGGATAAGTTCATTAGAGTTACCAGCCTCAGAAATTGCAGCCCAAATAAATGCTTCACAGAGTTCAAGTTACAGACACATCTCAACATCAACTGTTCAGAGGAGACTGTGTGAAACAGGCCTTCATGGTCGAATTGCTGCAAAGAAACCACTACTAAAGGACACCAATAAGAAGAAGAGACTTGCTTGGGCCAAGAAACACGAGCAATGGACATCAGACCGGTGGAAATGTGTCCTTTGGTCTGGAGTCCAAATTGGAGATTTTTGATTCCAACCGCCGTGTCTTTGTGAGACGTGGTGTGGGTGAACGGATGATCTCCACACCACGTGTGGTGTTATGGTGTGGGGATGCTTTGCTGGTGATTTATTTAGAATTCAAGGCACACTTAACCAGCATGGCTACCACAGCATTCTGCAGCGATACGCCATCCCATCTGGTTTGGGCTTAGTGGGACTATCTTTTGTTTTTCAACAGGACAATGACCCAACACAACTCCAGGCTGTGTAAGGGCTATTTTACCAAGAAGGAGAATGTTGGAGTGCTGCATCAGATGACCTGGCCTCCACAATTCCACGACCTCAACCCAATTGAGATGGTTTGGGATGAGTCGGACAGCAGAGTGAAGGAAAAGCAGCCAACAAGTGCTCAGCATATGTTGGAACTCCTTCATGACTGTAGGAAAAGCATTCCAGGTGAAGCTGGTTGAGAGAATGCCAAGAGTTTGCAAAGCTGTCATCAAGGCAAAGGGTGGCTATTTGAAGAATCTCAAATATAAAATATATTTTGATTTGTTTAACACTTTTTTGTTTACTACATGATTCCATATGTGTTATTTCATAGTTTTGGCGTCTTCACTATTATTCTACAATGTATAAAGAAAAGAAAAAAAAGAAAGAAAAACTTGAATGAGTAGGTGTTCTAAAACTTTTGACCGGTAGTGTATATTCTTAATTCCATTCCTTACTTAGATTTGTGTGTATTGGGTATATGTTGTGAAATTGTTAGATATTACTTGTTGGATATTACCGCACTGTCGGAGCTAGAACCACAAGCATTTCACTACACCTGCAATAACATCTGCTAACCACGTGTATGTGACAAATAGAATTTGATTTTATGGGTTTTTTCAGTTGTTCCATGGTACAATCAAATAGCTCTCAAGAACCCAAGGGGGCATACCCAGTTTACAGCCAGTCCCCCTTTTGGGTTCTCAGCTGATGGTACGAACTACAGCTGGCTCCATGTGAACTACAATTCCGATGCGCTGTTTAATCCCAACGCTCTGTCTAAACGCAAATACGCCTCATTTGCCATACGGTTTTGGAAAACTTTGGAACTTAACTTTCATATAAGCGAGAAAGAATCTTTCAAATACAAAAGATACACTTACTGTGCGCAGTTTAGCAAAGTTGCACCCGGTTGTTTTCACACACAACCTCAGCTACAACACATCCTCTCACTCTAGCCCAGACATTAGTTGCTTTGCAGCTTCCGGTTTCATTTCCAAAATAAAAGTCTAGAGCTTGTTTTAGAACTGCATTCAATAACGATGTTACACCAGTAGATGGTGTAGTATAGGCTTGGGCCTTCAGCAAATGACTTAGTGAGAATGATCAAGACTGTCACACCCTGGCTATGGGACTCTAGTTGTTGAGCCAGGGTGTGTTTGTTCTATGTGGTGTGTTTCTATGTTGGGGGTTCTAGTTCGTCTATTTCTATGTTTTGCCTGAGTGACTCCCAATCAGAGGCAACGAGTGTCAGCTGTTGGCTGGTTGTCTCTGATTGGGAGCCATATTTAAACTGTCTGTTTTCCCTTTGTGTTTGTGGGTTTTTGTTCCGTGTCGGTATTTGTTACCGTTGGACGTTACGAGTCGTTTATTGTTTTGTTCGTGCTTTATTAAATAAAGTCTAAACATGTTCGTTCAACACGCTGCGCATTGGTCTACTTCTCTCCCTGACGATCGTGACAGAAAAACCCACCACAACTGGACCAAGCAGCGAGTCGAGGAGCCATCGCCAGGGAGATCCCTAGCAGATCTCCGTGGCAGCCTTGACTGGGTCAAGCCGAGGGAAGAGCAGAGAGAGTGGACTTGGGAACAATGGAGGAAGAGCCTCGACTGGGTCAAGCCCATTGAGGAGCTGAATAGCGGGAGTTGGAGACAGAAGAGCGAGAGTTGGGCGAGAACGATAGAGGCCTGGCCCACGGGGAGGAGAGACCCCCAGAATTTTTTTAGGGGGGGGCTCACGACGTCGGGCCAGCAGGAGACCGCGGCAGAGCGGCCCAGTGGATTGGCAGAGGAGGCCGCCAGGTTAAGGGGGCCACTGGTCGAAGAGGGGGTGGAAGATGTAGAGGCACGGCGAGAGGTACTGGCGTGTGTTGCCAGTCCGGTCCGGCCTGTTCCTGATCCCCACGTAGGGCCAGTGGTGTGTGTTCCCAGTACGGTCCGGCCTGTTCCTGCCACTCGCACCAAGTCTACGGTGCGCATCGCCAGCTCGGCCCGGCCCATTCCTGCTCCCCGCACCAAGTCTGTGGTGCGTTTCGTCAGCCCTGTCCGGCCCGTTCCTGCTCTCCGCACCAAGTCTGTGGTGCGCGTCGCCAGCCCAGTCCGGCCCATTCCTGCTCCCCGCACCAAGTCTGTGGTGCGTTTCGTCAGCCCTGTCCGGCCCGGTCCTGCTCTCCGCACCAAGTCTGTGGTGCGCGTCGCCAGCCCAGTCCGGCCCATTCCTGCTCCCCGCACCAAGTCAGTGGTGCATTTCGTCAGCCCTGTCCGGCCCGTTCCTGCTCCCCGCACCAAGTCAGTGGTGCGCGTCGTCAGCCCGGCACGGCCCATTCCTGCTCCCCGCACCAAGTCAGTGGTGCGCTTCGTCAGCCCGGTTCGGCCCGCTCCTGCTCCCCGCACCAAGTCAGTGGTGCGTTTCGTCAGCCCGGCTCGGCCCGCTCCTGCTCCCCACACCAAGCCAGTGGTGTGCGTCGTCAGTCCGGCACGGCCCGTGCCTGTTCCACCGGTGGCGGGTCCGGCACCGGTCAGGTGCTGCGTCACGCCGGAGCTAGAGCAATCCGCTCCACCAGTGTTCAGTTCAGCTCTGGTCAGCAGGGCCAGACCGGACCAGGGGTACTTTGGGGGGTTAGAGAAGGAGTGGGGGTCAAGCCCGGAGCCAGAACCGCCGCCGAGGAGGTATGCCCACCCAGCCCTCCCCTGTTTTGCTCTTTTTGAGGCGCGGTCGCAGTCCGCGCCTTTAGGGGGGGGTACTGTCACACCCTGGCTATGGGACTCTAGTTGTTGAGCCAGGGTGTGTTTGTTCTATGTGGTGTGTTTCTATGTTGGGGGTTCTAGTTCGTCTATTTCTATGTTTTGCCTGAGTGACTCCCAATCAGAGGCAACGAGTGTCAGCTGTTGGCTGGTTGTCTCTGATTGGGAGCCATATTTAAACTGTCTGTTTTCCCTTTGTGTTTGTGGGTTTTTGTTCCGTGTCGGTATTTGTTACCGTTGGACGTTACGAGTCGTTTATTGTTTTGTTCGTGCTTTATTAAATAAAGTCTAAACATGTTCGTTCAACACGCTGCGCATTGGTCTACTTCTCTCCCTGACGATCGTGACAAAGACACAGAAGAGCCTTGTCTAGAATAACTGCCTGAGCTACAAAATAGAAAGTAAATATGATTTAGGCTAGGCCTATTCCGCTATCTAAATATACCATGCTGTTGTGGGTTATTTAATGACCATATAATTGCATATTTAATTTTTTATAGCCACGTGGGGCTACTGTGGTGATCATGTAACTTAATGAATCACACTTTTTCCAGTATTTGGGAGCATGGACTGTAGGCCTTATATTAGGCATTTTGACTGTTGTATTGGTGAATTCCACTCTGTATGTAGGCTTGTTATAGCCATTTGCGTTGCACAACCCCATCACGCAGAGGCTATATCCATATCAATAAATAAGACAAAACAAAATATTGATTAAGTCTTGGCTATAACCTGTCCTGAGCTAAATAGCCAAGGGGTCCCAAATGGTCAAGACTGTTTATAGCCTATTCTTATTGCCAGATGTGTTTTCCCTATCTGCCACTGCACGTGCTTCTTCAACTATTTTGTTAAATGTATTTAGAGGCCTGTGAGCTAGGGTCTCTTCTAAGGGGAGCCCTATAATAAAAACAGTTATAAAACAGAGTTCAAAAATTATTCCGCAAGACACCAGTACACACAAACGATAACATACGCACTATGCACACACGTACATAGATTTTGTGTTGTAGATATGTGGTAGTAGAGTAGTGGCCTGAGGGCACACTTAATGTGTTGGGAAATATGTTGTGAATGTACTGTAAATAAATAAATAATTGTATAACTGCCTTAATTTTGCTGGACCCCAGGAAGAGTGGCTACTGCCTTGGCAGCAGCTAATGGGGATCCATAATAAATACAAATACAGTAACCAAAATGATAGCCTAAATTGCAATGCCTACAAGTTGAAGGCCTATTTTTATTTGGATAGGCCTAAATTAAACATTGAATTATTAAAGTGATAGGCTAAAGAACTTTAGAGAATTAATATAATTTTGTATACACACATTGATTTCAATAAACAAATGGATAAGACTGTTCTGTTCTCTTTGATTTAGTTCCTATTGCAACTCAGACAAATGACTGGATGGATGACATACTGACTGAATTGAACTGAATGAATTAAATGTTCAAATATGTTGGAATGACGAGTTGCACGCATCATACATGCTCTGCACTTTATTTGGCTAGTAGGCAAATAGGTCTACATTAGGGTATAATGGCTATGGCTGCATGCCTCCAGAAGGGCATCTTCTGAAGCTGAGGGGTGCTTTTCCGAAGGTGCATGGTGCTGTGGTGCTGCATGGAGATCACAAGCTCTTCAACTGGGCAGCAGTGTTGCGATGGAGGGAATCGCCTATACAGAGACTGCCTAAGACCACTGCAACAGAGTTATTGTAATGTGGGAGAATATGTTTATGCCAGACTTAGCCTACGTTTAACCTCTCCCTTGTTCATTTCAAAGTCCTTATGTTCATGACCCGATTCATATAAATCATGTAAAATTATTTTAAATTAAACCCTCCTACAGAATATGATTTGGCAAGATTTTGAGTGATGAAATAAATATCAAAATATTCTATAAAAATATATTTTGAGTGGTAAAGACTCCAGTGGTCATATTAATTCATAGATCCACCAAACATCTATTCTTCTTCTTCTTCTTCTTCTTCTTCTTCTTCTTCTTCTTCTTCTTCTTCTTCTTCTTCTTCTTCCTCCATGTTTCATCGTTCCTGGTATATACTACTGGTTATGATTGCAGACAGAACCCAGAGAATGGGATGGTGCAATATTGAATTAGTCATATTTTGATACGGTGCATGCATGGGGATGTTCACGTCACCCAGAGGTATGCCCATGCAGTAGAGATACACCTAGTGGACTGAAACTTCACTGTTGTAGTACTAGCTTTATTATGCCTATCTAAACTTGTGCTGGCAAACAAATCCATTACATTAGCTACCTAAATGTGACGCAAACTCAACTGAGGAGTAATAGAGAATGGAGACTTTTAACTTGAAAAAGTGCAGGATACCCATTCCGGTTTCACTGACTTGTTCGCATAGCACTCCTCACAAGCAGTTTGGTGTACGTTTTTTTTGTTGGTGAGATGAAACTGCCAAAACGCTGAAAGGTATTATTGTACATCAGAATTGCAACACAAGATTTGTTCAAACCTAAAATATTAGTCGGTAATCTTATCATGGTGTTCGTATGTTCACAGATGAAATTTCACGTTTACGTTTCACGCATGGCTTTTCTTAGGATCATAACAATTTACATATGGATTTTCTTACGATCCTAACGATATGTATGTTCAACCTTTTGGCAGGTATCTCGCTCCATAAATGCCCCTCACGCGGCAGACAGCTTCGTGAATAGACTATAATGTTGAACATTTCCATCTATTGCAAGGATGGTCAACTTTGATGGGGTGGGGGATATAAAAAAAAATCTGAACTCATCATGAGGGGCTGCAGTGGCTGGCGGGTTTGCGTACCCACATCCATACCCACACATACAGTCAGCATTTTGCCATAGGGTGGAGAGAAAAGTTTTTAATATGAGTGAGAGTGACTAACAAAATCAATGGGGGTCCCATCGGTAATTCAACCATGATTTACGAAAAAAGATTGCAGTCAGAGTGCAGTATAATTGCGTCCAAAAGAACACAATTTTTTACTGCAGTACTTTTGCATTGTAACTGCAGTTAGTGCAGTATAATTCTGCAATTACTACATACAAAATACCACAGTTACTGCACCTTTACTGCAGTTTCAAAGCTGCAATCTTTTTTTGTAAGGGGCTGGCTAGACTAATTTACCAATCAAAAAAATGTTAGATGACATGGGCTAATTGAGTGACTGACATTACAAGAGAAAACTGCTGATGCACAACTACATTTCACCTTGTGTATTCAACTATTCTAACTCTCAACAGTAAATTGAGACCCAGACAGTTGCCAATCCCTGGTCTATCGAATGGCCTAGCAATCAAATAACCATGAATAAGACGTCAACTACCTTTTCTCCTGACTCGTTGTGTTTTCTTCAGCTCGCTCTCCATCATTTGACACTTCCTTTTCAGTACATCAATATCTCGCTGGCTTTGGGTAATTTCCAAACGTATAACTGCACAGCTATCATCTACACGTTGGTTTATTTCTGCTACAGCTGCTTTAGCTAAAACCTCCATTATGGAGACCAACTGCGCCTGAAAATTGCAGCTGGCCATCTTGTCCAGCCCAGTATTCTCTGTGATTAAGTAAATAGTCTACAAATCTCGAGCCAATGTGCAATAAACAATTCGTTTATTTCAAGTTCTCACACTATGGTAAATGTTATTTGCACAATTTGGCATTTGTTAAGAGATCGATTAAGGCAATAGATGTTGATAAATTCCAACAACGTTTCAAAAGGGAGATACGTGCGCAATCGCACTTCCGTTCAACTTGTGACGTAAGTATTTTTTACCGTAAATATGAGACTGCAAAAGCCCTTCAAAATGGGCAGTTTAGCACTGGCAAGTCAAATACCAGAGTGGATAGGGCAGCCATATCTATTGACTAAAAAAAGGAGACGTTAAAGGATTCAGATAGTAAAACGTCTTCTGTTTTTAGTAAATAGATGTGGCTACATGTAAGTGAGAGTGCAGTCCAGTGGCTCATATGGTTAGAACTGCATAAAAGGCTATATGCATTTATAATGCACAACACACTGTGGTAAAATACAAAAACACTTTATTCAACCATTCTTAAAAAGTAATGGTTCCTTATGAGTCTAATGATGCCTTTATAAAGGATTGAACACTGGTGTCAGGAAATTGTTAAACATTTCAAATATTGCCATCTCCATTGTCATCCACACAACCTAATGAAACCATTCTGAAAATGTGGTATGGTGTTTATTAAACGGATATAACTTGTTTGACACAGCTGGGAATCAAGGACAATAATCTAGTTTCATGTAAACTTAATTTCATTATATATTTCAAGTAAATAATAATAATAATATGCCATTTAGCAGACGCTTTGACTTACAGTCATGCGTGCATACATTTTTTTGTGTATGGGTGGTCCCGGGGATCGAACCCACTACCTTGGCGTTATAAGCGCCGTGCTCTACCAGCTGAGCTACAGAGGACCACAAGTAACTACTGCATACATTATAGCTGATTTACATTGAGGTTCTTCACTTAGGGTTTTTAAGGCACATACATACAGTGGGGAAAAAAAGTATTTAGTCAACCACCAATTGTGCAAGTTCTCCCACTTAAAAAGATGAGAGAGGCCTGTAATTTTCATCATAGGTACACATCAACTATGTCAGACAAAATGAGAAAAAAAAATCCAGAAAATCACATTGTAGGATTTGTAATGAATTTATTTGCAAATTATGGTGGAAAATAAGTATTTGGTCAATAACAAAAGTTTCTCAATACTTTGTTATATACCCTTTGTTGACAATGACACAGGTCAAACGTTTTCTGTAAGTCTTCACAAGGTTTTCACACACTGTTGCTGGTATTTTGGCCCATTCCTCCATGCAGATCTCCTCTAGAGCAGTGATGTTTTGGGGCTGTCGCTGGGCAACACAGACTTTCAACTCTCTCCAAAGATTTTCTATGGGGTTGAGATCTGGAGACTGGCTAGGCCACTCCAGGACCTTGAAATGCTTCTTACGAAGCCACTCCTTCGTTGCCCGGGCGGTGTGTTTGGGATCATTGTCATGCTGAAAGACCCAGCCACGTTTCATCTTCAATGCCCTTGCTGATGGAAGGAGGTTTTCACTCAAAATCTCACGACACATGGCCCCATTCATTCTTTCCTTTACACGGATCAGTCGTCCTGGTCCCTTTGCAGAAAAACAGCCCCAAAGCATGATGTTTCCACCCCCATGCTTCACAGTAGGTATGGTGTTCTTTGGATGCAACTCAGCATTCTTTGTCCTCCAAACACGACGAGTTGAGTTTTTACCAAAAAGTTATATTTTGGTTTCATCTGACCATATGACATTCTCCCAATCCTCTTCTGGATCATCCAAATGCACTCTAGCAAACTTCAGATGGGCCTGGACAAGCAGGGGGACACATCTGGCAGTGCAGGATTTGAGTCCCTGGCGGCGTAGTGTGTTACTGATGGTAGGCTTTGTTACTTTGGTCCCAGCTCTCTGCAGGTCATTCACTAGGTCCCCCCGTGTGGTTCTGGGATTTTTGCTCACCGTTCTTGTGATCATTTTGACCCCACGGGGTGAGATCTTGCGTGGAGCCCCAGATCGAGGGAGATTATCAGTGGTCTTGTATGTCTTCCATTTCCTAATAATTGCTCCCACAGTTGATTTCTTCAAACCAAGCTGCTTACCTATTGCAGATTCAGTCTTCCCAGCCTGGTGCAGGTCTACAATTTTGTTTATGGTGTCCTTTGACAGCTCTTTGGTCTTGGCCATAGTGGAGTTTGGAGTGTGACTGTTTGAGGTTGTGGACAGGTGTCTTTTATACTGATAACAAGTTCAAACAGGTGCCATTAATACAGGTAACGAGTGGAGGACAGAGGAGCCTCTTAAAGAAGAAGTTACAGGTCTGTGAGAGCCAGAAATCTTGCTTGTTTGTAGGTGACCAAATACTTATTTTCCACCATAATTTGCAAATAAATTCATAAAAAATCCTACAATGTGATTTTCTGGATTTTCTTTTCTGAATTTGTCTGTCATAGTTGACGTGTACCTATGATGAAAATTACAGGCCTCTCTCATCTTTTTAAGTGGGAGAACTTGCACAATTGGTGGCTGACTAAAGACTTTTTTTCCCCACTGTATATAAGTAGAGGTATTAGATATAAAGAGTATGCATATTAGATTGTGTGTAGAAGAAGATAGCAAGTAGTGTTGATTGAGCTGCCTGAGAGAATATGCATAACAGTACAGTAGTACTGATATATCTGTGTGTGAGAGTAAGTTAATTATGATTGCATGTGTGTGTATGGAGCAGAGTGTGTATACAATGGACTGTGTGTGTACACTGGGTGATTATTCTCTCCAGGAGAGGAAGTAGAGCTGGCAGAGTGCATCGACACACTCCAGTTCACTGGAGCAGTGTGGGTTCACCTCCAAGACCAGAACAGGACCCGAACACACAAACACACCCACCTGTACAGAGAGATAGTGTAAGCAAACACACACAAACAGTATATTACTGTGACTACTCATCCATTCTTTATGAAATTATTTGAGTGTGTGGAAATTGAAGAGTCAAAATGACATGCACCTGTTTCTTGGTGTTTCTGTCCCATATTTTGACAGTTCTGTCATGGGACGCCGAGATCATCGTGCTGTTGGTGAGTCTCAGTACACTGATCCTGTCACTGTGTGCCTAAGGAAAATCCATACAAATAGTTATCATTGAAAAAAGACAGGTTTCATCAGAGGAAAAGGGAGAGATCTTACAGGTTTCCTGCTGCTCCTGGAGTTTGTGTTTGGTGGCTGCTTGAACCACGTTTCCCTTGGAATCTCCACAAACCAACAACTCTGGAGACAGGACACAGAATAACAGTGCAGTTAATAAATTATTAATATAACAACTTGTTTACATATGATTCACAATATGTATCACAATGTGTATGATTATGCTGATGGACACCCTGACACCCCTAACCACAGCTCTGGCTGTTCTCTGTGACCGATAAAGGCCTTCTCCTCCCTGCCTCTCGCAGCCATTGTGGCCCTCTCACTGCAGCGGAAGTCAATTGAATTGTACGTCGTTGTGACTGCAGGCCCGTCGTAGAACATGAAGCCTCTGAGCCTGACCCCACCTCTCCATCCCCCTGACCCCTACCATTCCACCCCTAACACACTGTCACTGCTACTCCTCTCAAGTTTCAGAGTGACTTTGAGGTAAAACAAGAATAAGAAAGCGTAAGAAAAAGAGTTGACTGTTCCTACCTTCACTCTGCACCGGCACAACCAAGCTGCAGCAAGCGATGACGTAAGAAACCACTAAACTTCCCCTGTTGACTTCCTGAGTCTCTCTCTTGCGATCTTCCCCATTATATCCACCTCTGTTGTTTGGCAAATCAATGATTATCTATTTAGCAATCTACAGTATCTAATGATCTTTGACATAGTTGACCAGTTTTATACAGTACCAGTGGTGTCAGCTTAGACAATGTACATATTAAAAGTGTAGTTTCCAGATGTAAAATGTAAAGTTGTATGAACATGTATAGCCTATTACACTGAAACAAATATTTTTTTGCCTAGTTTTGAGATGACATAGAGTAACTTAATATTTTAAGGCAGCAGAGTAACTTCTAAATATAACTTGGAAAATCAAGTTGAATTGAGTTCTTAACCTGACCTGATATGAGACTGTCCCTTGTGGCAAGAAGTGACATCACAGATAGTCAAACACTAACTAGACAATACATACTAAATTGATCCTATATATTATTGATCTAAAAGCACAGATTGACTCTTTCATTAAATCAATTTTATTGAATATAACATGTTTTTTACGATTTTGTGTTAAAAATACACAATGTTACCAGCTGTAAATAAATAGGTTATTAAAATAAAAGTGAGGATCTGTTAACTGTCAAATATGAAAACCATTTCACAAATCAATTAGGAGAAAAGTCTTGTCAAAATGTCCCAAAATATCTTCTTCACTATATTTTCACATAGAAATTGCAATTATGAACTATTTGTTCTATCTGTTCTGAGACTACATTCAACTTTTGTGTGGATCCCCAGGGTATGTGGGTGCTACGTATTGAGACACTGGACTCTCTCCTATGTGAGTTCTCTGATGTGACGTCATGTTGGAGCGCTGGGTGAAGCATTTCCCACACTGTGTGCACTCGTAGGGCTTCTCGCCGCTGTGAACCACAGCATGTCTGATCAGGTTGCACGTCTTGGTAAAACTCCTGCCACACTGTTCGCAGGTGTACGGTTTCTCTCCGGTGTGACTCCGGAGGTGTACTTTGAGCTCGCTGAAACGCTGGAAGCTCTTCCCACAGAAGGTGCAACTGAAACGCCTCTCGGTGGTGTCGCCACCCGACCTCCACTGAGTCCTCATTCTCTTCACCATGTTAAAACTATTGCGGCTCAGGCTGTATCCCGAGAAGGTGGAGGTGGTGGCCATGTTTGACCCTGTCATGCACTCACTCAATCTCACTGTTGATTCCGAAGCCCCGTATTGATGCTGCCTTGGATGTAGAGCTAAACTATTTCCTTCATTATTTGAGTTCAGCCTCTCGCTGCTCTCTCCCTCTGGCATCTGTTGTCTAGTCTCATCAGCCAATGTCCTGACATGTCTTGTCATGTGTTTTGCTACACTGAACATGTTAGCATGTGGTTTCCATAAAGAAGAGTGAAGCGATGGCCCTACATCATCTGTCATTTTAGGAACGGATGGCAGCCCACTATGAGATGGGAAAATTGAGATATTCTGAGAGTACTCTTCTGTTGCATGAAAGGAGAAATCTGGGTGGCCATCAGGGTCAGTGTCTCTGCCTGGATCCACAGAGGTCCACAGCTGCCCATCAGTCTCATCCATAACAAACTGGTCAGGTCCTGCCAGGGCCGTGGTCTGATCTAGCTCCTCCTCTTTCTCATTCTTCACCATCACTAGGTCTAGTGAGTCCTCGGCTGGCCGGTGCTGCTCTGTGCTGAACACCTCTGTAGACGCGAGCCGGGGTGTGCCTGGTTCCTCTGGATGATCCGAATTGGGGTAAAATTCCACTGACTCTTCGGGAGATATGTTGGGTTGTGTGATGAAGTCCTCATCACAGTGCCGTTGTTCAAAATATGGTGGTTTCCCAGGCTTGGAACCAGACTCTAAAAGATACGGACAAACATGAAAAAAACATTACAAAAGACCCTTAACAGTTGCAAAACATGAGTGCTTTAAAACTGACTGTGTGTCTGTGCGCTCCATATGCCAGAACATGAAACACCCAACACCAATGAAGCAATTTGAAACGCGCATACCACCACACCCATAATCAACACATCTTCTATACACAGACAGAGCAAATAGACAGAGGAGCTCGGGGTGAGGATCTCCTTCCAGAGCGAAATCAGGGATTGTAACATACTCTGCTTCTGGTAGAATTTTCTTCAGTCATCGTCACTGCCGTGTATACCCCCTTCAGAAGTCACATAATTAGTTAAATAAAGTCCACCTGTGTGCAATCTAAGTGTCACATGATCTGTCACATGATCTCAGTATATATACACCTGTTCTGAAAGGCCCCAGAGTCTGCAACACCACTAAGCAAGGGGCACCACCAAGCAAGCGGCACCATGAAGACCAAGGAGCTCTCCAAACAGGTCAGGGACAAAGTTGTGGAGAAGTACACATCAGGGTTGGGTTATAAAACAATATCAGAAACTTTGAACATCCCACGGAGCACCATTAAATCCATTATTAAAACATGGAAAGAATATGGCACCACAACAAACCTGCCAAGAGAGGGCCGACCACCAAAACTCACGGACCAGGCAAGGAGGGCATTAATCAGAGAGGCAACAAAGAGACCAAAGATAACCCTGAAGGAGCAGCAAAGCTCCACAGCGGAGATAGGAGTATCTGTCCATAGGACCACTTTAAGCCGTACAATCCACAGAGCTGGGCTTTACGGAAGAGTGGCCAGAAAAAAGCCATTGCTTAAAGAAAAAAATAAGCAAACACGTTTGGTGTTCGCCAAAAGTCATGTGGGAGATTCCCCAAACATATGGAAGAAGGTACTCTGGTCAGATGAGACTAAAATTGAGCTTTTTGGCCATCAAGGAAAACTCTATGTCTGGCGCAAACCCAACACCTCTCATCACCCCGAGAACACCATCCCCACAGTGAAGCATGGTGGTGGCAGCATCACGCTGTGGGGATGTTTTTCATCGGCAGGGACTGGGAAACTGGTCAGAATTGAAGGAATGATGGATGGCGCTAAATACAGGGAAATTATTGAGGGAAACCTGTTTCAGTCTTCCAGAGATTTGAGACTGGGACGGAGGTTCACTTCCAGCAGGACAATGACCCTAAGCATACTGCTAAAGCAACACTTGAGTGGTTTAAGGGGAAACATTTAAATGTCTTGGAATGGCCTAGTCAAAGCCCAGACATCAATCCAATTGAGAATCTGTGGTATGACTTACAGATTGCTGTCCACCAGCGGAACCCATCCAACTTGAAGGAGCTGGAGCAGTTTTGCCTTGAAGAATGGGCAAAAATCCCAGTGGCTAGATGTGCCAAGTTTATAGAGACATACCCCAAGAGACTTGCAGCTGTAATTGCTGCAAAAGGTGGCTCTACAAAGTATTGACTTTGGTGGGAGTGAATAGTTATGCACGCTCAAGTTTTCTGTTTTTCTTTTCTTATTTCTTGTTTGTTTCACAAGAAAATATATTTTGCATCTTCAAAGTGGTAGGCATGCTGTGTAAATCAAATTATTTTAAAAAATGCCAAGGGGGGTGAATACTTTCGCAAGCCACTGTAGTATCGACATATACACTGACTCGGTGACGGGGTTCATCAAGAAGTGCATAGAGGATGTTGTTCCCACTGTGACGATTAGAACTTATCCAAACCAAAAACCGTGGATAGATAGATGGCAGCATTCGCGCAAAACTGAAAGCGTGAACCACCCATTTAACCATGGCAAGGAGACCGGGAACACGGACGTGTATAAACAGGAGGGGTGATCTGTAAGGCAATTAAAGAGGCAAAACGACAGAACAGGGACAAAGTGGAGTCACAATTCAACGGCTCAGACCCGAGACGTATGTGGCAGGGACTCCAGACAATCACAGATTATAAAGGGAAAGCCAGCCATGTTGCGGAAACCGACGCCTCGATTTAAACACCTTCTTCGCCCACTTCGAGGAAAACAACATTGAGCCGCCGACGCGGGCCCCCGATGCTTACGAGGACTGTGTGCTTTCATTCTCCGTGGCCAACGTGAGTAAGTCATTAAAGCGTGTTAACCCTTGCAAGGCTGCCGGCCCAGACGGCATCCCAAGCCGTGTCCTCAGAGCATGTGCCAACCAGCTGGCTGGAGTGTTTATGGACATATTCCATCTCTCCATATCCCATTCGGTTGTCCACACTTGCTTCATGATGGCCACCATTGTTCCTGTACCCCCAAAAAGCAAAGGTACAGTGCTTTCAGAAAGTATTCACACCCCTTGACTTATTCCACATTTTGTTGTGTTACACCCTGAATTTTTGTGTCACTGGCCTACACACAATACATCATAATGTCAAAGTGGAATTATGTTTTTGAACATTTTTACAAATTAATTAAAAATGAAAAGCTGAACTGTCTGGAGTCTATACGTATTCAACCCCTTTGTTATGGCAAGGCTAAATAAGTTCAGGAGTAAAGATTTGCTTAACAAGTCACATAAGTTGCATGGACTCACTATGTTCGATAACAGTGTTTAACATTACTTTTGAATGACTACCTCATCTCTGTACCCCACACGTACAAATATCTGTAAGGTCCCTCAGTCAAGCAGTGACTTTCAAACACAGATTCAACCACAAAGACCAGGGAGGTTTTACAATGCCTCGCAAAGAAGGGCAACTATTGGTAGATGGGTATACATAAAAAAAGCAGACATTGAATATCCCTTTGAGCAAGGTGAGGTTATTAATTACACTTTGGATGGTGTATCAATACACCCAGCCACTACAGAGATACAGGCATCCTTCCTAACTCAGTTGCCAGAGAGGTAGGAAACCGCTCAGGGATTTTACCATGAGGCTAATGGTGACTTTAAAACATTTGCAGAGTTTAATGGCTGTGATAGGAGAAAACTGAGGATGGATCAACAACATTGTAGTTACTCCACAATACTAACCTAATTAACTCCCGAGTGGCGCAGTGGTCTAAGGCACTGCATCGCAGTACTAGCTGTGCCACTAGAGATCCTGGTTCGAATCCAGGCTCTGTCGTAGCCGGCCGCGACCGGGAGACCCATGGGGCGGTGCACAATTCGTCCAGGGTAGGGGAGGGAATGGCCGGCAGGGATGTAGCTCAGTTGGTAGAGCATGGCGTTTGCAATGCCAGGGTTGTGGGTTCGTTTCCCACGGGGGGCCAGTATTAAAATGTATGCACTCACTAACTGTAAGTCGCTCTGGATAAGAGCGTCTGCTAAATGACTAAAATGTAAATGTAATTGACAGAGTGAAAAGAAGGAAGCCTGTACAGAATAAAAATATTCCAAAACATGCATCCTGTTTGCAACAAGGCACTAAAGTAATACTGCAAAAAATGTGGCAAAGCAATACACTTTTTGTCCTGAATTCAAAGTGTTATGTTTGGGTCAAATCCAATACAACACATTACTGAGTACCACTCTCCATATTTTTAAGCATAGTGGTGGCTGCATCATGTTATGGGTATGCTTGTAATCGTTAAGGACTGGGGAGTTTTTCAGGATAAAAAAGAAACAGAATGGAGCTAATCACAGGCAAAATCCTAGAGGAAAACCTGGTTCAGTCTGCTTTCCAACAGACACTGGGAGATTAATTCACCTTTCAGCAGGACAATAACCTAAAACAACTAAGACGACATTGAATGTTCCTGAGTGGCCTAGTTATAGTTTGACTTAAATCAGCTTGAAAATCGCTATCTAGCAATGATCAATAACCAACTTGACAGAACTTGAAGAATGTTTTAAAGAATCATGTGCAAATATTGTCCAATCCAGATGTGCAAAGCTCTTAGTCTTACCCAGAAAGACTCATAGCTTTAATCCCACTGCCAAAGGTGATTCTAACATGTATTGAATACTTACGTAAATAAGATATTTCTGTATTTCATTTTGAATAACTTCTAAAAACATGTTTTCACTTTGTCATTATGGAATATTGTGTGTTGATTTGTGAAAAAAACCTATTTAATCAATTTTGAATTCAGGCAAAATGTGGAATAAGTCAAGGGGCATGAACACTTTCAGAAGGCACTGTAACTTAACTAAATTACTATCAAATCAAATTGTATTTGTCACATGCGCCGAATACAACAGGTGTAGACCCTGTGAAATGCTTACTTACAAGCCCTTAACCAACAATGCAATTGTTAGAAAGAATACCAAACAAATTGCAAAAAAACATTAAATAAAAAAATAACAAGAAATAAAAGTAACAAATAATTAAAGAGCAGCAGTAAAATAACAATAGCAAGGCTATATACAGGGGGTACCGGTACCGAGTCAATGTGCGGGGGCACGGGTTAGTCGAGGTAATTGAGGTAACATGTACATGTAGGTAGAGTTATTAAAGTGACTGTGCATAGATAATAAACAGAGAGCAGCAGTGTAAAAGAAAGAGGGGGGAGGGGGGGCAATGCAAATAGTCTGGGTAGCCATTTGATTAGATGTTCAGGAGTCTTATGGCTTGGGGGTAGAAGCTGTTAAGAAGCCTTTTGGACCTAGACTTGGCGCTCCGGTACCACTTGCAGTGTGGTAGCAGAGAGAACAGTCTATGACTAGGGTGGCTGGAGTCTTGGACAATTTTTAGGGCCTTCCTCTGACACCGCCTGGTATAGAGATCCTGGATGGCAGGAAGCTTGGCCCCAGTGATGTACTGGGCTGTACGCACTACCCTCTGTAGTGCCTTGCGGTCGGAGGCCGAGCAGTTGCCATACAAGGCAATGATGCAACCAGTCAGGATGCTCTCGATGGTGCAGCTGTAGAACCTTTTGAGGATCTGAGGACCCATGCCAAATCTATTCAGTCTCCTTAGGGGGAATAGGTTTTGTCATGCCCTGTTCACGACTGTCTTGGTGTGCTTGGACCATGTTAGTTTGTTGGTGATGTGGACACCAAGGAACTTGAAGCTCTCAACCTGCTCCACTACAGCCCCGTCGATGAGAATAATATAATAATAATAATAATAATAATAATATGCCATTTAGCAGACGCTTTTATCCAAAGCGACTTACAGTCATGTGTGCATACATTTTAACGTATGGGTGGTCCCGGGGATCGAACCCACTACCCTGGCGTTACAAGCGCCATGCTCTACCAATTGAGCTACAGAGGACCACATAAAGGTTTGTCAGAAGTGGGATGGAGGCGTGCTCGGTCCTCTTCTTTTTCCTGTAGTCCACAATCATCTCCTTTGTATTGATCACGTTGAGGGAGAGGTTGTTGTCCTGGCACCACACGGCCAGGTCTCTGACCTCCTCCCTATAGGCTGTCTCAACGTTGTCGGTGATCAGGCCTACCACTGTTGTCGTTGGCAAACTTAATGATGGTGTTGGAGTCATGCCTGGCCATGCAGTCATGAGTGAACAGGGAGTTCAGGAGGGGACTGAGCACACACCCCTGAGGGGCCCCCATGTTGAGGATCAGCGTGGCGGATGTGTTGTTACCTACCCTTACCACCTGGGGGCGGCCAGTCAGGAAGTCCAGGATCCAGATGCAGAGGGAGGTGTTTAGTCCCAGGGTCCTTAGCTTAGTGATGAGCTTTGAGGGCACTATGGTGTTGAACGCTGAGCTGTAGTCAATGAATAGCATTCTCACATAGGTGTTCCTTTTGTCCAGGTGTGAAAGGGCAGTGTGGAGCGCAATAGAGATTGCATCATCTGTGGATCTGTTGGGGCGGTATGCAAATTGGAGTGGGTCTGGGATAATGGTGTTGATGTGAGCCATGACCAGCCTTTCAAAGCACTTCATGGCTACAGATGTGAGTGCTACGGGTCGGTAGTCATTTAGGCAGGTTACCTTAGTGTTCTTGGGCACAGGGACTATGGTGGTCTGCTTGAAACATGCTGGTATTACAGACTCAGACAGGGAGAGGTTGAAAATGTCAGTGAAGACACTTGCCAGTTGGTCAGCGCATGCTCGGAGTAAACGTCCTGGTAATCCGTCTGGCCCTGCGGCCTTGTGAATGTTGACCTGTTTAAAGGTCTTACTCACATCGGCTACGGAGAGTTTGATCACACAGTCGTCCGGAACAGCTGATGCTCTCATGCATGTTTCAGTGTTACTTGCCTCGAAGCGAGCATACAGTTGAAGTTGGAAGTTTCCACACCCTTAGGTTGGAGTCATTAAAACTCGTTTTTCAACCACTCCACAAATTTCTTGTTAACAAACTATAGTTTTGGCAAGTCGGTTAGGACATCTACTTTGTGCATGACACAAGTAATTTTTCCAACAATTGTTTACAGACAGATTATTTCACTTATAATTCACTGTATCACAATTCCAGTGGGTCAGAAGTTTACATACACTAAGTTGACTGTGCCTTTAAACAGCTTGGAAAATTACAGAAAATGATGTCATGGTTTTAGAAGCTTCTGATAGGAGGTGTACCTGTGGATTGCAGGTGTACCTGTGGATGTATTTCAAGGCCTACCTTCAAACTCAGTGCCTCTTTGCTTGACATCATAAGAAAATCAAAAGAAATTAGCCAAGACCTCAGAAAAAAAATTGTAGACCTCCACAAGTCTGGTTCATCCTTGGAAGCAATTTCCAAACGCCTGAAGGTACCACGTTCATCTGTACAAACAATAGTATGCAAGTATAAACACCATGGGACCACACAGCCGTCATACAGCTCAGGAAGGAGATGCGTTCTGTCTCCTAGAGATTAATGTACTTTGGTGCGAAAAGTGCAAATCAATCCCAGAACAACAGCAAAGGACCTTGTGAAGATGCTGGAGGAAACAGGTACAAAAGTATCTATATCCACAGCAAAACGAGTCCTATATCAACATAACCTGAAAGGCCGCTCAGCAAGGAAGAAGCCACTGCTCCAAAACCGCCATAAAAAAGCCAGACTACGGTTTGCAACTGCACATGGGGACAAAGATTGTACTTTTTGGAGAAATGTCCTCTGGTCTGATGAAACAAAAATAGAACTGTTTGGCCATAATGACCATCGTTATGTTTGGAGGAAAAGGTGGTGGCTTGCAAGCCGAAGAACACCATCCCAACCGTGAAGCACCGGGGTGGCAGCATCATGCTGTGGGGGTGCTTTGCTGCAGGAGGGACTGGTGCACTTCACAAAATAGATGGCATCATGAGGAAGGAAAATTATGTGGATATATTGAAGCAACATCTCAAGACATCAGTCAGGAAGTTAAAGCTTGGTCGCAAATGGGTCTTCCAAATGGACAATGACCCCAAGCATACTTCCAAAGTTGTGGCAAAATGGCTTAAGGACAACAAAGTCAAGGTATTGGAGTGGCCATCACAAAGCCCTGACCTCAATCCTATAGAAAATGTGTGGGCAGAACTGAAAAAGCGTGTGCGAGCAAGGAGGCCTACAAACCTTACACCATCTCTGTCAGGAGGAATGGGCCAAAATTCACCCAACTTATTGTGGGAAGCTTGTGGAAGGCTACCCGAAACGTTTGACCCAAGTTAAACAATTTTAAAGGCAATGCTACCAAACACTAATTGAATGTATGTAAACTTCTGACCCACTGGGAATGTGATGAAAGAATTAAAAGCTGAAATAAATAATTCTCTCTGCTATTATTCTGACATTTTGTGAATTTTTACTAGGATTAAATGTCAGGCATTGTGAAAAACTGAGTTTAAATGTATTTGGCTAAGGTGTATGTAAACTTCCGACTTCAACTGTACATATAAAGTATATACATAATTAATCATTTAAAACTACTATTGAACACACCTTTTATATTAATATACTGTCCATACTGTCTTTACGCACCATTATATGTATATACAGTTGACGTCGGAAGTTTACATACACCTTAGCCAAATTCATTTAAACTCAGTTTTTCACAATTCCTGACATTTAATCCTAGTAAAGATTCCCTGTCTTAGGTCATTTAGGATCACCACTTTATTTTAAGAATGTGAAATGTCAGAATAATAGTAGAGAGAATGATTTATTTCATCTTTTATTTATTTCATCACATTCCCAGTGGGTCAGAAGTTTACATACACTCAATTAATATTTGGTAGCATTGCCTTTAAATTGTTTAACTTGCGTCTAATGTTCTGTGAAGGGAGAAGTACACAGCGTTGTACGAGACCTTCAGTTTCTTGGTAATTTCTTGCATGGAATAGCCTTAATTTCTCAGAACAAGAATAGACTGACGAGTTTCAGAAGAAAGTTATTTGTTTCTGGCCATTTTGAGCCTGTAATCGAACCCACAATTGCAGATGCTCCAGATACTCAACTAGTCTCAAGAAGGCCAGTTTTATTGCTTCTTTAATCAGCACAACAGTTTTCAGCTGTGCTAACATAATTGCAAAAGGGTTTTCTAATGATCAATTAGCCTTTTAAAATGATAAACTTGGATTAGCAAACACAACGTGCCATTGGAACACAGGACTGATGGTTGCTGATAATGGGCCTCTGTACGCCTATGTACACAGTAAATTTTGAAGTGTTAAAGTAACACTTAAAGAGTTAAATTTAACACTATTTCTGAGTGTATATGGTCCCACCCTGAAATAGTGTTAATTTGACTCTTTTCATAGTGTTAACATTTTAGAGTTAAATTAACTCTAAATAGAGTAAAAATTTAACACTCGCTTACACTGAATAGTGTTATTTTAATTTTACACTAAAGGTTAAATAACACTGGAGAGTGTAAATATTACCCTTGGAAGAGTTAATCATTTACTCTTCTAAAATAACAAATCAACTCTGATTGAGTTTGATTCCAGTCCAGTTTAACACTGCATGGAGTTGACACTCAAGGTTAAAATAACTCTGATAAGTGTTGATGTTACACACTATTGTGTTGATAATTGACTATCTTGCAGTGAAAAACAAGCTCAAATAGAGTCAAATTCTAACACCGTATAGTGTCACGGAAATAAATCTCAGCAGTATTCATTTTACACTTTTTTAGTGTCAAATTACACCAAATACTCCATTAAGTGAGTAAAAATCACAACTTACCACAAAATAATGCATTTCAAATTTTTATTAACAGCTCAACTATGTCAGGCTAAAATATATTAAGAATACAAATCCCTTTTTAAAACATTGACCTTAGGTTTCCATAAAATGGCAATAGGGAACAACATACAAGGAGGAATCTGTCGTTCCATACTTCATTTGAACATCAAAAGGTTTAAAGTAACACAGTTCAGTAATGTTGATCACCTTTTGAACCCTGTCTGGATGCATCCTGACCTTAAAGGCATAGTAATGGTAATCAAAACACACTGTTTCCATCAGTTTTCCACAGAGCAATACACAGTCATCTTTCACAGCAATAATTTTGATTTTACAAAATACAGGCATCTCAAATGCTACCTCAGTACAGATAATGAAGTCACGGCGGTACTCTGTACCATGATGTTTGATCCACTTGGCAGAAAACACACTGGTAGACAATACAGACCCAAATTTTAAAGCAATCTCGGGACCTTCTTTGAGCTCACTAAGTGTTACCATCTTCCCCGAACCTAAAGTTAATCTTTCCTTGCTAAAGGACTCTCGATACATTGCCATACAACTTTGGTGCTTTTTGGCTAATGTTTTTGTTACATTTTTAAAGCTTTTTAATTGCTTCTTAAAAAAATTATGTTTAGCTTCATAACGCATGCACCACATGTGCAGAACTGGGCCGATGTTTTTTATATTACGAGGGTAATGAATCATGAAGTGATGCTTTGGTAAGAGATTGATTGCAGGAAACAACTGCTTGAAGAGCTGATGATGATCAATGATTAAATGTTTGAGGTAAATGGTCATGCCTTCTGTAAGGACTGGGGAAAATACAATGTTAACAATGTGTAGAAGCAAAAGTAGAAGATGCCAGTGCTGGTCATCTGACTGTATTAAATCACCAAATAGCAAAGGCATATTACGTAATAAGCACCAAGACTGTATAGCATTCAACCCCAAATCATTACTTCCATCAAACA
Source organism: Coregonus lavaretus (assembly GCF_964263955.1). Taxonomy (NCBI): domain Eukaryota; kingdom Metazoa; phylum Chordata; class Actinopteri; order Salmoniformes; family Salmonidae; genus Coregonus; species Coregonus lavaretus. Next base: position 11,688,237 of record NC_140010.1, on the reverse strand, counting down.
ACTTTACTCTAGGTGGACGGTTTCGCTGCTGATTGTATCCATAGTCAAAAGCATGTATTCTACCAGCCAGTTGTTCAGCATTTAGGAAGTTTTCCTTAATGTACTGCAGGACAAGTTTGACTTCAAACTGAGCAACTCCTTCTAAAATATCGTGCATTATATCTACAGAAAAATTGTTGGCTGTATTAAAATACTGTAGTGAATTCAGCAGACAAATGCGTTTGACACCATAGATATGAGGTAGTGTAGGATCTGTTTGTAAAGTTTGACAGTGCAGTTTGTGCATCTCGATAGTTCGTAGTACAACTTTTGGATCATCTTCACAGAACACAGTTTGAAAACAATCTTTCTCAAGGAGACAGAAACGACAACAATACCTTGCCCCAAATGACTCCACAAAGCCAAATAAACCATGCAACCCAAGATTATCACCAGTGACCTGAACTATGGTACCGTGAATCACATCTTTCAATCTGGGAACTTTAAGTCCCTCTGTCTCGAGTACTTTAAGATCACTGACAAGTGGCTCAAGTATCAAATTAAAACCATAACGCTTGATGTCCTGCGCATGGAAAAGAGCACCCAAATGAATATTTATCAATGATGAATTAAAGATTGGGGGAAAATTCCTTAATGTAAAGTATATAGCACCTAATTTGTGTATACCCTTTTTAGACCCCAAGGGGTTTGCTGTTTCAAAGTCGTCATAAAATAGCTGGATCTGTATGGCATCTTTTTCTATAGAGAATAAGGGACTTTTTTTAAAATAGGCGGCATCTCTCAAGTCTGCATACACACCTTCCTTGGGCATGTGCCTGGGCTTGAACATGTCTGCAAGTTCTGGGTTTTGAAAAATGGCCTTTAGTGTTTCTAAAATAGGAATATATGCAAACTTGTCAGTTACAACGACCTGATCGTATGTCCCAGTTGTTTTGTTTCTTCTGCTGTCAAATCTTGTGCCAAGCACCTTTTCAACAGGTTCTACGATTCCCCATTTCTCTTTGAAGTGTTTATTTCGTTTAGCTTCTGAATTTAAGGGTGTGAAAGGGTTTTCCAACTTTTGCAAAGATTGTTCTATTCTGTTCTTATTTTCAGTTTCCTGTGGAGATAAGCACTGCAAAGCTGCATCTGTAGCTTGACTTTGAATCTCAAAAAACACTTCTTCCATGGAGGAAACAAAACTATTTACAGTAGATTGACTTAATCCAGCTGCTTTTAGTTGTGCAACAGCAGAGGCACACATATCTAGAGTGCTCCTGTTGGACTTTTTCAACAGAGTAGATGTGGCTACCTCGTGTTCATTAACTGTCCGTGACGTTGTAGCTGTCTCCTCTACATTAGTGGTCACTGCCTCTCCAATGCTGCTTAAATAAACATCAGGGTCAACCTGTTGGTCAATATACTCAGTGTGTTTTGTGTTTAAATGTTTCCTAAAACCAGAAAACGTACCAAACGCACAGCCACATCCAGTCTGAGCACATTTAAGCCGGAGATTTTTTCCAGACAAGTAACCGTGAACTAATCGTAAATGCCTAACAAGCATATTTGAACTCGATAACTCAGCCTGACAAACAAAACACTTCATGTTCGAGGAGAAACTTCAAGCACTAATGAAGTAACCTCGCCCTGATTTCAGCAACACGAGGGCTCTCTTTGACCTTGCCAGCATCGATGCTGTACACTGTAGTTTGGATGAAAGTGTACATGTTGTGGAGCATGGTGTTGTAGGATGTGCCAAACACAAAATGTGCCTTAAATAGTTCGTCAAAAGCAACAAGAGAAGAGGTTGACCTGCAAGGTATGGCATTCTTGTCGATAATGATGAAGAACTGGTGGATTGCATTCTTCTTAACTCCAACAGCTAGGAGATAGGGCTGAGCGCTAGTAGTGATGGCATCGAGATGCTCTTGAATGTTTGTTCCGGTCTGCGAAGACAAATGAGGGAAAACTGTAGTTAATGGCCAAGTAGTTGTAGAATATGCAGAAAGAGCCAATACACTACTCTTATTGAATATGAATATTGAATGAATACTTGTAGCCTAATATTAGGTGTTCATACCACAAATTAGAAAAAATACAAACCTTCTTGAATACCACAAGATGTTTCTCTGCTTGGGATGCGGAAACCTTTCCTGGTCTCTTCCGACCCTGAGCGGAGGGTGGAATCAGGTGTATAAGCAGTAAAACCGATGACAGATCACTGTCCCAACCTGTAACAACACAAGTTCAATGTTAACACACTTCAGTTACGTTGTTTTCTTTACAAAAGACCCCCCAGACAGACAGCAGTTCTACATCACAAGAAGTTCTCTAACTAAAACATCCACAGGGCTGAGTCAAATCTCAAAAGTTTTGTTCAATATACTGCTACAGAACGTACTCGTAAATCTTTCACAGATCCAGCTTCTTAGTATTATGTTGATATTTAAATGTTTACACATAATGTTGATATTGCAATACAACACAAAAGGTAGGCTTACAAGCATCTTACCAAAGTCAACATCCAATTCAGTGCCATCCTCAGGAGGATCAGCTGCCAGCAAGAGTTCTTCAAGCTCACTTGTGGATGGAAGCTTTCTGCATTGTTTGATGATCTTTTTCTTGAACGTGACCGGCCACCTTTCCAGAAGCTTGCTTGAGGTATCCTCTCCGAACATTAGAACAAAATCCTGTTCAACCTGGAGTGGGGTGGTGTTGGTGACAATTTCAGTTATTTGACAGCCAATCAAATTGTATTGCGTGCTAGTTTAGCTAGCTAGTATCACTACAATGTCTTACAAAACAATTCACTTGTCATAGTATTTTCAAAATAACATAATTACCAAGCTTTTGACGTCTTTAAAACGTGGAAACTCAGACAGTATGTTGCTTGACTGCTGGGGGTCGAGGATCATTTTGCGGCGATACACAAACGTCAGTTCCATTTTCTTCTTGATTGTGTCTGCATCAGCAGAATGTTTCATCAGTGAGATTGCTTTGTTGCACTCATCATCAGTCAGGGCAGTCTCTGGAACAAACTGGGATTCTCGTCTGACAGTGGGTCCTCCAGACATGTCTTCACCAGTTGATCCTTTGGCTGATTCTACACAACACGGGAAAATTTCAATCATGTCAAAAGTTTTAGTAGCCTGGCTAACTTTAATAAAGGCACACCGCTTAAGCAGTGTCCAAGGTTAATGTCTACCCGCCGTTAACATAATAAATCCATGCCACCCGCACATAGTTAGCCAGTCAAGCTAACGTAGCTAACTGTAGCTAGTTTAGCCAACTCCCCTTAGTCTTTGCTATGTTCCTGTAATATCTGAACGTTAACAAGAAGTACACAATCCCCCCTCCACGTTGTATTAACATAACTTACAATAAATCGGGCTGACATTGTCTAGTTTGAACGTTATGTTCGTCAGTTAATGTTAATTAACGTTAGCTTAATACTGCTGGCACATGGACTGGACAGAAGTCAGTCACAACATGTTAACGTTAGCCTTTTTAAAATTCGACATTTTAAGACCTAAAACCAACTAGAGTGCACTGTTAGCAACGATATAAAGTAATTCTTAAATGCTGCTTCTGTTAAAATGACAAATAATGTGTGTATAGTCGCTTAGGATAAACTTACCGCAGTCATTCCACATGAAGAAAATGGCGCCGTGAAAATGTGTGGTCCGTTTGAGACGAGTCGTAGGTGGGCGGAGCTTTCCAGAGTACGTCTGACACTGCGTCTTTTAACACCGTACTTTAACACCAACACTGGGCGGTATCTTACTCCAACTGTTGTAGTAATAACTCTGTAAGAGTCAATGTACTTTGACACTGCATATTTAACACTATGGAATTTACTGTGTAGATATTCCATTAAAAATCAGCCATTTCCAGCTACAATAGACATTTACAACATTAACAATGTCTACACTGTATTTCTGATCAATTTGATGTTATTTTGATGGACAAAAAAATTGCTTTTCTTTCGAAAACAAGGACATTTCTAAGTGACCCCAAACTTTTGAACAGTAGTGTATATATACACTGCTCAAAAAAATAAAGGGAACACTTAAACAACACAATGTAACTCCAAGTCAATCACACTTCTGTGAAATCAAACTGTCCACTTAGGAAGCAACACTGATTGACAATACATTTCACATGCTGTTGTGCAAATGGAATAGACAACAGGTGGAAATTATAGGCAATTAGCAAGACACCCCCAATAAAGAAGTGGTTCTGCAGGTGGTGACCACAGACCACTTCTCAGTTCCTATGCTTCCTAGCTGATGTTTTGGTCACTTTTGAATGCTGGTCATCACTATCCTCTTGCAATAGGACCAGCTGGATGGCAAAAACAGTGCTAATAGTACCTCAAAAGTAATATTAATCAAAAAATAACAATTGACCATCCCAAAAGATTTGAAAATGAAAGTTTTTAGTTAGGAAAAGAAGGGTTCAATTCTGGCTTTACTGGCAGAGGGATACAGTGAGCGTCAGGTTGCTTCCATCCTTAAAATTTCAAAGACAGCGGTTCATAAGAACAAGGTCAAGCAGCAGACATTTGGGACAACAAAGCTACAGACCGGCAGAGGGCGAAAACGACTCTCTACTGACCGGGATGACCACCAACTCATTCGAATGTCACTCAACAACCGTAGGATGACATCAGGTGACCTACAAAAATAATGGCAAACGGCAGCTGGGGTGAAGTGCACGGCGAGGACGGTTCGAAACAGGCTCCTAGGGGCAGGGCTGAAGTCGTGCAAAGCTAGAAAAAAGCCCTTAATCAATGAGAAGCAAAGAAGAGCCAGGCGAGGTTTGCAAAAGACCATAAGGATTGGACCGTAGAGGACTGGAGTAAGGTCATCTTCTCTGATGAGTCTAATTTTCAGCTTTGCCCAACACCTGGTCGTCTAATGGTTAGACGGAGACCTGGAGAGGCCTACAAGCCACAATGTCTCGCACCCACTGTGAGATTTGGTGGAGGATCGGTGATGATCTGGGGGTGCTTCAGCAAGGCTGGAATTGGGCAGATTTGTCTTTGTGAAGGACGCATGAATCAAGCCACGTACAAGGTTGTCCTGGAAGAAAACTTGCTTCCTTTTGCTCTGACATTGTTCCCCAACTCTGAGGATTGGTTTTTCCAGCAGGACAATGCGCCATGCCACACAGCCAGGTCAATCAAGGTGTGGATGGAGGACCACCAGATCAAGACCCTGTCATGGCCAGCCCAATCTCCAGACCTGAACCCCATTGAAAACTTCTGGAATGTGATCAAGAGGAAGATGGATGGTCACAAGCCATCAAACAAAGCAGAGCTGCTTGAATTTTTGCGCCAGGAATGGCATAAAGTCACCCAACATCAATGTGAAAGACTGGTGGAGAGCATGCCAAGACGCATGAAAGCTGTGATTGAAAATCAGGGTTATTCCACCAAATATTGATTTCTAAGTTAAAACATTAGTATTGTGTTGTTTAAAAATGAACATGAACTTATTTTCTTTGCATTATTCGAGGTCTGACAACACTGCTTCTTTTTTGTTATTTTGACCAGTTGTCATTTTCTGCAAATAAATGCTCTAAATTACAATATTTTTATTTGGAATTTGGGAGAAATGTTGTCAGTAGTTTATAGAATAAAACTAAAATGTTATTTTTACCCAAATACATACCTATAAAGAGTAAAACTAGAGAAACTGATAATTTAGCAGTGGTCTCTTAATTTTTTCAGCAGCTGTATATACAGTGGGGAGAACAAGTATTTGATACACTGCCAATTTTGCAGGTTTTCCTACTTACAAAGCATGTAGAGGTCTGTAATTTTTATCATAGGTACACTTCAACTGTGAGAGACGGAATCTAAAACAAAAATCCAGAAAATCACATTGTATGATTTTTAAGTAATCATTTGCATTTTATTGCATGACATAATTATTTGATACATCAGAAAAGCAGAACTTAATATTTGGTACAGAAACCTTTGTTTGCAATTACAGAGATCATACGTTTCCTGTAGGTCTTGACCAGGTTTGCACACACTGCAGCAGGGATTTTGGCCCACTCCTCCATACAGACCTTCTCAAGATCCTTCAGGTTTCGGGGCTGTCGTTGGGCAATACGGACTTTCAGCTCCCTCCAAAGATTTTCTATTGGGTTCAGGTCTGGAGACTGGCTAGGCCACTCCAGGACCTTGAGATGCTTCTTTCGGAGCCACTCCTTAGTTCCCTGGCTGTGTGTTTCGTGTCGTTGTCATGCTGGAAGACCCAGCCAAGACCCATCTTCAATGCTCTTACTGAGGGAAGGAGGTTGTTGGCCAAGATCTCGCGATACATGGCCCCATCCATCCTCCCTTCAATACGGTGTAGTCGTCCTGTCCCCTTTGCAGAAAAGCATCCCCAAAGAATGATGTTTCCACCTCCATGCTTCAAGGTTGGGATGGTGTTCTTGGGGTTGTACTCATCCTTCTTCTTCCTCCAAACACGGCGAGTGGAGTTTAGACCAAAAAGCTATATTTTTGTCTCATCAGACCACATGACCTTCTCCCATTCCTCCTCTGGATCATCCAGATGGTCATTGGCAAACTTCAGACGGGCCTGGACATACGCTGGCTTGAGCAGGGGGACCTTGCGTGCGCTGCAGGATTTTAATCCATGACGGCGTAGTGTGTTACTAATGGTTTTCTTTGAGACTGTGGTCCCAGCTCTCTTCAGGTCATTGACCAGGTCCTGCTGTGTAGTTCTGGGCTGATCCCTCACCTTCCTCATGATCATTGATGCCCCACGAGGTGAGATCTTGCATGGAGCCCCAGACCGAGGGTGATTGACCGTCATCTTGAACTTCTTCCATTTTCTAATAATTGCGCCAACAGTTGTTGCTTTCTCACCAAGCTGCTTGCTTATTGTCCTGTAGCCCATCCCAGCCTTGTGCAGGTCTACAATTTTATCCCTGATGTCCTTACACAGCTCTCTGGTCTTGGCCATTGTGGAGAGGTTGGAGTCTGTTTGATTGAGTGTGTGGACAAGTGTCTTTTATACAGGTAACAAGTTCAAACAGGTGCAGTTAATACAGGTAATGAGTGGAGAACAGGAGGACTTCTTAAAGAAAAACTAACAGGTCTGTGAGAGCTGGAATTCTTACTGGTTGGTAGGTGATCAAATACTTATGTCATGAAATAAAATGCAAATTAATTACTTAAAAATCAAACAATGTAATTTTCTGGATTTTCTAGATTTTTTAGATTCCGTCTCTCACAGTTGAAGTGTACCTATGATAAAAATTACAGACCTCTACATGCTTTGTAAGTAGGAAAACCTGCAAAATCGGCAGTGTATCAAATACTTGTTCTCCCCACTGTATATATATATATATATATATACACACATACATACATACATACACACACACACACTACAGGTCAAAAGTTTTAGAACACCTACTCATTCAAGGATTTTTCTTTAATTTAAAAAATGTATTTTCTACATTGTAGAATAATAGTGAAGACATCAAAACTATGAAATAACACATCTGGAATCATGTAGTAACCAAAAAAAGTGTTAAACAAATCAAAATATATTTTATATTTGAGATTCGTCAAATAGCCACACTTTGCCTTAATTCGTCAAATAGCCACCCTTTGCCTTCTTGGCATTCTCTCAACCAGCTTCACCTGGAATGTTTTTCCAACAGTCTTGAAGGAGTTCCCACATATGCTGAGCACTTGTTGGCTGTTTTTCCTTCACTCTGCGGTCCGACTCATCCCAAACCATCTCAATTCGGTTGAGGTCGTGGAATTGTGGAGGCCAGGTCATCTGATGCAGCACTCCATCACTCTCCTTTTTATAAAAAATAGGCCTTACACAGCCTGGAGGTGTGTTGGGTCATTGTCCTATTGAAAAACAAATTATAGTCCCACTAAGCCCAAACCAGATGGGATGGCGTATCGCTGCAGAATGCTGTGGTAGCCATGCTGGTTAAGTGTGGATTCTAAATCAATCACAGACAGTGTCAACAGCAAAGCATCCCCACACCATAACAACTCTTCCTCCATGCTTTACGGTGGGAAATACACATGATGAGAACATCCGTTCACCCACACCGTGTCTCACAAAGACACGTTGGTTGGAACCAAAAATCTCAAATTTGACTCCAGACCAAAGGACACATTTCCACCGGTCTAATGTCCATTGGTCGTGTTTCTTGGCCCAAGCAAGTCTCTTCTTCTTATTGGTGTCCTTTAGTAGTGGTTTCTTTGCAGAAATTTGACCATGAAGGCCTGATTCACACAGTCTCCTCTGAACAGTTGATGTTGAGATGTGTCTGTTGAACTGTGTGAAGCATTTATTTGGGCTGCACTTTCTGAGGCTGGCAACTCTAATGAACTTATCCTCTGCAGCAGAGGTAACTCTGGGTCTTCCATTCCTGTGGCGGTCCTCATGAGAGCCAGTTTCATCATAGCGCTTGATGGTTTCTGCGACTGCACTTGAAGAAACTTTCAAAGTTCTTGAAATGTTCCGCATTGACTGACCTTCATGTCTTAAAGTAATGATGGACTGTCATTTCTCTTTGTTTATTTGAGCTCTTCTTTTCATAATATGGACTTGGTCTTTTACCAAATAGGTCTATCTTCTGTATATCTTCTACCTTGACACAACACAACTGATTGGCTCAAACGCATTAAGAAGGAAAGAAATTCCACAAACTCACTTTTAAGTCCCCTGTAGCTCAGTTGGTAGAGCATGGCGCTTGCAACGCCAGGGTTGTGGGTTTGTTTCCCACGGGGGGCCAGTATGAAAAAAATGCATGCACTCACTAACTGTAAGTCACTCTGGATAAGAGCGTCTGCTAAATGACTAAAATGTCAAATGTAAGAAGGCACACCTGTTAATCGAAATGCATTCCAGGTGACTACCTCATGAAGCTGGTTGAGAGAATGCCAAGAGTGTGCAAAGCTGTCATCAAGGCAAAGTGTGGCTATTTGAAGAATCTCAAATATAAAATATATTTTGATTTGTTTAACACTTTTTTTGGTTACTACATGATTCCATGTGTTATTTCATAGTTTTGAGGTCTTCACTATTATTCCTCAATGTAGAAAATAGTAAAAATAAAGAAAAACCCTTGAATGAGTAGGTGTTCTAAAACTTTAGTGTATATATATATATAGAAATGGTAGTGTATGTAAATGTAATGTAAATGTGTATATATATTTATGTACATTATATGTATAGGTATTTATATTCTGGTCTCTGACATTGCTCTTTCTGATATTTCTTAATTTCTTTCTTTATAATATATATATATACAGTGGGGGAAAAAAGTATTTAGTCAGCCACCAATTGTGCAAGTTCTCCCACTTAAAAAGATGAGAGGCCTGTAATTTTCATCATAGGTACACGTCAACTATGACAGACAAAATGAGAAAAAAAATCCAGAAAATCACATTGTACGATTGTTTATGAATTTATTTGCAAATTATGGTGGAAAATAAGTATTTGGTCAATAACAAAAGTTTCTCAATACTTTGTTATATACCCTTTGTTGGCAATGACACAGGTCAAATGTTTTCTGTAAGTCTTCACAAGGTTTTCACGCACTGTTGCTGGTATTTTGGCCCATTCCTCCATGCAGATCTCCTCTAGAGCAGTGATGTTTTGGGGCTGTCGCTGGGCAACACGGACTTTCAACTCCCTCCAAAGATTTTCTATGGGGTTGAGATCTGGAGACTGGCTAGGCCACTCCAGGACCTTGAAATGCTTCTTACGAAGCCACTCCTTCGTTGCCCGGGCGGTGTGTTTGGGATCATTGTCATGCTGAAAGACCCAGCCACGTTTCATCTTCAATGCCCTTGCTGATGGAAGGAGGTTTTCACTCAAAATCTCACGATACATGGCCCCATTCATTCTTTCCTTTACACGGATCAGTCGTCCTGGTCCCTTTGCAGAAAAACAGCCCCAAAGCATGATGTTTCCACCCCCATGCTTCACAGTAGGTATGGTGTTATTTGGATGCAACTCAGCATTCTTTGTCCTCCAAACACGACGAGTTGAGTTTTTACCAAAAAGTTATATTTTGGTTTCATCTGACCATATGACATTCTCCCAATCCTCTTCTGGATCATCCAAATGCACTCTAGCAAACTTCAGACGGGCCTGGACATGTACTGGCTTAAGCAGGGGGACACGTCTGGCACTGCAGGATTTGAGTCCCTGGCGGCGTAGTGTGTTACTGATGGTAGGCTTTGTTACTTTGGTCCCAGCTCTCTGCAGGTCATTCACTAGGTCCCCCTGTGTGGTTCTGGGATTTTTGCTCACCGTTCTTGTGATCATTTTGACCCCACGGAGTGAGATCTTGCGTGGAGCCCCAGATCGAGGGAGATTATCAGTGGTCTTGTATGTCTTCCATTTCCTAATAATTGCTCCCACAGTTGATTTCTTCAAACCAAGCTGCTTACCTATTGCAGATTCAGTCTTCCCAGCCTGGTGCAGGTCTACAATTTTGTTTCTGGTGTCCTTTGACAGCTCTTTGGTCTTGGCCATAGTGGAGTTTGGAGTGTGACTGTTTGAGGTTGTGGACAGGTGTCTTTTATACTGATAACAAGTTCAAACAGGTGCCATTAATACAGGTAACGAGTGGAGGACAGAGGAGCCTCTTAAAGAAGAAGTTACAGGTCTGTGAGAGCCAGAAATCTTGCTTGTTTGTAGGTGACCAAATACTTATTTTCCACCATAATTTGCAAATAAATTCATTAAAAATCCTACAATGTGATTTCTGGAAAGAAATTTCTCAATATGTCTGTCATAGTTGACGTGTACCTATGATGAAAATTACAGGCCTCTCTCATCTTTTTAAGTGGGAGAACTTGCACAATTGGTGGCTGACTAAATACTTTTTTTCCCCACTGTATATATATATATATATATTTAAAAAATATATATCAGGATTATGTGTGTATTGTTTATTATTTATTTGTATTGCTAGGTATTACTGCAATGTTGGCACTAGAAAATTAAGCATTTCGCTGCACTTGCAATAACAACTTCAAATCTGTGTACGCGACCAATACGTTTTGATTTGAAAGAGCAGTACCCCTTATGGTCGCACCCACCCTCTCCAGTGACCCTGAGCTCTTCCTGAGGGTCAGTCTTCCATACAGCCTCTGCTGTTTCCTCATCTTTGATCAGTACAGGTTCAGTCTCCACTCTCTGTTCCACATCTGTAGGCTGTAACAGGGGACTGAAGTTATTATTCTGGACACAGACCAGAACCATCGTTTTTTTTATTTCACCTCTATTTCACCAGGAAAAGCCCATTGAGACAGAGTCTCTTTTGTAAGCGAGACCTGGCCAAGATGGTAGCAGCAATCAATACAACATTTAAAACATACAATAAGCACAACAATACAATATCAGCCTACAGGAAACATTTACACTCCTCCTGAACAGAGTTTTGTACCATAGTTCTAAACTCATTGAGGGGCACTAGCTTAGTACATCTAGTTTAAGCATACTTTGTAGAAAATGCCATGCTTCTGGTGCACAATAGGAGAAGGCTGTCTTTCTTAACTCAGGCTACAGAGGTAACATCTGGTAGGAGAGCAGGCTAGGTAAATAGGGAGTTTACCCAGAACAGAAGGGCTTAGTATATGAACAAATATCTAATGCTTTTCAAACTCATGAATCACACTAAAGCAGTAAATTCTCCTGATTTTCCAATAACAGAATTTATCCAATTAGTCAGGTCTCTGTAATTGTAAAAGGTGATGATGTATCACACCTGGCGTTCAGAGTCCTCTTCAACAGCCATCTCTCTGTATCTCCACTGTGAAGTACTCCTCTGCTTGTTGAAAACAATCTTGACTGGATATGAAGATCTCTCTGATGCCATGGGGTAAAAAACGGGAAAATTATTGTATTCAATCAAATATAATTGGAGCTATTCACACATTTGCGTTTTGCATATGCAATCAATTTATCATGAATAACACATCAACTACCTTTTTTCCTGACTCGTCCTTGTGTCTTCTTCAGCTCGCTCTCCATCATTTGACACTTTCTTTTCAGTACATCAATATCTCGCTGGTTTTGGGTCATTTCCAAACGTATAACTGCACAGCTATCATCTACACGATTGTTTATTTCTGCTACAGCTGCTTTAGCTAATACCTCCAGAATGGATACCAACTGCGCCTGAAAATTACTGCCCACCATCTTGTCCAGCCCAAATGATAGATTTGTATTCTCTGTTTGAAGTAAAATGTCTGCAATTTCCAAGCTAATGTGCAAAAAACAATCCGTAGATGTTGCTAAATGACAACAATGTAGTGAAGTGCGAGATGCATGCGCAATTGCAATCGCACTTCCGTTCAACTCGTGATATAAGTATTTATTACGGTAAATATGAGCAGTTCAAAATTCTTAAAATTAGCACCGGCAAGGTAAATACTGTACCAGAGTATATTCCAGTCTGAATATACAGTGTAGGGTAGCCATATCTATTGACAAAAAAATAAGACGTTTTACTATCTGAATAAATAATTCAGATTGTAAAACGTCTTGTGTTTTTAGCCAATAGGTATGGCTACATGAAGGGGAGAGTGCAGTGCAATGCAGTGGCTCACATGGTTATTAAGCATAAAAGGCCGTAGATGCATAATGCACGACGCACTGTGATAAAACGTAAAATACAAAAACACTTTCTTCAACCATTCATAAACACTCATGGTTTATATATGATCAAATATTTTCATCTCCATTCTCATCAACACAACCTAATGAAACCCGTCTGAAAATGTGGTATGGTATTTATTTAAGGATAGAAAAAGGTATAACTGATGGGACAATCTGTACCAAAATGAATGTATGGCGGGAATCAACGCAATTGCACATTAGATGACGCATTCTCAGTAGGATGAGCCTTGTATTTCTTGCTTATGGCATTTATTTTACTAAACAGTATGTTCTAAATATTATGTAATACAATTAGTACACAGTATGCAGTTTAAGTAATTGTTACAGAAAAACTATGCAATTATGAACTATTTGTTCCATCTGTTCTGAGACAACATTAAACTTGTGTGTGGATCCCCAGGGTATGTAGGTACCACATATTGAGACACTGGACTCTCTCCTATGTGAGTTCTCTGATGTGACTTCATTTTGGAGCGCTGGGTGAAGCATTTCCCACACTGTGTGCACTCATAGGGCTTCTCCCCGGTGTGGACCAGAGCATGTCTGATCAGGTTGCACTGCTTGGTAAAACTCCTGCCACACTGTTCGCAGGTGTACGGTTTCTCTCCGGTGTGACTCCGGAGGTGTACTTTGAGCTGGCATAAACGCTGGAAGCTCTTCCCACAGAAGGTGCAGCTGAAACGCCTCTCGGTGGTGCCGCCCGACCTCCACTGAGTCCTCATTCTCTTCACCATGTTAAAACTACTGCGACTCAGGCTGTATCCAGAGAAGGTGGAGGTGGTGGCCATGTTTGACCCTGTCATGCACTCACTCAATCTCACTGTTGCTTCTGAAGCCATGTATTGATGCTGCCTTGGCTGTAGGGCTAAGCTATTTCTGTCATTACTTGAGTTCAGCCTCTCGCTGCTCTGTCCTTCTGGCATCTGTTGTATAGTCTCATCAGCCAATGTCCTGATATGTCTTTTCATGTGTGATGCTGCACTGAACATGTTAGCATGTGGTTTCCATATAGAAGAGTGAAGCGATGGCCCTACATCATCTGTCATAGTAGGAACAGATGGCAGCCCACTATGAGATGGGAAAATTGAGATATTCTGAGAGTACTCTTCTGTGGCATGAAAGGAGAAATCTGGGTGGCCATCAGGGTCAGCGTCTCTGCCTGGATCCACAGAGGTCCACAGCTGTCCATCAGTCTCATCCATAACAAACTGGTCAGGTCCTGCCAGGGCCATGGTCTGATCCAGCTCCTCCTCTTTCACCATCACTAGGTCTAGTGAGTCCTCGTCCTTGGCTGGCTGGTGTTGCTCTGTGCTGAACACCTCTGTAGATGCGAGCCAGGGTGTACCTGGTTCCTCTGGACGATCAGAATTAGGGTAATGTTCCACTGAGACTTCGGGAGATAAGTTGGGTTGTGTGATAAAGTCCTCATCACAGTGTTTTTGCTCAAAGGATGGTGGTTTCCCAGGCTTGGAACCAGACTCTAATGATTTAGGGATAAACATCAATTAAACATTACAAAAGACCCTTAACAGTTGCAGAACATGACTGCTTTAGAACTGACTGTGTGTCCGTGCGCTACATATGCCAGAACATAAAACACCCAACACCAATGTAGCAATTTGGAACGTGCATACCACCACACCCACACAGTCTTCCATAGACAGACAGAGCAGTACCCCTTATGGTCACACCCACCCTCTCCAGGGATCTTGAGCTCTTCCTGAGGGTCAGCCTTCCACACGTCCTCTGCTGTCTCCTCATCTTTGATCAGTATGGGTTCAGTCTCCACTCTCTGCTCCACATCTGTAGGCTGTAACAGGGGACTGAGGTTATTACTCTGGACACAAACCATATCTAACCATTGTCATACTCATGAATCACACAAAAGCAGTAAATTCTCCTGATATTCCAATAACAGAATTGATCCAAGAGGTCAGGTCTCTGTAATTGTAAAAGGTGATGTATCACACCTGGGGTTGAGAGTCCCCTTCAACAGCCATCTCTCTGTCTCTCCACTGTGAGGTACTCCTCTGCTTGTTCGAAACAATCTTGACTGGATATGAAGTTCTCTCTGATGCCATGGGGTAAAAACCTGGAAAATAATTGTTTTTAGTCAAATATTAGGGCTATTCACACATTTGGGTTTTGCATATGCAATCAATTTTTCATGAATAATAACACATCAACTACCCTTTCGTCTGCGCGTCTTCTTCAGCTCGCTCTCCATCATTTGACACTTCCTTTTCAGTACATCAATATCTCGCTGGCTTTGGGTAATTTCCAAACGTATAACTGCACAGCTATCATCTACACGTTTGTTTATTTCTGCTACAGCTGCTTTAGCTAATACCTCCATAATGGATACAAACTGCGCCTGAAAATTGCAGCTGGCCATCTTGTCCAGCCCAAATTACAGATTTGTATTCTCCGTGTTAAGTAAGTAGTATACTATTTAAGTAAGCTAATGTGCAATAAACAATCCGTAGATGTTGCTAAATGACAACAATGTAGTGAAGTAGGAGATGAGTGCGCAATTTCAATAGCACTTCCGTTAAACTCTTGACGTAAGTATTTATTACCGTAAATATGAGACTGCAACAGCCCTTCAAATTGGTAGAATTAGCACTGGCAATGCAAATACCGTGGTCGATTCTAGTCTGCATATACAGTTTAGGGTAGCCATATCTATTGACAAAAAAATAACACGTTTTACTATCTGAATAAAGAATTCATATTGTAAAACGTCTTGTGTTTTTTTTGCCAATAGGTATGGCTACATGTGGGTGAGAGAGTGCACTGCAATGCAGTGGCTCACATGGTTAAACGTGGTAAAACGTAAAATACAAAAACACTTTCTTCAACCATGAATAAAAACTCATGATTTATATATGATCAAATATTTTCATTAATATTATCATATACACTCTCATCGACACAATCTTATGAAACCATTCTGAAAATGTGGTATGGTATTTATTAAAGGATAGAAAAAGGTATATAACTTGTTTAACACACAGCTGGGGAACAAAGACGATAAACTAGTTTCATGTAAACTTTAAATAAACTTAATTTCATGATATATTTAAAGTAACTTTTGCATACTACATGCATTATAGCTGATTTGCATTCAGAGGTTCTTCTCAGGGTTTTTAAGGCACAGTGCCTTCAGAAAGTATTCATACCCCTTTACTTATTCCACATTTTGTTGTGTTACAGCCAAATTCAAAATGGATTCAATAGATATTTTTCTCACCCATCTACACACAATACCCCATAATGACAAAGTGAAAACATGTTTTTAGAAATTTTTGAAAATGTATTGAAAGTGAAATACCGAAATATATTATTTACGTAAGTATTCACACCCGAGTCAAAACATGTTAGAATCACCTTTGGCAGCGATTACAGCTGTGAGTCGTTCTGGGTAAGTCTTTAAGAGCTTTGCACACCTGGATTGTACAATATTTGCCCATGATTCTTTTCAACATTCAAGCTCTGTCAAATTGGTTGTTGTTCTTTGCTAGACAACCATTTTCAAGTCTTGCCATAGATTTTCAAGCAGATTTAAGTCAAAACTGTAACCTGGCCATTCAGGAACATTCACTTGTCTTCTTGGTAAGCAACTCCAGTGTAGATGTGGCCTTGTGTTTTATGTTATTGTCCTGCTGAAAGGTGAATTCATCTCCCAGTGTCTGATTGAAAGCAGACTGAACCAGGTTTCCCGCTATGATTTTGCCTGTGCTTAGCTTCATTCCGTTTATTTTTTATCCTGAAAAACTCCCCAATCCTTAATGATTACAAGCGTACCCATTACATGATGCACCCACCACTTTGCTTGAAAATATTGAGAGTGGTACTCAGTAATGCGTTGTATTGGATTGGCCCCAAACATAACCCTTTGAATTCAGGACAAAAAAGTGTATTGCTTTGCCACATTTTTTACAGTATTACTTTAGTGCCTTGTTGCAAACAGGATTCATGTTTTGGAATATTTTTATTCTGTACAGGCTTCCTTCTTTTCACTGTCAATTAGGTTAGTATTGTGGAGTAAGTACAATGCTGTTGATCCATCCTCAGTTTGATCCTATCACAGCCATTCAACTCTGTAACTATTTTAGTCACCATTGGCCTCGTGGTGAAATCCCTGAGCCGTTTCCTTCCTCTCCGGCAACTGAGTTAGGAAGGACGCCTGTATCTTTGTAGTGGTTGGGTTTATTGATACACCATCCAAAGTGTAATTAATAACTTCACCACTCTCAAAGGGTTAATCACATTTTTACTCATGAATTTATTTAGGTTTGCCATAACAAAGGGGTTGAATACTTATTGACTCAAGACATTTAAGCTTTTCATTTCTTTATTAATTTGTAAACATAAAAAAAAAACATAATTCCATTATGATATTATGGGGTATTGTGTGTAGGCCAGTGACAAAAAATCTCAATTTAATCCATTTTAAATGTAGGCTGTAACACAACAAAATGTGGAAAAAGTCAGGTGGTGTGAATACTTTCTGAAGTTACTGTACACACTCCCCTATATATTTATTTGGACAGTGAACCTAAAACGACAGTATGTCACCCTTTTATTTGAGGATATTTTCATACATACAGTTGAAGTCAGAAGTTTACATACACCTTAGCCAAATACATTTAAACTCACTTTTTCTAAATTCCTGACATTTAATCGTAGTACAAATTCCCTGTTTTAGGTCAGTTAGGATCACCACTTTATTTTAAGAATGTGAAATGTCAGAATAATAGTAGAGAGAATGATTTATTTCAGCTTTTATTTCTTTCATCACATTCCCAGTGGGTCAGAAGTTTACATACACTCAATTAGTATTTGGTAGCATTGCCTTTAAATTGTTTAACTTGGGTCAAACGTTTCGGGTAGCCTTCCACAAGCTTCCCACAATAAGTTGGGTGAATTTTTGCCCATTCCACATGGCAGAGCTGGTGTACCTGAGTCAGGTTTGTAGGCCTCCTTGCTCGCACACGCTTTTTCAGTTCTGCCCACACATTTTCTATAGGATTGAGGTCAGGGCTTTGTGATGGCCACTCAAATATCTTGACTTTGTTGTCCTTAAGCCATTTTGCCACAACTTTGGAAGTATGCTTGGGGTCATTGTCCATTTGGAAGACCCATTTGCGACCAAGCTTTAACTTCCTGACTGATGTCTTGCCATCTATTTTGTGAAGTGCACCAGTCCCTCCTGCAGCAAAGCACCCCCACAGCATGATGCTGCCACCCCCATGCTTCACGGTTGGGATGGTGTTCTTCGGCTTGCAAGCAACCCCCTTTTTCCTCCAAACATAACGAAGGTCATTATGGCCAAACAGTTCTATTTTTGTTTCATCAGACCAGAAAGGTACGATCTTTGTCCCAATGTGCAGTTGCAAACCGTAGTCTGGCTTTTTTATGGCGGTTTTGGAGCAGTGGCTTCTTCCTTGCTGAGCGGCCTTTCAGGTTATGTCAATATAGGACTCGTTTTACTTTTGTACCTGTTTCCTCCAGCATCTTCACAAGGTCCTTTGCGGTTGTTCTGGGATTGATTTGCACTTTTCGCACCAAAGTACATTCATCTCTAGGAGACAGAACGCGTCTCCTTCCTGAGCGGTATGACGGCTGCGTGGTCCCATGGTGTTAATACTTGCGTACTATTGTTTGTACAGATGAACGTGGTACATTCAGGCGTTTGGAAATTGCTCCCAAGGATGAACCAGACTTGTGGCGGTCTACACTTGGCTGATTTCTTTTGGTTTTCCCATGATGTCAAGCAAAGAGGCACTGAGTTTGAAGGTAGGCCTTGAAATACATCCACAGGTACATTTCCAATTGACTAAAATGATGTCAATTAGCCTATCAGAAGCTTCTAAAGCCATGACATCATTTTCTGGAATTTTCCAAGCTGTTTAAAGGCACAGTCAATTTAGTGTATGTAAACATCTGACCCACTGGAATTGTGATACAGTTAATTATATGTTAAATAATCTGTCTGTAAACAATTGTTGGAAAAAGTACTTGTGTCATGCACAAAGTACAGTGGGGAAAAAAAGTATTTAGTCAGCCACCAATTGTGCAAGTTCTCCCACTTAAAAAGATGAGAGAGGCCTGTAATTTTCATCATAGGTACACGTCAACTATGACAGACAAATTGAGAAAACTTTTCTCCAGAAAATCACATTGTAGGATTTTTTATGAATTTATTTGCAAATTATGGTGGAAAATAAGTATTTGGTCACCTACAAACAAGCAAGATTTCTGGCTCTCACAGACCTGTAACTTCTTCTTTAAGAGGCTCCTCTGTCCTCCACTCGTTACCTGTATTAATGGCACCTGTTTGAACTTGTTATCAGTATAAAAGACACCTGTCCACAACCTCAAACAGTCACACTCCAAACTCCACTATGGCCAAGACCAAAGAGCTGTCAAAGGACACCAGAAACAAAATTGTAGACCTGCACCAGGCTGGGAAGACTGAATCTGCAATAGGTAAGCAGCTTGGTTTGAAGAAATCAACTGTGGGAGCAATTATTAGGAAATGGAAGACATACAAGACCACTGATAATCTCCCTCGATCTGGGGCTCCACGCAAGATCTCACCCCGTGGGGTCAAAATGATCACAAGAACGGTGAGCAAAAATCCCAGAACCACACGGGGGGACCTAGTGAATGACCTGCAGAGAGCTGGGACCAAAGTAACAAAGCCTACCATCAGTAACCCACTACGCCGCCAGGGACTCAAATCCTGCAGTGCCAGACATGTCCCCCTGCTTAAGCCAGTACATGTCCAGGCCCGTCTGAAGTTTGCTAGAGTGCATTTGGATGATCCAGAAGAGGATTGGGAGAATGTCATATGGTCAGATGAAACCAAAATATAACTTTTTGGTAAAAACTCAACTCGTCGTGTTTGGAGGACAAAGAATGCTGAGTTGCATCCAAAGAACACCATACCTACTGTGAAGCATGGGGGTGGAAACATCATGCTTTGGGACTGTTTTTCTGCAAAGGGACCAGGACGACTGATCCGTGTAAAGGAAAGAATGAATGGGGTCATGTATCGTGAGATTTTGAGTGAAAACCTCCTTCCATCATCAAGGGCATTGAAGATGAAACGTGGCTGGGTCTTTCAGCATGACAATGATCCCAAACACACCGCCCGGGCAACGAAGGAGTGGCTTCGTAAGAAGCATTTCAAGGTCCTGGAGTGGCCTAGCCAGTCTCCAGATCTCAACCCCATAGAACATCTTTGGAGGGAGTTGAAAGTCCGTGTTGCCCAGCGACAGCCCCAAAACATCACTGCTCTAGAGGAGATCTGCATGGAGGAATGGGCCAAAATACCAGCAACAGTGTGTGAAAACCTTGTGAAGACTTAAAGAAAACGTTTGACCTGTGTCATTTCCAACAAAGGGTATATAACAAAGTATTGAGAAACTTTTGTTATTGACCAAATATTCATTAAAAATCCTACAATGTGATTTTCTGGAGAAAAAAAATCTCATTTTGTCTGTCATAGTTGACGTGTACCTATGATGAAAATTACAGGCCTATCTCATCTTTTTAAGTGGGAGAACTTGCACAATTGGTGGCTGACTAAATACTTTTTTTCCCCACTGTAGATGTCCTAACCGACTTGCCAAAACTTTGGTTTGTTAACAAGATATTTGTGGAGTGGTTGAAAAACAAGTTTTAATGACTCCAACCTAAGTGTATGTAAACCTCCGACTTCAACTGTATGTGTTTTTCCGTTTAGAAATTAATGCACTTTATGCATTTAGTCCCCCCATTTGAAGGTGTCTTAAGTATTTGGACAAATTCACTTATAGTGTATTACATTTATTGAAAAGTTAAGTATTTGGTGCCATATTCCTAGCATGCAATGACTATATCAAGCTTGTGACTCTACAATCTTGTTGGATGCATTTGCAGTTTGTTTTGGTTGTGTTTCGGATTATGTTCGGAGAATAAGAGCACCTCCTCCCAGCTACCCACTGCACTGAGGCTAGGAAACACTGTCACCACCGATACATCTACGACAATCGAGAGCTACCCTTACCCCGCCCACCGTACCTTCTCCGATATGCAATCTGGTTTCCGAGCTGGTCATGGGTGCACCTCAGCCACGCTCAAGGTCCTAAACGATATAATAACCGCGATCGATAAAAGACAGTACTGGGCAGCAGTCTTCATCGACCTGGCCAAGGCTTTTGACTCTGTCAATCACCGCATTCTTATTGGCAGACTAAATAGCCTTGGCTTCTCAAATGACTGCCTCGCCTGGTTCACCAACTACTTCTCAGATAGAGTTCAATGTGTCAAATCGGAGGGCCTGTTGTCTGGACCTCTGGCAGTCTCTATGGGGGTGCCACAGGGTTCAATTCTCGGGCCGACTCTATTCTCTGTGTATATCAATGATGTCGCTCTTGCTGCTGGTGACTCTCAGATCCACCTCTACGCAGACGACACCATTTTGTATACATCTGGCCCTTCATTGGACACTGTGTTAACAAACCTCCAAACGAGCTTCAATGCCATACAACACTCCTTCCGTGGCCTCCAACTGCTCTTAAACGCTAGTAAAACTAAATGCATGCTCTTCAATCGAACGCTGCTTGCACCCACCCACCCGACTAGAATCACTACTCTCGGCGGGTCTGACTTAGAATATGTGGACAATTACAAATACATAGGTGTCTGGTTAGACCGTAAACTCTCCTTCCAGACTCACATTAAGCATCTCTAATCCAAAGTTAAATCTAGAATCGGCTTCCTGTTTCGCAACAAAGCCTCCTTCACTCATGCTGCTAAACATGCCCTCGTAAAACTGACTATCCTACCGATCCTTGACTTCGGCGATGTCATTTACAAAATAGCTTCCAACACTCTACTCAGCAAATTGGATGTAGTCTATCACAGTGCCATCCGTTTTGTCACCAAAGCCCCATATACTACCCACCATTGTGACCTGTACGCCCTTGTTGGCTGGCCCTCACTACATATTCATCGCCAAACCCACTGGCTCCAGGTCATCTATAAATCACTTCTAGGCAAATCCCTGCCTTATCTTAGCTCATTGGTCACCATAGCAACACCCACCCGTAGTATGCGTTCCAGCAGGTATATCTCACTGGTCATCCCCAAAGCCAACACCTCCTTTGGCCGCCATTCCTTCCAGTTCTCTGCTGCAAATGACTGGAACGAACTGCAAAACCTCTGAAGCTGGAGACACTTATCTCCCTCACTATCTTTAAGCATCAGTTGTCAGAGCAGCTTACTGATCACTGCACCTGTACACAGCCCATCTGTAATTAGCCCACCCAACTACCTCATCCCCATATTGTTATTTACATTGTTATTTATTTTGCTCATTTGCACCCCAGTATCTCTATTTGCACATCATCTTCTGCACATCTATCACTCCAGTGTTAATACTAAATTGTAATTATTTTGCACTATGGCCTATTTATTGCCTTACCTCCATAACTTAATATATTTGCACACACTGTATATAGATTTTCTATTGTGTTATTGACTGTACGTTTTGTTTTTGTTTATTCCATATGTAACTCTGTGTTGTTGTTTTTATCGCACTGCTTTGCTTTATCTTGGCCAGGTTGCAGTTGTAAATGAGAACTTGTTCTCAACTGGCTTACCTGGTTAAATAAAGTGAAATAAATAAAAATAAAATAAATGTTGTGCCCAATAGAAATGAATGGTAAATAAGAATATAATATGTTTCTGAACAATTCTACATTCATGTGGATGCTACCATGATTACGGATGATCATGAATCAATCGTGAATAATGGTGAGTGAGAAAGTTAGAGGCATAGATATCATATCCCGAAAAATTTTTAGTATGTTTTGGGGGCATGATCTTTGTGCATCTGTAACTTTCTCACTCATCATAATTCACGATTCATTCATGATTATCCGTAATTATGGTAGCATCCACATTAATGTAAAAGTGTTCAGAAACATATTCTATTCTTATTTACAGTTAATGTGACTCCAAATTTAGACAATACATGATTTATAATTAATTTATATTCAACAGAATCCGAAACACAACCAAAACAAACCGTAAACGCATATAACAAGTTTGTAGAGTCACATGCTTGATGTAGTCATTGCGTGCTAGAAATATGGGACAAAATGTAATACACTATAAATTAACTTGCGTCCTTCAAATTGGGGGGACGGGGACGACACAACATACATTAAGTGCATTAATTTCTAAACGGTAAAACAGATATGTATGAAAAATATCCTCAAATAAAAGGTGACATTCTGTACTGTCGCCTCATAAAAAACATTTGATCTCAAATCCAGAATGCTGGAGTATAAAACCAAATTAAATATTTTAGCTTCACTGTCCAAATAAATACGTAGGGGAGTGTATTATTGATCTAAAACCACAGAACAAATTTGATTGAATATAACATGTTTTTTATGATTTTTTGGTACAAATACACAATGTTACCAGTTGTAAATCGGTTGTTAAAATAAAAGTGAGGAGCAGACAAGCTTGTGAAAATGTCCCAAAATACCTTCTGTACCACATTTTCACATAAAAAGTGTTACAGAAAAAACAATGCAATTATGAACTATTTGTTCCATCTGGTCTGAGACAACATTAAACTTGTGTGTGGATCCCCAGGGTATGTAGGTACCACATATTGAGACACTGGACTCTCTCCTATGTGAGTTCTCTGATGTGACATCATTTTGGAGCGTTGGGTGAAGCATTTCCCACACTGTGTGCACTCGTACGGTTTCTCCCCACTGTGGAC
The DNA here is from genome assembly GCF_964263955.1 of Coregonus lavaretus. Taxonomy (NCBI): domain Eukaryota; kingdom Metazoa; phylum Chordata; class Actinopteri; order Salmoniformes; family Salmonidae; genus Coregonus; species Coregonus lavaretus. The sequence continues at coordinate 11,664,774 of NC_140010.1, read as the reverse complement.
CAGAGCATGTCTGATCAGGTTGCACTGCTTGGTGAAACTCCTGCCACACTGTTCGCAGGTGTACGGTTTCTCTCCGGTGTGACTCCGGATGTGTTCTTTGAGCTGCCAGAAACGTTGGAAGCGCTTCCCACAGAAGGTGCAGCTGAAACGCCTCTCGGTGGTGCCACCCGACCTCCACTGAGTCCTCATTCTTTTCACCATGTTAAAACTACTGTGACTCAGGCTGTATCCAGAGAAGGTGGAGGTGGTGGCCATGTTTGACTCTGTCGTGCACTCACTCAATCTCACTGTTGCTTCTGAAGAAGCCCTGTATTGATGCTGCCTTGGCTGTATAGCTAAAATATTTCCATCATTATTTGAGTTTAGCCTCTCACTGCTCTCTCCCTCTGGCATCTGTTGTCTAGTCTCATCAGCCAATGTCCTGACATGTCTTTTCAAGTGTGCTGCTGCACTGAACATGTTAGCATGTGGTTTCACTATAGAATAGTGAAGTGATGGCCCTACATCATGAGATGGGAAAATTGAGATATTCTGAGAGTACTCTTCTGTTGCATGAAAGGAGAAGTCTGGGTGGCCATCAGGGTCAGTGTCTCTGCCTGGATCCACAGAGGTCCACAGCTGCCCATCAGTCTCATCCATAACAAACTGGTCAGGTCCTGCCAGGGCCGTGGTCTGATCTAGCTCCTCCTCTTTCTCATCCTTCACCTTCACTAGGTCTAGTGAGTCTTTGTCCTCGGCTGGCCGGTGCTGCTCTGTGCTGAACACCTCTGTAGACGTGAGCCGGGGTGTACCTGGTTCCTCTGGACGATCAGAATTGGGGTAATGTTCCACTGAGTCTTCGGGAGATTTGTTGGGTTGTGTGATAAAGTCCTCATCACAGTGCCCGTGGTCAAAGGATGGTGGTTTCCCAGGCTTGGAACCAGACTCTAAAGATTTGGGGATAAACATAAAATAAACATTACAAAATACCTTTAAAATGGACACTTTGGGATTTTGTCAATTATGTCCTTTAACTACTTCCCCAGAGTCAGATGAACTTGTTGATACAATTTGTATGTATCTGTGTCCAGTATGAAGGAAGTTAGAGGTAGTTTCGCGAGACAATGCTAACTAGCGTTAGTGCAATGACTGGAAGTCTATGGTTATCTACTACTGTTGCTTGCTAGAAGATACCCATAGACTTCCAGTCATTGCGCTAATGCTAGTTAGCATTGGCTCGCAAAACTACTTCTAACTTCCTTCATACTGGACAGAGACAAAAAAATGGTATCAACGAGTTCAACTGAATCTGGGGAAGTAGAAAAAAGGCCTCATTGACAAAATCCCAAAGTATCCCTTTAACAGTTGCATACCATGTCTGCTTTAGGATTGACTGTGTCTGTACGTTGGCTCCATAGGCTAACATAAAACACCCAACACCAATGTAGCCATTTGGAACGTGCATACCACCACACCCACACAGTCTTCCATAGACAGAGCAGTACCCCTTCCATTCCTTACTAGTTTTGTGTGTATTGGGTATATGTTGTGAAATTGTTAGATATTACTTGTTAGAGATATTACTGCACTGTCGGAGCTAGAAGCACAAGCATTTCACTACACCCGCTATAACATCTGCTAAACACGTGTATGTGAAAATAAAATTATTTGATTTGTTTTGATTTGCACCCACCCTCTCCAGTGACCCTGAGCTCTTCCTGAGGGTCAGCCTTCCACACGTCCTCTGCTGTCTCCTCATCTTTGATCAGTATGGGTTCAGTCTTTACTCCCTGCTCCACATCGGTAGGCTGTAACAGGGGTCTGAGGTTATTACTCTGGAAACACAGCATATCTAACCGTTTTCATACTCATGAATCACACAAAAGCGGTAAATTCTCCTGTTACAATAACAGAAATGATTCAATAGGTCAGTTCTCTGTAATTGTAAAAGGTGATGCATCACACCTGGGGTTGGAAGTCCTCTTCAACAGCACTCTCTCTGTCTCTCCGCTGTGAGCTACTCCTCTGCTTGTTCAAAACAATATTGACTGGATATGAAGATCTCTCTGATGCCATGGGGTAAATTTTTTTTAAATAATTGTATTCAGTCAAATATTAGAGCTATATTTCACACATTTGGGTTTTGAATATGCAATGCATTCAATTGACTATGAATAACACATCAACTACCCTTTCTCCTGACTCGTCCATGTGTCTTCTTCAGCTCGCTCTCCATCATTTGACACTTCCTTTTCAGTACATCAATATCTCGCTGGCTATGGGTAATTTCCAAACGTATAACTGCACAGCTATCATCTACACGTTGGTTTATTTCTGCTACAGCTGCTTTAGCTAATACCTCCATAATAGATAACAACTGCGCCTGAAAATTGCTGCTGGCCATCTTGTCCAGCCCAAATTACAGATTTGTACTCTCAATTTCCAAGCTAATGTGCACTAAACAATCCGTAGATGTTCATAAATGGCAACAATGTCTGAATTGGAGATGCGTGCACAATTGCAATCGCATTTCCGTTCAACTCGTGACGTAAGTATTTATTACCGTAAATATGAGACTACAACATGCCTTCATATTGCTGGAATTATCACTGGCAAGACAAATACACTACCAGGGTCTATTCTAGTCTGCATGTAGGGTAGACATATCTATTGAATAATAAAATCATTTTTACTATCTGAATAATGAATTCAGACCATAAAACGTATTCTGTTTTAGTCAATTGTTATTGCTACATGTAGGGGAGAGTGCAGTGCAATGCAGTGGCTCACATGCATGGTTTTTAATGCATAAAAGGCTATATATGCATAATGCATGTTGCACTGTGGTAAAACGTAAAATGCAAAAACACGTTCTTCAACCATTCATAAAAACTCATGGTTTATATATGATCAGATATTGTCATCGACACAACCTAATGAAACCATTTAGAACATGTGGTATGGTATTTATTAAATGATAGAAAAAGGTTTATAACTTGTTAGACACACAGCTGGGGAACAAAGATGATAAACTAGTTTAATGTAAACTTCATTTAATAATACTGTATATTTCAAGTAACTATTGCATTATTCATGCATTATAGCGGAGGTTATTCTCTTAGGGATTATAAGGCACATGCATATACTCCCCTATTTATTATTTTGGACAATGAAGCTAAAACTTTTAATTTGGCTCTATACTCCAGCATTTTGGATTTGAGATCAAATACTTTATATCAGGGGACAGTACAGAATGTCACCTTTTATTTGAGGATATTTAATGCATATCTGTTTATGCACGTCATATATCTAGTCACCCCATTTAGAATAATAATTTGGGGGGTGATTATATTTGTCTCACAAGTGTGTAATGAAAATGTATTTCTTGCATATCCCACCTGCCCGAGACACCCGCAGGGAGTGGGGTCACAGGCAGGGTCTCCATTGTACAGCGCCCCTGGAGCAATTTGGATTAAATGCCTTGCTCAAAGGCACAAGGGCGAAAGATGTTTCACCTTGTCGGCTCCTTTATTCGAACCAGCAACCTGCGGTTACTGGCCTAATGCTCTAATCTCGAGGCTGCCTGCTGCCCCCATTTGAAGGTGTCATAAGTATTTTGGACAAATTCACTTAGTTTATTTAATTTAGTCAAAAGTTTAGTATTTGGTCACATATTCCTACCAAGCAATGACAACATCAAGCTTGTGACTATACAAACTTGTTGGTTTCATTTGCAGTTTGTTTTGGTTGTTTCGGATGATGTTGTGGCCAATATAAATTAATGGTAAATAATATATTGTGTCGGAGTCACTTATTGTAAATTAGAACATTATTAAGAATAAGAATATAATCTACATTAATGTGGATGCTACCATGATTACGGATAATCCTGAATGAATCGTGGATAATGATGAGTGAGAAAGTTACAGATGCACAAAGATCATGCCCCCAAAACATGCTAACCTCTCACCACTACCAATAACATGGGAGGTTAGCATCTTTTGGGTGGCATGATATTTATGCCTCTAACTTTCTCACTCATCATTATCTATGATTAATCCATGATTATCCGTAATAGTGGTAGCATTCACATTAATGTAAAAGGGTTCAGAAACATATTCTATTCTTATTTACAATAAAAGTGACTCCAAAATGACACAATACATTATTTACCATTACTTTCTACTGGGCACAACATAATCCGAAACACAACCAAAACAAACTGCAAATGCATCCAACAAGTTTGTAGTCACAAGCTTGATGTAGCGATTGTGTGCTAAGAATATGGGACCAAATACTAAACGATTGACAAAATGTAATACATCATATGGGAATTTGTCCAAATACTTATGCCACCTTATAATGTGGGGGACTAGATACATACAGTGCTTTCATTTCTAAACGGTAAAACATATGTATGAAAATACCCTCAAATAAAAGATGACATTCAGTACATTCAGTCGCCTCATATATAACATTGTATCTCAAATCCAAAATCCTAGAGTATAGAGCCAAATTAAAAGTTTTAGCTTCACTGTCCAAATAAATACGTAGGGGAGTATATCAGTAGAGGTATTAGATACAAAAAGTAAGCACATCAGATAGTGTAGAAGATAGCAAGTAATGTTGATTCAGCTACATTTTCACATTGAAAGTGTTTTCAAAACGTAATGCAATTATGAACTATTTGTTCTATCTGTTCTGAGACTACATTAAACTTGTGTGTGGATCCCCAGGGTATGCGGGTACCACATATTGAGACACTGGACTCTCTCCTATGTGAGTTCTCTGATGTGACGTCATGTTGGAGCGCTGGGTGAAGCATTTCCCACACTGTGTGCACTCATAGGGCTTCTCCCCGCTGTGGACCACAGCATGTCTGATCAGGTTGCACTGCTTGGTGAAACTCCTGCCACACTGTTCGCAGGTGTACGGTTTCTCGCCGGTGTGACTCCGGAGGTGTTCTTTGAGCTGCCAGAAACGTGGGAAGCTCTTCCCACAGAAAGTGCAGCTGAAACGCCTCTCGGTGGTGCCGCCCGACCTCCACTGAGTCCTCATTCTCTTCACCATGTTAAAACTACTGCGACTCAGGCTGTATCCAGAGAAGGTGGAGGTGGTGGCCATGTTTGACCCTGTCATGCATTCACTCAATCTCACTGTTGATTCTGAAGCCCCGTATTGATGCTGCCTTGGCTGTAGAGCTGAACTATTTCCTTCATTATTTGAGTTCAGCCTCTCACTGCTCTCTCCCTCTGGCATCTGTTGTCTAGTCTCATCAGCCAATGTCCTGACATGTCTTGTCATGTGTTTTTCTGCACTGAACATGTTAGCATGTGGTTTCCATATAGAAGAGTGAAGCGATGGCCCTACATCATCTGTCATAGTAGGAACGGATGGCAGCCCACTATGAGATGGGAAAATTGAGATATTCTGAGAGTACTCTTCTGTGGCATGAAAGGAGAAATCTGGGTGACCATCAGGGTCAGTGTCTCTGCCTGGATCCACAGAGGTCGACAGCTGCCCATCAGTCTCATCCATGACAAACTGGTCAGGTCCTGCCAGGGCCGTGGTCTGATCCAGCTCCTCCTCTTTCTCATTCTTCACCTTCACTAGGTCTAGTGAGTCTTTGTCCTCGTCCTGCCGGTGCTGCTCTGTGCTGAACACTTCTGTAGACACAAGCCAGGGTGTTCCTGGTTCCTCTGGACGATTAGAAATGGGGTAATGTTCCACTGAGTCTTCGGGAGATATGTTGGGTTGTGTGATGAACTCCTCATCACAGTGCTGTTGCTCAAAGGATGGTGGTTTCCCAGGCTTGGAACCAGACTCTAAAGATTTGGGGATAAACATAAAATAAACATTACAAAAGACCCTTAACAGTTGGAAAACATGACTGCTTTAGAACTGACTGTGTGTGTAAGTGTGCTCCATATGCCAGAACATAAAACACCCAACACTAATGTAGCAATTTGGGATGTGCATACCACCACACCCACACAGTCTTCCATAGACAGACAGAGCAGTACCCCTTATGGTTGAACCCACCCTCTCCAGTGACCCTGAGCTCTTCCTGAGGGTCAGTCTTCCACACGTCCTCTGCTGTCTCCTCATCTTTGATCAGTATGGGTTCAGTCTCCACTCTCTGCTCCACATCTGTAGGCTGTAACAGGGGACTGAGGTTATTACTCTGGACACACCATATATTTATTTGTATTACCTTTATTTAACCAGGAAAAGCCCATTGAGACACAGTCTTTGAACAATTTACACTGAACATTTCACAAAAACTGGAAGAACTGTGCAGATGTAAAGTTTGGTAACAGAATTACGGTAAAATTTTCCCTAGTTTGCCACATTTTTAAAATATCTGCTCCGAATTAAGATTCAAAGATGTCTGCAGAAGGAATGGGGTGTCAGCTATGACACCTTGAGTAAAAAAAAAAAAGTGGTTATTGAACTACAGTAGATTAAGTGGATTTACATCCGGTAATGGAATTACATCATGGGTCCCTGATCTGTACTATACAGAAATGAATAATTATGGATATGAATATCATTCTCTTCATGGTGATGTATCCTGAATAGGTACACAAAGGTAGAAATATGCAATATCCTTGTTTTGCAATGGTGTAAAAAGTACCCAATTATCGTACTTGAGTAAAAGTAAAGATACCTTAATAGAAAATGACTCAAGTAAATGTGAAAGCCACCAAGTAAAATCCTACTTGAGTAAACATGTAAAAGTATTTGGTTTTAAATTTACTTAAGTATCAAAAGTAAAAGTATAATTAATTTCAAATTCCTTATCTTACGCAAACCAGACGGCACTATTTTCTTGTTTTTTTAATTTATGGATAGCTAGGGGCATGCTCCAACACTGAATTAGACCATTCCTGTCCTGCTAAGCATTCAAAATGTAACGAGTACTTTTGGGTGTCAGGGAAAATGTATGGAGTAAAAAGTACATAATTTTCTTTAGGAATGTAGTGAAGTAAAAGTTGTCAAAAATATAAATAGTAAAGTAAAGTACAGATACCCAAAAAAAACTACTTAAGTAGTACTTTCAAGTATTTTTACTTAAGTACTTTACACCACTGTTGTTTTGTATATTTGGGTATTATTCTACACACTGGCTATTATTGTAATGAGCTCCGCCCCCAAACACCACCACATTTGGTTGGTCCAGACCTGACCAAATCTGAAACAATCGTAGACATCTATGTTTCACAAGTTTGGGCATCACAGTACAGTTCCAAAACCGTACCTCAAGCGATGCATAGTAATGTAGCGTCCCCTGTACAGAAGACGCCTTCGTCCAATGATTGTTATGTGTAATGGAATGGAACTGCGAGTCATGATCAAGGGCTACACCTGGGGTTGAGAGTCCTCTTCAACAGCATTCTCTCCGTCTCTCCACTGTGAGCTACTTCTCTGCTTATTCACAACGATCTTGACTGGATATGAAGATCTCTCTGATGCCATGGAATAAAATAAAAAAAGAGGAAAATATTCAGTCAAATATTAGGGCTATTCAGACATTTGGGTTTTGCATATACAATCAATTTACCATGAATAACGGATAAATCAACTACCTTTTCTCTTGACTCGTCCTCGTGTCTTCTTCAGCTCGCTCTCCATCATTTGACACTTCCTTTTCAGTATATCAATATCTCGCTGGCTTTGGGTCATTTCCAAGCGTATAACTGCACAGCTATCATCTACACGTTTGTTTATTTCTGCTACAGCTGCTTTAGCTAATACCTCCATAACGGATACCAACTGTGCCTGAAAATTGCAGCTGGCCATTTTGTTAAGATCCAAATTACAGATGTGTATTCTCTGTGTGAAGTAAGTTGTATACAATTTCCAAGCTAATGTGCGATAAACAACCCGTAGATGTTGATAAATGGCAACAATGTGGGAAATGCGTGCGCAATTGCATTTCTTGGTCGGCTTCTTCTTCTTCTTCTTCTATGGTATTATGGCGGTCCGCAAACATACGTTAGATGTGCATGCCGCTGTGTTGTTATGCGTTAATAACATGAAGACTACGTTACCCAGCAGGCTATGCGAGGGGGGGTGGGGGGGGAATTGTAGTATGGCTACACAGGGAGATTGCTAGCTAAAGTATCAGTTTATTAAAAGTAGTTCAACCTACGCCCCGGTTTGTCATTATTCAAAGGAACAAACATAACAGCCGCCACCTACTGTGTGGGGTGAAAACTGGGGAACTTTAACGCAGAAAAAACATAGGGAAATAGGGAAAGGGTGAAAAATATATGTCTACCCCAATCCCTTTAGGCGCTACTTCGACCTCCTTCACCTTCACAGGGCACTCTTGAAACTCGGGCACGTGGTTCCCACCACAAATGCAGCACGGTGTATCCATCCAATGACTCCTTCACAACATATTTATATATGATCAAATATTGTCATCTACACAACCTAATGAAACCATTCTGAAAATGTGGTATGGTATTTATTAAAGGACAGAAAAAGGTATATACACACTGAACAAAAATATAAATGCAACACACAAGAATTTCAAAGATTTTACTGAGTTACAGTTCATATAAGGAAATCACAAATCAGTCAATTGAAATAAATTCATTAGGCCCTAATCTATGGATTTCACATGACTGGGAATACAGATATGCATCTGTTGGTCACAGATACCTTTAAAAAAGGTAGGGGCGTGGATCAGAAAACCAGTCAGTATCTGGTGTGACCACCATTTGCCTCATGCAGCACAACACATCTCCATTGCATAGAGTTGATCAGGCGGTTGATTGTGTCCTGTGGAATGTTGTCCCACTCCTCTTCAATGACTGTGCAAAGTTGCTGAATATTGGCAGGAACTGGAACACGCTGTCCTACACGTGGATCCAAAGCATCCCAAACATGCTCAATTGGTGACATGTCTGGTTAGTATGCAGGCCATGGAAGAACTGGGACATTTTCAGATTCCAGGAATTGTGTACAGATCCTTGCAACATGGGGCCGTGCATTATCATGCTGAAACATGAGGTGATGGCGACGGATGAATGGCACGACAATGGGCCTCAGGATCTCGTCATGGTATCTCTGTGCATTCAAATTGCCATTGATAAAATGCAACTGTGTTCGTTGTCCGTAGCTTATACCTACACATACCAGAATCCCACCACCACCATGGGGCACTCTGTTCACTCCAAAACGACACAAGTTTATTATTTGGTCCCATATTCCTACCATGCAATGACTACTCTACAAACTTGGATACATTTGCAGTTTATTTGGTTGTGTTTCAGATTATGTTGTGTATGGTAAATAATGTATTAATACACTAAGTACTTATGACACTTTCAAATGGGGGGACTAGATACATAAAGTGCATTCATTTCTAAACAGTAAAACAGATATGTATGAAAATACCCTCAAATTGACATTCAGTTCTGTCGCATCATAAAACTTTTGATCTCAAATCCAAAATGCTGGAGTGTCCAAATACATACATAGGGGAGTGTATCAGCAGAGTTGGCAACCTCACACTCACCATTTATGACACCATTGTCTCGCCATCCCCCCACACACGCAACCTTGGCATCATCCTGGACTCCACACTCCTTCGACCACCACATCCGACACTGTCAAATCCTCATTCTTCCACCTCCACAATATTGCCAAAGTCAGGTCCTTTCTCTCCCTTCCTTTCGCTGAAACCCTCATCCACACATTCATCACCTCCCGTGTCGACTACTGCAACTTACTACTCTCCGGCATCAACGCAAGCCTCCCTATATAAGCTCCAAATGGTTCAGAACTCTGCAGCCCGACTCTTTAACCACACTAAGTCCTCGCAACACATGCCCCCTGTCCTCCATGAACTCCACTGGCTCCCTGTCTCCCAACTTATTAACTACAAGATCCTCCTTCTGACCTACAAAGCCCTTCACCACCTTGCCCGCTCTCCGACCTTCTTCTCCCCTACCAACCCACACGCTCACGTTCCATCACAGCAGGCCACCTTGCCGTTCCCAATTCCAAGCTCCAGAGCTCCAGATCTTCGGCGACAGGGCCTTCTCCAGGGTTGCACCAAGGCTCTAGAACTCCCTCCCACCAGCCATCTGTGACTGAGAACATCACCATCTTTCAGTCCCTCCTAAAGTCCCACCTCTTCAGCATAGCCTACTCCTTGTGACACTTTTGAATGCGAGTCAAGAGAAATAAAGGTATGAGTTTTTTCGCTCCTTCGCTCCTGCCTGCCGAACACCAGCCCTTACCGTCGTTAACAGAACTGAGGGAAAACTGCCTGACAGGAAGGGTTGAAGGACTGTGTCTACCGGTTGCCCCCGCCTCACGCTAGCACAGCAGGCGGGAGGCTGGGGCGACACCATGTGCTAGCTAACTAGCTAGCTTGTTAGTGACACCATGTGTTAGCTTGCTAGTTAGCTAGCACACAGTGTCGCCCACTCCTCCCGCGTGCTGGAGAAAACTGTGCCTGACAGGCGTGGGCGAAGGACACTGTCTACCGGTGTCTCCCCCGCTTATCGCTAGCACAGCAGGTGGAAGGATGGGGGGGCCACCATGTGCTAGCTAACTTGCTAGTTAGCTGGGACAATGTGTGCTAGCTAACTTGCAGTATAAAGAGGGGTTCCTGCAGATGCAGGAATGCCCACATACAGGAACGCCACGAATTGCAGGCCGCAATTGTGCCCTTCAAGAGTTTTGTTATCTGCCACACCCCCTTAGAATCAGCAGTTGTATTGTCGGAGGAGTAAAGCATGCACACATTTAAAGAGGAACTTCCTCCTAGAACCAACTTCTCTGGTTTAAACGGCCTATGTGGCATCGATATGAGTCAAAAACATACATTCTAGTGTCAACATTTTCTACAAAGTGTAAATAGGCACATTTTGTACCACCAGACAAAATGGTGATACAGTATTTTTATCGGCTGTGAATGACAATAGAAGATGAAAGACAAGTGTAATATTTGTACATTGTTATATTAGAAGAACACTTTCTACAGTATTATGTGAATTATGGTTTATTCTACATGGAACCATTACACTTGCAAGTTATCAAAACACTTTGTTTAGAATATCTACATAAGTTCAGCAATTGCACTCTTCTCATATTCCTCTGTAGGTTACTAACCGATTCAAAGCTTCTTCCTGGAGGAAGCTTGGTCAGTAGCTACATAATAACAGCTGTTGCACGAAATCTAATATTAAGGAAGTCTCAAGGTTTTGCTCGCCTGAGGTAGAGTTTCTCATGATAAGCTGTGCTCTGACCAACTGGCAAGTGTCTTCACTGACATGTTCAACCTGTCCCTGACTGAGTCTGTAATACCAACATGTTTTAAGCAGACCACCATAGTCCCTGTGCCCAAGAACACTAAGGTAACCTGCCTAAATGACTACCGACCCGTAGCGCTCACGTCTGTAGCCATGAAGTGCTTTGAAAGGCTGGTCATGGCTCACATCAACAACATTATCCCAGAAACCCTAGACCCACCCCAATTTGCATACTACCCCAATAGATCCACAGATGATGCAATCTCGATTGCACTCCACACTGCACTTTCCCACTTGGACAAAAGGAACACCTAGGTGAGAATGCTATTCATTGACTACAGCTCAGCGTTCAACACCATAGTGCCCTCAAAGCTCATCACTAAGCTAAGGACTTTGGGACTAAACACCTCCCTCTGCAACTGGATCCTGGACTTCCTGATGGGCCGATCCTCAACACGGGGGCCACTCAGGGTTGCGTGTGCAGTCCCCTCCTGTACTCCCTGTTCACCCATGACTGCATGTCCAATCACGACTCCAATACCATCATTAAGTTTGCCGATGACACAACAGTGGCAAGCCTGATCACCGACAACAATGAGAGGTCAGCGATCTGGCCGTGTGGTGCCAGGATAACAACCTCTACCTAAACATGATCAAGACAAAGGAGATGATTGTGGACTACAGGAAAAGGAGGACCGAGCACGCCCCCATTCTCATCGATGGGGCTGTAGTGGAGCAGGTTGAGAGCTTCAGGTTCCTTGGTGTCCACATCACCAACAAACTATCATGGTCCAAACACACCAAGATAGTCGTGAAGAGGGCACGACAAAGCATATTCCCCCCCAGGAGACTGAATAGATTTGGCATGGGTCCTCAGATCCTCAAAAGGTTCTACAGCTGCACTACTGAGAGCATCCTGACTGGTTGCATCACCGCCTGGTATGGCAACTGCTTGGTATCTGACCGTAAGGCACTACAGAGGGTAGTGCGTACGGCCCAGTACATCACTGGGGCCAAGCTTCCTGCCATCCAGGACCTCTATACCAGGCGGTGTCAGAGGAAGGCCCTAAAAATGGCCAACGACTCCAGCCACCCTAGTCAGACTGTTCTCTCTGCTACCGCACGGCAAGCGGTACCGGAGCGCCAAGTCTAGGTCCAAAAGGCTTCTTAACAGCTTCTATCCCCAAGCCATAAGACTCCTGAACAGCTAATCAAATGGCTAGCTGCTACTCTGTTTATTATCTATGCATAGTCACTTTATCTCTACCTACATGTACATATTACCTCAACTAACCTGTGCCCCTGCACATTGACTCTGTACCGGTACCCCCTGTATATAGCCTCGCTGCTGTTATTTTACTGCTGCTCTTTCATTATTTGTTCTTTTTTTACCTATCTATTTTTTACTTAACACTTATTTTTCTTAGAACTGCATTGTTGGTTAAGGGCTTGTAAGTAAGCATTTCACTGTAAGGTCTACACCTGTTGTATTCGGCGCATGTGACAAATACAATTTGATTTAATTTGATAGTGGTATAAGAAGAGTGCCAACTTCCTACATCTGACTGTTTTTATTTAACTGCCTGCTGGACCCATGGGTTGAGGCCAACTCTGTCATATCCAGGATGGAGTGTCATGCACTCTACCCCGCCTATCACCTGACTGCACCTGTCCATAACCAGTAATACATTACATAGATGGAAGGGACTTCATCACCCACTGGAGACTTGAAGACAGAACCTCACCCAGAGAGATGTGCATGTCAGTGTGTGGTTAGACAGCCAAATCCTTAGAATAGACCAAAGAAATAGAATAGACTTCCCTGCTAGTTCTGGGACAGCTGAAGTTGTACCAAAGATGTGTATGCTCCTTGTTCTGTGGTTGTGCTCTACACAACGTATTTTCATTTGCGAAGTCGAGGCATACAGTCGTGGTCAAAAGTTTTGAGAATGACACATTAATTTTCACAAAGTCTGCTGCCTCAGTTTTTATGATGGTAATTTGCATATACTCCACAATGTTATGAAGAGTGATCAGATGAATTGCAATTAATTGCAAAGTCCCTCTTTGCCATGAAAATGAACTTAATCCCAAAAAAACATTTCCACTGCATTTCAGCCCTGCCACAAAAGGACCAGCTGCCATCATGTCAGTGATTCTCTCGTTAACACAGGTGAGAGTGTTGACAATAACAGACTGGAAGCTTTAAAAGGAGGGTGGTGCTTGAAATCATTGTTCTTCCTCTGTTAACCATGGTTACCTGCAAGGAAACATGTGCCGTCATCATTGCTTTGCACAGAAAAGGCTTCACAGGCAAGGAAGGATATTGCAGCTAGTAAGATTGCACCTAAATCAACCATTTATCGGATCATCAAGAACTTCAAGGAGAGAGGTTCAATTGTTGTGAAGAAGGCTTCATTGCGCCCAAGAAAGTCCAGCAAGCGCCAGGACCGTCTCCTAAAGTTGATTCAGCTGCGGGATCGGGGCACCACCAGTGCAGAGCTTGCTCAGGAATGGCAGCAGGCAGGTGTGAGTGCATCTGCACGCACAGTGTGGCGAAGACTTAGAGGATGGCCTGGTGTCAAGAAGGGCAGCGACGAAGCCACTTCTCTCCAGGAAAAACATCAGGAACAGACTGATATTCTGCAAAAGGTACAGGGATTGGACTGCTGAGAACTGGTGTAAAGTCATTTTCTCTGATTAATCCCCTTTCCGATTGTTTGGGGCATCCGGAAAAAAGCTTGTCCGGAGAAGACAAGGTGAGCGCTACCATCAGTCCTGTGTCATGCCAACAGTAAAGCATCCTGAAACCATTCATGTGTGGGGTTGCTTCTCAGCCAAGGGAGTGGGCTCACTCACAATTTTGCCTAAGAACACAGCCATGAATAAAGAATGGTACCAACACATCCTCCGAGAGCAACTTCTCCCAACCATCCAAGAACAGTTTGGTGACGAACAATGAATTTTCCAGCATGATGGAGCACCTTGCCATAAGGCAAAAGTGATAACTAAGTGGCTCGGGGAACAAAACATCAACATTTTGGGTCCATGGCCAGGAAACTACCCAGACCTTAATCCCTTTGAGAACTTGTGGTCAATCCTCAAGAGGCGGGTGGACAAACAAAAACCCACAAATTCTGACAAACTCCAAGCATTGATTATGCAAGAATGGGCTGCCATCAGTCAGGATGTGGGCCAGAAGTTAATTGACAGCATGCCAGGGCGGATTGCAGAGGTCTTGAAAAAGAAGGGTCAACACTGCAAATATTGACTCTTTGCATAAACTTAATGTAATTGTCAATAAAAGCCTTTGACACTTATGGAATGCTTGTAATTATACTTCAGCATACCATAGTAACATCTGACAAAAATATCTAAAAACACTGAAGCAGCAAACTTTGTGAAGACCAATACTTGTCATTCTCAAAACTTTTGACCACGACTGTACTGTCTTAATTAGCAAATCAATATGATAGCCTATTTACAGCAGAAAATATTTTGTCTTTGTAACAAACACACCCTTCGATTTTTTTGTTGTTGATACATTTATCTACACTCTAGCTGGCCATGTTTTGTGCAATGTCCACATGTAGCTTCCACCTGTAGGGATATTAGTTCTGCTAATTGTCCCCCGGGAATGATCTAACAACAGACATAACGAGAAATGGGACTAGACAAAACTAGCCTGTTATAGAATATTGTGTTGACATCAGAGCTGACTGAAGAAGGGATATTCAACACATTTGTTGATATCAAGTTGCAAGCTATTTTGTAGCAAGGTGTTGTAGACCTAGTGTCTCATGAAAAACATTCCAGACACTTCTTGCTATCTTGGCATACAGTGCCTGCAGAAAGAATTCACACCCCTGGACTTTTTCCACATTTTGCCTGAATTTAACATGGATTAAATAGAGATTGTGTCACTGGCCTACACACACACACACACACACACACACAATACCCCATAATGTCAAAGTGGAATTCTGTTTTTAGACATTTTTACTAATTAATTTTAAAAAATGAAAAGCTGAAATATCTTCAGTCAATAAGTATTCAACCCCTTTGTTATGGCAAGCCTAAATAAGTTCTGGAGTAAAACATTTCTTAACAAGTCACATAAGTTGCATGGGCTGGCAATAAGTGTTTAACATGATTTTTGAATGACTACTTCATCTGTCCCCCACACATACAATTATCTGTAAGGTCCCTCAGTTGAGCAGTGAACTTCAAACAGATTCAACCACAAAGACCAGGGAGGTTTTCCAATGCCTCACGAAGAAGGGTACCTATTGGTAGATGGGTAAAAATAAAAAAGCAGACATTGAATATCCCTTTGAGCATTAATTACACTTTGGATGGTGTATCAATACACCCAGTCACTACAAAAGATACAAGCGTCCTCAGTTGCCAGAGGAAGAAACCCACTCAGGGATTTCACGATGAGGCCAATGGTGACTTGTAGTTACTCCACAATACTAACCTAAATGACAGAGTGAAAAGAAGGAAGCCTGTACAGAATAAAAATATTCCAAAACATGCATCCTGTTTGCAATAAGGAACAAAAGTAAAACTGCAAAAAATGTGGCAAAGAATTAAACGTTATGTCCTGGATACAATAACAATAACTTATAACAAGGCCAAATATACACTGGAGTTGCTTAGCAAGACAACATTAAATGTTCCTGAGTGGCCTAGTTACAGTTTTGACAAATATTGCAAATATTGTACAGTCCAGGTGTGCAAAGCTGTTAGACTTACCCAGAAAGACTCACAGCTGTAATCGCTGCCAAAGGTGATTCTAACATGTATTGACTCAGGGGTGTGAATACTTATGTAAATTACATATTTCATTTAATACATTTGCAAAAAAAACTACATTTTCACTTTGTCATTATGGGGTAGTGTGTAGATGGGTAAAAAACAAACAATCATTTTGAATTCAGGCTGTAACACAAAGTGTGGAATAAGTCAAGGGATATGAATACTTTCTGAAGGCACTATAACTGATGACAGAGAAATATCAGCCAGCTAGATAGTTACAGCTCGCTAGTCTATCCCGAAGCTGTGCTAGCTAGCTAGCTGCTGTCAGGTTGGCTAAACACAAGGTCAACACAGGCTTTAGCCTACACATAGAACTGAATTAGCAGATCATCTTGAGATGGCGAGTCAGTCAAGAGGCGAGAAGTCAACTTAAAAACTTCTAAGTCTCCATAGCAGATAGCTTAGCTTAACTCGCTGTCACTAAGTTACTCACCACTGCCCTTGTTTGTTTGTTGTGATTGAATGGCAAAGAAATATCCACATTAAACCACAAAGACAACTATTTTGGGCTTCAGTAATGGCCGCTGCATTTCTTAATGAGCACCGGAACACAAGCAGAATCGGTGAGTGCAGTTCACCTTTAAAAATGATATGCTACTTATCCTTTTATCTATAAAAATGTCTTGCACAACTAACTTAAAAACAAATGATCACTTTACATTTATTTTGGGATCTATCCCTGTAAATGTCCTTTCCTGATGACGCTTGAGTGGATAAGGACTGTCATTACGTACAAGCACATTTTCATGCCCATCACTCTTCTCGCCACCTCCCCTATTACCTTTTCAAGAAGAGACGAGAGGACTGAGGACACATCACACTTTTCCCTACTTTAAGCCCCTCCCTCTTCTCTTTGTTTCATCTTTTAGTTTCTTCTTGCTGTTAGTCTGGTGTCGTGCAGTGATCTGTTTTTTTGTTGTTTAGTTTCTACAATTCTAAATCAACTTTGGGTAATTAAAAAGCTCTATATAGGTCCCATGTATTATTAATTTAAAAGCGCAGATTGACTCATAAAATCAATACGATTATTTATTATATAACATTGTTTTTATGATTGTGGTACAAATACACATTGTTACCAGTTGTAAATAGGTTTTAAAACGAAAGTGAGGAGCCATCAATAGTCAAACATGAAAACCATTTTACAAATCAATTGTGAGGAAAACATTTGAAAATGTCTCAAAATAACTTCTGTACCACATTTTCACATAAAGTGTTACAGAACAACTATGCAATTAAGTTCCATCTCATGAGACTACATTCAACTTTTGTGTGGATCCCCAGGGTATGCGGGCACCACGTATTGAGACACTGGACTCTCTACTATGTGAGTTCTCTGATGCGATGTCATTTTGGAGCGCCTGGTGAAGCATTTCCCACACTGTGTGCACTCATAGGGCTTCTCCCCGCTGTGGACCATAGCATGTCTGATCAGGTTGCACTGCTTGGTGAAACTCCTGCCACACTGTTCGCAGGTGTACGGTTTCTCTCCGGTGTGACTCCGGAGGTGTTCTTTGAGCTGGCAGAGACGCTGGAAACTCTTCCCACAGAAAGTGCAGCTGAAACGCCTCTCGGTGGTGCCGCCCGACCTCCACTGAGTCCTCATTCTCTTCACCATGTTAAAACTACTGCGACTCAGGCTGTATCCAGAGAAGGTGGAGGTGGTGGCCATGTTTGACTCTGTCATGCACTCACTCAATCTCACCGTTGCTTCTGAAGCCCTGTATTGATGCTGCATTGGCTGTAGAGCTAAACTATTTCCTTCATTATTTGAGTTCAGCCTCTCGCTGCTCTGTCCCTCTGGCATCTGTTGTCTAGTCCCATCAGCCATTGTCCTGATATGTCTTTTCATGTGTGATGCTGCACTGAACATGTTAGCATGTGGTTTCCATATAGAAGAGTGAAGCGATGGCCCCACATCATCTGTCATAGTAGGAACGGATGGCAGCCCACTATGAGATGGGAAAATTGAGATATTCTGAGAGTACTCTTCTGTGGAATGAAAGGAGAAATCTGGGTGGCCATCAGGGTCAGTATCTCTGCCTGGATCCACAGAGGTCCACAGCTGCCCATCAGTCTCATCCATAACAAACTGGTCAGGTCCTGCCAGGGCCGTGGTCTGATCTAGCTCCTCCTCTTTCTCATCCTTCACCATCACTAGGTCTAGTGAGTCCTCGTCCTCGTCCTGCCGGTGCTGCTCTGTGCTGAACACTTCTGTAGACGCGAGCCGGGGTGTACCTGGTTCCTCTGGACGATTAGAAATGGGGTAATGTTCCAATGAGTCTTCAGGAGATATGTTGGGTTGTGTGATGAATTCTTCATTACAGTACCGTTGCTCAAAGGATGGTGGTTTCCTAGGTTTTGAAACAGGCTCTAAAGATTTCGGGATAAACATGAAAAACATTACAAAAGACCCTTAACAGTTAGAACTGACTGTGTGTCCGTGCGCTCCATATGCCAGAACATAAAACACCCAACACCAATGTAGCAATTTTGAACGTGCATACCACCACACCCACACAGTCTTCCATAGACAGACAGAGCAGTACCCCTTATGGTCACACCCACCCTCTCCAGGGATCTTGAGCTCTTCCTGAGGGTCAGCCTTCCACACGTCCTCTGCTGTCTCCTCATCTTTGATCAGTATGGGTTCAGTCTCCACTCTCTGCTCCGCATCTGTAGGCTGTAACAGGAGACTGAGGTTATTACTCTGGACACAAACCATATCTAACCATTTTCATACTCATGAATCACACAAAAGCGATAAATTCTCCTGATATTCCAATAGCAGAATTGATCCAAGAGGTCAGGTCTCTATAGTTGTAAAAGGTGATGCATCACACCTGGGGTTGAGAGTCCTCTTCAACAGCCATCTCTCTGTCTCTCCACTGTGAGCTACTCTTCTGCTTGTTCAAAACAATCTTGACTGGATATGAAGATGTCTCTGATGCCATGGGGTAAAAACATGGAAAAGAATTGTATTCAGTCAAATATTAGGGCTATTCACACATTTGGGTTTTACATATGCAATCAATTTACTAGCCTGGAGACCCGACGTTAAATTTCATTGAATTCTACGTCGGGCATAAATGAGCATCTGGATCAGGAAAGTTTCCTCTCACAACCTATACAAGCCAGAATGTTGAATAAAATTATATTTTAACTTACTTTACTGGTTGTCCTTGTTGTTGTTGCTTTTGCAGGTAGGAAAAGCGGTACGGCAAGTGATACCGGAGTGCCAAGTCTGGGACCAAAAGGCTCCTGAACAGCTTCTACCCACCAAGCCATAAGACTGCTGAATAATTAATCAAATGGCTTCCCTGACTACTTGCACTGACTCTCTAGAACCGGCTCTATGCACACTCACTGGACTCCACACATACTACACACACATACACTACATAAGCTCACACAAAACACAGACAGATATATTGACGCCCCAAACACACAAAAACGCACACACTGACACTTTCACATACGCTGCTGCTACTCTGTTTATTATCTATCCTGACTGCCTAGATACTTTTAGCCCTACCTACATGTACATATTACCTCAACTACCTTGTACCCCTGCACATTACATTTACATTTTACATTTTAGTCATTTAGCAGACGCTCTTATCCAGAGCGACTTACAGTTAGTGAGTGCATACATTATTATTAAAAAATAAAATGATACTGGCCCCCCGTGGGAAACGAACCCACAACCCTGGCGTTGCAAACGCCATGCTCTACCAACTGAGCTACATCCCTGCCGGCCATTCCCTCCCCTACCTTGGATGACGCTGGGCCAATTGTGCGCCGCCCCATGGGTCTCCCGGTCGCGGCCGGCTATGACAGAGCCTGGATTCGAACCAGGATCTCTAGTGGCACAGCTAGCGATGCAGTGCCTTAGACCACTGCGCCACTCGGTTGAGACCGAGTTTCTTTCTTTGAGTTCCCAGCTGTCTCGAAAGCACCAATAATCTGAATACAGGTCACTCCATAGTGCTGCAATAGAACAGGTGAATAGGCACAGCACCCAAACAGCATCATTACATATAGTATCTCTGTAGTTTTCTCACCCAGACATGTAGTTCTTTATCCAGGGGTCAAACTCAAACATGGTGGGTCTAAATCAGGGCTGTTCTATTCCGGTCCTGGAGGGTCGAAACATCTGTTTTTTGTTTCTACCTGGTAGTTAATTGCACTCACCTGGTGTCTCAGATCTGAATTAGTCCCTTATTAGAATGACTGACATTGAACAGCCCTGGGCCCGGTTTCCCAAAAGCATCTTAAGGCTGAGTTTTCAAGACCACCAACAGTATACTAAGTAAGAGACCACAGTGTCATAATCACACCACATACCTGCTCTGTGCTTATAGTCGTTTCATTGCAGGAAGACTTTACGGAGATGCTGAGTACGTGGATGAGAACCACAATGGTTCTAATGATGAACTTAGCCTTAAAATGCTTTTGGGGAAACCAGGCCCTGGTCTAAATAATTGAGTGCTACCAGCCCCAGAGACCGCCTTGCCAGCACACCTGTCAGACACACTCACCCACCTGTCAGACATCTCCTTCCACTTGGTAAGCATCTTCCTGGGGCGTGTCTCTATAGGAAGGTCTAGTCTCTGACAGAAGTAGCCCACCACCCCCTGGTCCTCCAGTAGCAGAGGCACTCTGTAGATTGACGACACGTCTGCCACGCAGATCACCTGTTCAGGTTCTACATGACATTAACTCTGTACCGGTACTCATTGTATATAGTCTCGTTACTGTTATTTTATTGTGTTACTATTTTTAGCAAAACATTTTAGCACATTTTTCTTCCTTTTTTGGGGGGGAAAAGGCTCGTAAGTAAGCATTTCACGGTAAAGTCTAAACCTGTTGTATTCGGCGCATGTGACAAATACAATTTTATTGTGAGACAATATCCACAGGAAAGTATAATTAAATCAACCTTTCAAAGCGCTGGTAGGGCATTCAGATTTCTATCACCTGAAGCATGCACAAAACCATGTAAACACGTGCAAGAGCTTGGCAAGTATGCATGGTGGCGCGTATGTATTTTCATACATGCACGTGATAGAAATCTGATTATAAACTGGGTGGTTTGAGCCCTGAATTCTGATTGGCTGAAGGCCATGGTATATCAGACTGTATACCAAGGGCATGACAAAACATTTAGTTTTACTGCTCTAATTACATTGGCAACCAGTTTATAATAGCAATAAGGCTCCTAGGGGTTTGTGATATATGGCCAATATACCACGGCTAAGGGCTGTGTCCAGGCACTCCTCATTGCGAATAAGAACAGCCCTTAGCTGAGGTATATCGGCCATATACCACACCTCCTCGGGCCTTATTGCTTAAATAAACTACTAGCACTTTGAAAGTCGATTTAATTATACTTTCCTCTGGATCTCACGCATTCCTACCTGCCAATGGACCAACCGCACGGACAACCGGTAAAGTAAATTAAAATATATATATATATATATTACATTCTGGCTTGTAGAGATCGTGAGAGTCAACTTTCCTGATCCAAATGCTAATTTATGCCCGACGTTGAATCCAATACAATTCAACGTCGACAGGCTATACATTTATCATGAAAAATAACAAACTACCTTTTCGTCCTCGTTTCTTCTCCAACTCGCTCTCCATCATTTGCCACTTCCTTTTCAATACATCAATATCTCGCTGGCTTTGGGTCATTTCCAAACGTATAATCGCACAGCTATCATCTACACGTTTGTTTATTTCTGCTACAGCTGCTTTAGCTAATACCTCCAGAATGGATACCAACTGCGCCTGAAAATTACAGCTCGCCATCTTGTCCAGCCCAAATTACAGATGCGTATTGCCTGTGTGAAGTAAATAGTATTCAATTTCCAAGATAATGTGCAATAAACAATCCGTATCTGTTGATAAATGGCAACAATGTAGTGAAGCGGGAGATAAGTGCGCAATTGCAATCGCTGCTCTTCTTCTATGGTATAATGGCGTTAACAACAATTTGATGTGTATTCCGCCACCTACTGTGCGGCTGAATAATAAAGATACTAAAAAAATGAAATAATGTGGGTAAAAAATAAATCTAATATCATACAAACTGACAAAAAATAAATTAACTAAACTAAATCAACCTGCTTTTGTGTAAAAAAAAAATCATAATAAAAAAAAATCAAATCAGGTCCCTTCACAGGCTCAAAAGACTCCTGTGAGGGCGGGACATTTCCTAGCTACAATGGTCCTTGCAGTGATTCTGCCTTGAAGTCTTGGAGCCACTGCTATCGCGTGAAGGTAAGTATTTATTACCGTAAATATGAGACTGCAACAGCCCTTCAAAAATTGTATAAATTAACACCGGCCAGAAAATAACAGGGTATATTCTAATCTGCATATACAGTGTAGGGTAGCCATAACTATTGACAAAAAAAAAGAAGACGTTTTACGATCTGAATAAAGAATTCAGATCCTAAAACGTATGATCTTATTAGTCAATATACTGTATATGGTTACATGTCGGGGAAAGTGCAGTACAATGCACAGTGCCTTCATAAAGTATTCACACCCCTTGACATTTTCCACATGATGTTACATTTTCCACTGATGGGCGGCAGGTAGCTTAGTGGGTAAGAGCGTTGTGCCAGTAACCGAAAGGTCGCTGGTTCTAATCCCCGAGCCGACTAGGTGAAAAATCTGTCGATGTGCCCTTAAGCAAGGCACTTAACCCTAATTGCTCCTGTAAGTCGCTCTGGATAAGAGCGTCTGCTAAATGACTAAAATGTAAAATGTTACGTGACAGCCTGAATTAAAAATGGATTACATTTAGATTTTGTATCACTGGCATACACACAATGCCCCATAATGTCAAAGTGGAATTATGTTTTTAGACATTTTTACAAATTAATTAAAAATGAAAAGCTGAAATGTCTTATGGCAAGCCTAAATAAGTACAGGAGTAAAAATGTGCTTAAGTCACATAAGTTGCATGATTTTTGAATGACTACCTCATATCTGTACCCCACACATACAATTATCTATAAGGCGCCTCAGTTGAGCAGTGAATGTCAAACACAGATTCAATCACAAAGACCAGGGAGGTTTTCCAATGCCTCACAAAGAAGGGCACCTATTGGTAGATGGGTAAAAAACATTCTAAAAGCAGTCATTGAATATCCCTTTGAGCATGGTGAAGTTAATAATTACACTTTGGATGGTGTATCAATACACCCAGTCACTACAAAGATAAAGGCGTCCTTCCTAACTCAGTTGCGAGATGAAGGAAACCGCTCAGGGATTTCACCATGAGGCCAATGGTGACTTTAAAACAGTTACAGAGTTTAATGGCTGTGATAGGAGAAAACGGAGGACAGCTCAACAACATCGTAGTCAGTGGTGGAAAAAGTACCCGATTGTCATACTTGAGTAAAAGTAAACATACCTTAATAGAAAATGACAAGTCACCCAGTAAAATACTACTTGAGTAAAAGTATTTGGTTTTAAATATACTTATCAAAAGTAAAATAATAGCAAATTCTTCACATTAATTAAGCAAACCACACGGGATAATGTTCTTGTTTTTTTTAGCCAGGGCCACACTCCAACATTCAGACATAATTTACAAATGAAGCATTTGTGTTTAGTGAGTCTAACTGATCAGATGCGGTTGGGATGACCAGAGATGTTCTCTTGATAAGTGCGTGAATTGGACCATTTTCCTGTCCTGCTAAGCATTCAAAATGTAACAAGTACTTTCGGGTGTCCGAGTAAAAAGTGGAGTGAAAAGTCCGTTATTTTCTTTAGGAATGTAGTGGAAAAGTAAAAAGTTGTCCAAAATATAAATAGTAAAGTTAAGTACAGATGCCCCAAAAATCGACTTAAGTAGTATAAGTAATTTTTGCTTAAGTACTTTACACCACTGATGGAAGTTACTCCACAATACTAACCTAAATGACAGAGTGAAAAGAAAGAAGCCTGTACAGAATAAAAATATCCCAAAACATGCATCCTGTTTGCAATAAGGCACTATAGTAAAACTGCTAAAGAAATTAACTTTATGTCCTGAATAGAACACGTTTGGGGCAAATCCAACACAACAGATCACTGAGTACCACTCTTCATATTTTCAAGCATGGTGGTGGCTGCATTATGTTATGGGTATGCTTGTCATCGGCAAGGCCTAGGGAGTTTTTTTTAGGACAAAAATAAACAGAATAGAGCTAAGCACAGGCTAAATCCTAGAGGAAAATCTTGTACAGTCTGCTTTCCAACAGACACTGGGAGACAAATCTATATTTCAGCAGGACACTTACCTAAAACACAAGGCCAAATATACACTGGAGTTGCTTAGCAATACGACATTGAAAGTTTCTGTGCAGCCTAATTACAGTTTTGACATAAATCGGCTTGAAAATCTATGGCAAGTCATGAAAATGGCTGTCTAGCAATGATCAACAACCAATTTGACAGAGCTTGAAGAATTTTTAAAAGAATGTGCAAATATTGTATAATCCAGGTGTGCAAATTTGCTGTAATTGCTGCCAAAGGTAATTCTATGTATTGACTCAGGGGTGTGAATACTTTCTGTATTTCATTTTCAATAAACTTGCAAAAATGTCTGAAAACATGTTTTCACTTTGTAATTTGTCATTATGGGGTGCTGAGAGAGAAAAAACAATTTAATCCAGTTTGAATTCAGGCTGTAACAAAACAAATGTGGAATAAGGTCAAAAGGTATGAATACTTTCTGAAGGCACTGTACATAAGAGTTTTGTTCCAAAAGGCTATATCCACCAAATTTTCACGTGTTTTTTCATCAGAAATGATTGCTTATGGGTACCTTGTACCTTCATGTGTGTGTAAAATATTACTGTTCTCAGATGTTTTAGTCATCGATTTTAGATGTGTATTAAAATGGGTTTTGTAAAACGCTATATATCCATTGTTTAGCTGGAATGGAATGTTCGTATCCTGTATATTTGACTGTTGACTCACCTAGCGATCTTAAGATGAATGTACTAACTAAGTCGCTCTGGATAAGAGCATCTAAATGACTAAAATGAAAATATTTTAGTACAGATCTTATTACTGTATTGATTCATTTTTTTAAATGTTTGATATTGATGTCACTAATGTATCATTTGTACAGTTATTTATAAAAATATCGTTATTTGTTACTTTTGACTGTAAAACATAGCAGTAATACGTATAATTATAATATATATTTTTATTTTATTTCTCTGAGAGAGGTGGATATAGCGTTTTGCAACAAAACATTATTATTTGTCTCTGAAATGAAACCATCAAGTCAAGTGATAGATTTCAAACAAATACATCGGTCATTGAACAACCATGTCATGATTAGTTGGTGAAAAAAACACACCAATCTCTCTCTTTAAACAATAGAAGCTAATATACCAACATGCCTGAAAATTGACACATAGCGTTTTGTAATGAAACTCTTCATATACAATCCCTTACGTATTTATTTGGACAGGGAAGCTAAAACTTTTGGCTTTATACTCCAGCATTTTGGATTTGAGATCAAACGTTCCCTATGAGGCGACAGTACAGAATGTCACCTTATATTTGAGGGTATATTCATACATATGTTTTACCGTTTAGAAATGAATGCACTTTACGCATTTAGTCCCCCCATTTGAAGGGGTCATAAGTATTTGGACAAATTCACTTATAGTGTATTACATTTTGTCAAATGTTTAGTATTTGGTCCCATATTCCTAGCACGCAATGACTAAATCAAGCATGTGACTTGTTGGATGCTTGTGCAGTTTGTTTTGGTTGTAATTCGGATTATGTTGTGCACAATAGTAATGAATAGTAAATAATGTATTGTGTCATTTTGGAGTCACTTACATTGTAAATGAGAATAGAATATGTTTCATAAAAAATAAAAAGTTTTTTTAAATAAAACTGAGGAGCCCTTAACAGTCAAACATGAAAATCATTTCACTAATGAAGTAGGAGGAAATGCTTGTCAAAATCTCTCAAAATACCTTTCCCCATAGAAAGCTAGCAAAAAAATATGCAATTCTGAACTATTTGTTCCATCTGGTCAGAGACTACATTAAACTTGTGTGGATCCCCAGGGTATGCGGGTACCATGTTTTGAGACGTTGGAGGCGGTTTATGGTAGAGAAATTCATATTCAATTCTCTGTTCTCTGGCAACAGCTCTGGTGGACATTTCTGCAGTCAGCATGCCAATTGCACGCTCCCTCAAAACTTGAGACATCTGTGGCATTGTGTTGTGACAAAACTGCACATTTTAGTGGCCTTTTATTGCCCTCAGCACAAAGTGCACCTGTGTAATGATCATGCTGTTTAATCAGCTTCTTGATATGCCACACCTGTCAGGTGGATGGATTATCTTAACGTTTTGATAACCATGTAAATCTCTCTCGGACAAGGTGACTTTTATTAATATATTTGGCTCTATTTACTCTAAGATTCGAAAATGCTAAATAGCATCAACGTAAACATAATCCAAAACTTCAAATCCCTGCAAGCCCCTGCACGTCATCTCTAACTGACGCCTTCGCTAACAGGTATTGTTTCAATTTACAACTTGCAGAAGACAGTTCACAGAATTGTCCATTTAAATACATTTGGCCAATTTATTCATTACTACATTTAACTAACATAGTTAATCCAGAGATTCTTACCTTTGTCTCGATTTGGCAGTCCTGTCCAGATCATCATGGCATTTGTAGTTCTTTATGATAGCCACATTAGCAGCTAATTAACATTGCATTTTTGGGGGGTAAATACAGGCAAATATATTGATAAAGTCACCTTGTCCTATAGATATTTACACGGTTATCAAAACATCATCCCGAGGTAAGCCTACACCAAACACAGCCCTTATTTTAAGTTTTAAGAACAATTAATGGTGGAAAAACAATTGAAACCATTTCCCTGTTTGACCGCTAGGTTTTATGGATATTATGACTCATACTGTGGTAATCTATTCTTTAGTAGGCAAACTAAGACTTCTTCCCCTTCTTGATAGCCCCCTTTTGGAGAGGAAGCACAAGTGTATCCTAGCGCAGAAGAGTTTTGATATCTGCCACACACCCTTTGAATCAGCTGTTGTATTGTCGTTGGAGAAAAGCATGCATACATTTAAAAACGATATGCTAATTATCCTTTATCTATAAAATGTATTGCACAACTAACTTAATTCGTAAAAAAAAAATCACTTTACATATTTATTTTTGGAATCCACCTCGGAAAACATCATTTGCCTGATGACGTGCGAGTGGATAAGGACCGTCTCATTTCATAAAAGCACATTCTCGTCCACATCACTCTCCTCGCCCCCTCTCCTCCATTACCTTTGACCTTTTCAAAAGCAGGCGAGAGAGGACTAGGGAGAAGACGCAGGAGTTGAGCAAATCTAATTGACAAAAGGCCCTACACAGACACATAACACTCCTTTCCCTACTTTAAGCCCCTACCCCCTTCTCTTTGTTTCATGTTTTTCTCCCTGCTGTTTTTGTTTGTTTCTACAATTGTAAAGCGACTTTGGGTCATTGAAAAGCGCTATATAGGTCCCATGTATTATTATTATTATTATTATTGATCTAAAAGCGCAGATTGACTCTTATAAAATCAAGTCGTCAAACAAGAAAACCACAAATCAATTGGGAGGAAAAGCTTGTCAAAATACCTTCTGTACCACATTTTCACATAGAAAGTGTTACAGAAAAACTATTAAATGATGTTCCAATTTGTTCCATCTGTCCATGACTGTAAGTCGCTTTGGATAAAAGCGTCTGCTAAATGGCATATTATTATTATTTCTGAGACTACATTAAACTTGTGTGTGGATCCCCAGGGTATGCGGGTACAATGTATTGAGACACTGGACTCTCTCGAGTGTGAGTTCTCTGATGTAATGTCATTTTGGAGCGCCGGGTGAAGCATTTCCCACACTGTGTGCACTCATAGGGCTTCTCCCCGGTGTGGACCACAGCATGTCTGATCAGGTTGCACTGCTGGGTGAAACTCCTGCCACACTGTTCGCAGGTGTACGGTTTCTCTCCGGTGTGACTCCGGAGGTGTACTTTGAGCTGGCAGAGACGCTGGAAGCTCTTCCCACAGAAGGTGCAGCTGAAACGCCTCTCGGTGGTGCCGCCCGACCTCCACTGAGTCCTCATTCTCTTCACCATGTTAAAACTACTGTGACTCAGGCTGTATCCAGAGAAGGTGGAGGTGGTGGCCATGTTTGACCCTGTCATGCACTCACTCAATCTCACTGTTGATTCTGAAGCCCTGTATTGATGCTGCATTGGCTGTAGAGCTAAACTATTTCCTTCATTATTTGAGTTCAGCCTCTCGCTGCTCTCTCCCTCTGGCATCTGTTGTCCAATCTCATCAGCCATTGTCCTGACATGTCTTGTCATGTGTTTTGCTACACTGAACATGTTAGCATGTGGTTTCCATATAGAAGAGTGAAGCGATGGCCCTACATCATCTGTCATATTAGGAACGGATGGCAGTCCACTATGAGATGGGAAAATTGAGATATTCTGAGAGTACTCTTCTGTGGCATGAAAGGAGAAATCTGGGTGGCCATCAGGGTCAGTGTCTCTGCCTGTATCCACAGAGGTCCACAGCTGCCCATCAGTCTCATCCATAACAAACTGGTCAGGTCCTGCCAGGGCCGTGGTCTGATCCAGCTCCTCCTCTTTCTCATCCTTCACCATCACTAGGTCTAGTGAGTCTTTGTCCTCGGCTGGCCGGTGCTGCTCTGTGCTGAACACCTCTGTAGACATGAGGCGGGGAGTGCCTGGTTCCTCTGGACGATCAGAATTGCGGTAATGTTCCACTGAGTCTTCAGGAGATATGTTGGGTTGTGTGATGAAGTCCTCATCACAGTGCCGTTGTTCAAAGGTTGGTGGTTTCCCAGGCTTGGAACCAGACTCTAAAGATTTGGGGATAAACATTAAATAAACATTAAAGACCCTTAACAGTTGCAAAATACGACTGCTTTAGAACTGACTGTGTGTCCGTGCGCTCCATATGCCAGAACATAAAACACCCAACACCAATGTAGCAATTTGGAACACGCATACCACCACACCCACACAGTCTTCCATAGACAGACAGAGCAGTACCCCTTATGGTTTCACCCACCCTCTCCAGTGACCCTGAGCTCTTCCTGAGGGTCAGTCTTCCACACGTCCTCTGCTGTCTCCTCATCTTTGATCAGTATGGGTTCAGTCTCCACTCTCTGCTCCACATCTGTAGGCTGTAACAGGGGACTGAGGTTATTACTCTGGACACACCATATCTAACGCTTTTCATACTCATGAATCACACGAAAGCGGTAAATTCTCAGATATTCCAATAACAGAATTGATCCAAGAGGTCAGGTCTCTATAATTGTAAAAGGTGATGTATCACACATGGGGTTGAGAGTCCTCTTCAACAGCCATTTCGTCTTCTCCCCACTGTGAGTTCCTCCTTTGCTTGTTCAAAACAATCTTGACTGGATATGAAGATCCCTCTGATAACATGGGGTAAAAACCTGGAAAATTGTATTCAGTCAGTTATTAGGGTTATTCACACATTTGTGTTTTTCTTCAGTTGTTCCACGATGCAATCAAATTACCATTAATAACTACTACCTTTTCTCCTGACTCGTCCTCGTATCTTCTTCAGCTCGCTCTCCATCATTTGACACTTCCTTTTCAGTACATAAATATCTTGCTGGCTTTGGGTCATTTCCAAACGTATAACGGCACAGCTATCATCTACACGTTTGTTTATTTCTGCTACAGCTGCTTTAGCTAATACCTCCATAATGGATACCAACTGAGCCTGAAAATTGCAGCTGGCCATCTTGTCTAGCCCAGTATTCTCTGTGATTAAGTAAATATAATAATTATCTAGCTAGCCAATGTGCAAGAAACAATCCGTTTATTTCAAGTTATCAGACTATGGCAAATGTTGTATTGGCCCAATTTGGCATGTGTAAGAAGAGATCGATTAACGCAAACAATGTTGTTGATAAATGGCAACAATGTTGGAAGTGGGAGATGCGTATGTAATCGCACTTCCGTTCAACTCGTAACGTATGTATTACCGTAAATATGAGACTGCAACAGCCCTTCGAATTTGGTATAGTTTGGCACGGACAAGGCACCAGGGTGTATTCTAGCCCAACCGGCCGCAAGATGGCGGTATTATTCCTTTTACGTCGTTTGTCATCTTACAAACGACGTAAAAGGAAAATTACCACCATCTTGCGGCCGTTTGGGCTAGGCGTATTCTCGCCTGCATGTATGGCAGCCATATCTATTGACAAAAACATTTACATTTACATTTTAGTCATTTAGCAGACGCTCTTATCCAGAGCGACTTACAGTTAGTGAATACATATTTTATATTTTTATAATTTTTTTTAACTGGCCCCCCGTGGGAATCGAACCCACAACCCCGGCGTTGCAAACGCCATGCTCTATCAACTGCGCTACATCCCTGCCGGCCATTCCCTCCCCTACCCTGGACGACGCTGGGCCAATTGTGCGCCGCCCATGAGTCTCCCGGTCGCGGCCGGCTGCGACAGAGCCTGGATTCGAACCATTCAGATAGTAAAACTAACTGTTTTTAGTAAATATATATGGCTACATGTTGGGGTGAGTGCAGTGCAGTGGCTGACATGATTATAAATGCATACAAGGCTATTTAAAATACAAAAACACTTTTCAACCATTCATACAAATTCATGGTTTATGTGTGATCAAATATTCTCATCTTCATTCTCATCCACACAACCTAATGAAACCATTCTGAAAATGTGGTATGGTATTTATTAAAGGATAGAAAATGGATATAACTTGTTTGACACACAGCTGGGGAACAAAGGACGATAAACTAGTTTCATGTAAACTTCAAATTAAAAACGTAATTTATATATTTCAAGTAGCTATTGCATACTACATGCATTAGAGCTGATTTACATTGAGGTTTGTCTCTTACGTTTTTTAATGCATTTACATATATAAGTAGAGGTATTAGATAAAGAGTATGCATATCAGATAGTGTGTAGAATATAGTGTTGATAGCAGGTAGTGTTGATTGAGCTGCCTGAGAGAATATGCATAACAGTACAGTAGTATGGATATATCTGTGTGTGAGAGTAGGTTAATTATGATTGCATGTGTGTGTATGGAGCAGAGTGTGTATACAATGGACTGTGTGTGTACACTGGGTTATTCTCTCCAGGAGAGGAAGTAGAGCTGGCCCAGTGCATCGCCACACACCAGTTCACTGGAGCAGTGTTGGTTCACCTCCAAGACCAGAACAGGACCCGCACACACCTGTACACAGTGGTGTAAAGTACTTAAGCAAAAATACTTTAAAGTACTACTTAAGTAGTTTTTTTGGGTTTCTATATTTTGCCAACTTTTACTTCACTACATTCTTAAAGAATAATGTACTTTTTACTCCATACATTTTCCCCTGACACCCAAAAGTACTTTACATTTTGACAGGAAAATGGTCCAGTTCACACTTATCAAGAGAACATCTCTGGTCATCCCTACTGCCTCTGATCTGGCGGACTCACTAAAAACAAATGCTTCGTTTGTAAATTGTGTCTGACTGTTGTGCCCCTGGCTATCCGCCAATAATTATAAAAAATATAAAATTGTGCCATCTGGTTTACTTAATGAGGAATTTGAAATGGTTTATACTTGTACTTTTGATACTTACAGTTGAAGTCGGAAGTTTACATACACCTCAGCCAAATACATTTAAACTCAGTTTTTCACAATTCCTGACATTTAATCCTAGTAAACATTCCCCGTCTTAGGTCAGTTAGGATCACCACTTTATTTTAAGAATCTGAAATGTCAGAATAATAGTAGAGAGAATGATTTATTTCAGCTTTTATTTCTTTCATCACATTCCCAGTGGGTCAGAAGTTTACATACACTCAATTAGTATTTGGTAGCATTGCCTTTAAATTGTTTAACTTGGGTCAAACGTCTCTGGTAGCCTTCCACAAGCTTCCCACAATCAGTAGGGTGAATTTTGGCCCATTCCTCCTGACAGAGCTGGTGTAACTGAGTCAGGTTTGTAGGCCTCCTTGCTCGCACACACTTTTTCAGTTCTGCCCACAAATTCTCTAAAAGGATTGAGGTCAGGGCTTTGTGGTGGCCACTCCAATACCTTGACTTTGTTGTCCTTAAGCCATTTTGCCACAACTTTGGAAGTATGCTTGGGGTCATTGTCCATTTGGAAGACCCATTTGTGACCAAGCTTTAACTTCCTGACTGATGTCTTGAGATGTTGCTTCAATATATCCACATAATTTTCCTTCCTCATGATGCCATCTATTTTGTGAAGTGCACCAGTCCCTCCTGCAGCAAAGCACCCCCACAGCATGATGCTGCCACCCCTGTGCTTCACGGTTGGGATGGTGTTCTTTGGTTTGCAAGGTACCCCCTTTTTCCTCCAAACATAACGATGGTCATTATGGCTAAACAGTTCTATTTTTGTTTCATCAGACCAGAGGACATTTCTCCAAAAGGTACGATCTTTGTCCCAATGTGCAGTTGCAAACCATAGTCTGGCTTTTTTATGGCAGTTTTGGAGCAGTGGCGTCTTCCTTGCTGAGTGGCCTTTCAGGTTATGTCGATGTAGGACTCGTTTTACTATGGATATAGATACTTTTGTCCCTGTTTCCTCCAGCATCTTCACAATGTCCTTTGCTGTTGTTCTGGGATTGATTTGCACTTTTCGCACCAAAGTAAGTTCATCTCTAGGAACGCGTCTCCTTCCTGAGCGGTATGATGGCTGCATGGTCCCATGGTGTTTATACTTGCGTACTATTGTTTGTACAGATGAACGTGGTACCTTCAGGCGTTTGGAAATTTCTCCCAAGGATGAACCAGACTTGTGGAGATCTACAATTAGTTTTCTGAGGTCTTGGCTGATTAATTTTTATTTTCCTATGATGTCAAGCAAAGAGGCGCTGAGTTTGAAGGTACAGTGAGGGAAAAAAGTATTTGATCCCCTGCTGATTTTTGTACGTTTGCCCACTGACAAAGACATGATCAGTCTATAATTTTAATGGTAGGTTTATTTGAACAGTGAGAGACAGAATAACAAAAAAATATCCAGAAAAACGCATGTCAAAAATGTTATAAATTGATTTGCATTTTAATGAGGGAAATAAGTATTTGACCCCTCTTCAAAACATGACTTAGTACTTGGTGGCAAAACCCTTGTTGGCAATCACAGAGGTCAGACGTTTCTTGTAGTTGGCCATCAGGTTTGCACAGATCTCAGGAGGGATTTTGTCCCACTCCTCTTTGCAGATCTTCTCCAAGTCATTAAGGTTTCGAGCCCGACGTTTAGCAACTCGATCCTTCAGCTCCCTCCACAGATTTTCTATGGGATTAAGGTCTGGAGACTGGCTAGGCCACTCCAGGACCTTAAATGTGCTTCTTCTTGAGCCACTCCTTTGTTGCCTTGGCCGTGTGTTTTGGGTCATTGTCATGCTGGAATACCCATCCACGACCCATTGTCAATGCCCTGGCTGAGGGAAGGAGGTTCTCACCCAAGATTTGACAGTACATGGCCCCGTCCATCGTCCCTTTGATGCGGTGAAGTTGTGCTGTCCCCTTAGCAGAAAAACACCCCCAAAGCATAATGTTTCCACCTCCATGTTTGACGGTGGGGATGGTGTTCTTGGGGTCATAGGCAGCATTCCTCCTCCTCCAAACACGGCGAGTTGATTCCAAAGAGCTCGATTTTGGTCTCATCTGACCACAACACTTTCACCCAGTTCTCCTCTGAATCATTCAGATGTTCATTGGCAAACATCAGACGGGCCTGTATATGTGCTTTCTTGAGCAGGGGGACCTTGCGGGCGCTGCAGGATTTCAGTCCTTCACGGCGTAGTGTGTTACCAATTGTTTTCTTGGTGACTATGGTCCCAGCTGCCTTGAGATCATTGACAAGATCCTCCCGTGTAGTTCTGGGCTGATTCCTCACCGTTCTCATGATCATTGCAACTCCACGAGGTGAGATCTTGCATGGAGCCCCAGGCCGAGGGAGATTGACAGTTATTTTGTGTTTCTTCCATTTGCGAATAATCGCACCAACTGTTGTCACATTCCCACCAAGCTGCTTGCCGATGGTCTTGTAGCCCATTCCAGCCTTGTGTAGGTCTACAATCTTGTCCCTGACATCCTTGGAGAGCTCTTTGGTCTTGGCCATGGTGGAGAGTTTGGAATCTGATTGATTGATTGCTTCTGTGGACAGGAGTCTTTTATACAGGTAACGAGCTGAGATTAGGAGCACACTCTTAAAGGGAGTGCTCCTAATCTCAGCTTGTTACCTGTATAAAAGACACCTGGGAGCCAGAAATCTTTCTGATTGAGAGGGGGTCAAATACTTATTTCCCTCATTAAAATGCAAATCAATTTATAACATTATTGACATGCGTTTTTCTGGATTTTTGTTGTTGTTATTCTGTCTCTCACTGTTCAAATAAACCTACCATTAAAATTATAGACTGATCATTTCTTTGTCAGTGGGCAAACGTACAAAATCAGCAGGGGATCAAATACTTTTTTCCCCTCACTGTAGGCCTTGAAATACATCCACAGGTACACCTCCAATTGAATCAAATGATGTCAATTAGCCTTTCAGAAGCTTCTAAAGCCATGACATCATTTTCTGGAATTTTCCAAGCTGTTTAAAAGCACAGTCAACTTAGTGTATATAAACTTCTGACCCACTGGAATTGCGATACAGTGAATTAAAAGTGAAATAATCTGTCTGTGAACAATTGTTGGAAAAATTACTTGTGTCATGCACAAAGTAGATGTCCTAACCGACTTGCCAAAACTATAGTTTGTTAACAAGAAATTTGTGGAGTGGTTGAAAAACTAGTTTTAATGACTCCAACCTAAGTGTATGTAAACTTCCAACTTCAACTGTAAGTACATTTTAGCAATTCCATGTACTTTTGATACTTAAGTATATGTACCATAGGGCGACGCACAATTGTCCGGGTTTGGCCGGTGTAGGCCGTCATTGTAAATAAGAATTTGTTCTTAACTGACTTGCCTAGTTAAATAAAGGTAAAAGAAAATAATAAAAACCAAATACTTTTAGACTTTCACCCAAGTAGTATTTTACTGGGTGACTTTCACTTTTACTTGAGTCATTTTCTATTAAGGTATCTTTACTTTTACTCAAGTATGACAATTTAGTACTTTTTCCACCACTGCCTGTACAGAGATAAAGAGAGATAGTGTAAGCAAACATACACAAACAGTTCATTACTGTGACTATTCATTTACATTTTAATCTATTCTTTGTGAAATTATTTGAATGCGATAGAATGACATGCATCTGTTTCTTGGTGTTTCTGCCCCACATTTTGACCGTTTTGTCATGGGAGGCCAAGATCACGATCGTGCTGTTGGGGAGTCGCAGTACACTGATCCTGTCACTGTGTGCCTAGGGAAAATCCATAAAAATAATCATCATTCGAAAAAGACATCAGTTTCATCAGAGGAAAAGGGAGAGGTCTTACAGCTTTCCTGCTCCTCCAGGAGTTGACGTTTGGTGGCTGCTTGAACCACGTTTCTCCACACACCCCCAACTCTGGAGACAGGACACAGAATAACAGTGCAGTTAATAAATTATTCATATAACAACTTGTTTACATATGATTCACAATATGTATCACAATGTGTTTGATTATGCTGATGGACACCCTGACACCCCTAACCACAGCTCTGGCTGTTCTCTGTGACTGATAAAGGCCCTCTCACTGCAGCGGAAGTCAATTGAATTGTACGTCGTTGTGACTGCAGGCCCGTCGTAGAACATGACGCCTAAGCCTGACTCCACCTCTTCATCCCCCTGACCCCTACCATCCCACCCCTAACACACTGTCACTGTTACTCCTCTCATGTTTCGGGATGACTGAGGTAAGAACAAGAATAAGAAAGAGTAAGGAGATGTAAGACCTTGACTCTACACAGGCAAAAGCAAGCGATGAAAAAAAATCACTAAACTTCCCGTTGACTTCCTGCTCTCTCTTTCTCTCTCACGTTCTCTTTCTGTAATTCTCCCCCATTATCTCCATCCCTGTTGATTGGCAAATCAATGAACCAGTAAATCATAGAAACGACCAATCATAATCTATTTCTCTTATCTATTTAGCCATCTACAGTATCTAATGATCCTTGACCAGATTTACAGTCCCAGTGGTGTCAGCTTAGACAATGTACACAGTAAAAGTGTACTTTCCAGATGTAAAATGTAAAGTTGTATTAACATGTATAGCTTATTACACTGAAACAAATATTTGATTGCCTAGTTTTGAGATGACATAGAGTAACTTAATATTTTAAGGCAGCAGAGTAACTTCAAAATCGAACTCTGAAAATCAAGTTGAATTGAGTTATCAACCTGACCTGATATGACTGTCCCTTGTGGCAAGATGTGACATCCCAGATAGTCAAACACTAACTAGACAACACATACTAAATGGCTCCTATATATTATTGATCTAAAAGCGCAGATTGACTCTTTCATGAAATACATTTTATTGAATATAACATGGTTTTTATGATTTTGTGGTAGAAATACACAATGTTACCAGTTGTAAATAAATAGGTTATTTAAAAAAGTGAGGATCCGTTAACAGTCAAACATGAAAACCATTTCACAAATCAATTAGGAGAAAAAGTGTGTCAAAATGTCTCAAAATACCTTCTGGACCTGAATTTACATAGAAAGTGTTAACGGAAAATAATGCAATTATGCTCCTATTTGTTCTATCTGTTCTGAGACTACATTAAACTTGTGTGTGGATCCCCAGGGTATGCGGGTACCACATATTGAGACACTGGACTCTCTCCTATGTGAGTTCTCTGATGTGACGTCATGTTGGAGCGCTGGGTGAAGCATTTCCCACACTGTGTGCACTGATAGGGCTTCTCCCCGCTGTGGACCACAGCATGTCTGATCAGGTTGCACTGCTTGGTGAAACTCCTGCCACACTCTTCACAACTGTACGGTTTCTCGCCGGTGTGACTCCGGAGGTGTACTTTGAGCTGGCAGAAACGCTGGAAGCTCTTCCCACAGAAGGTGCAGCTGAAACGCCTCTCGGTGGTGCCGCCCGACCTCCACTGAGTCCTCATTCTCTTCACCATGTTAAAACTACTGCGACTCAGGCTGTATCCAGAGAAGGTGGAGGTGGTGGCCATGTTTGACCCTGTCATGCATTCACTCATTCTCACTGTTGATTCTGAAGAAGCCCCGTATTGATGCTGCCTTGGCTGTAGAGCTGAACTATTTCCTTCATTATTTGAGTTCAGCCTCTCGCTGCTCTCTCCCTCTGGCATCTGTTGTCTAGTCTCATCAGCCAATGTCCTGACATGTCTTGTCATGTGTGATCCTGCACTGAACAGGTTAGTATGTGGTTTCCATATAGAAGAGTGAAGCGATGGCCCCACATCATCTGTCATAGTAGGAATGGATGGCAGCCCACTATGAGATGGGAAAATTGAGATATTCTGAGAGTACTCTTCTGTGGAATGAAAGGAGAAATCTGGGTGGCCATCAGGGTCAGTGTCTCTGCCTGGATCCACAGAGGTCCACAGCTGCCCATCAGTCTCATCCATAACAAACTGGTCAGGTCCTGCCAGGGCCATGGTCTGATCCAGCTCCTCCTCTTTCTCATCCTTCACCATCACTAGGTCTAGTGAGTCCTTGTCCTCGGCTGGCCGGTGCTGCTCTGTGCTGAACACCTCTGTAGACGCGAGCCGGAGTGTGCCTGGTTCCTCTGGACGATCAGAATTTGGGTAATGTTCCACTGAGTCTTTGGGAGATATGTTGGGTTGTGTGATGAAGTCTTCATCACAGTGCCGTTGTTCAAAGGATGGTGGTTTCCCAGGCTTGGAACCAGACTCTAAAGATTTGGGGATAAACATTAAATAAACATTACAAAAGACCCTTAACAGTTGGAAAACATGACTGCTTTAGAACTGACTGTGTGTACAGTTGAAGTCGGATGTTTACATACAGCTTAGCCAAATACATTTAAACTCAGTTTTTCACAATTCCTGACATTTTATCCTAGTAAAGATTCCCTGTCTTAGGTCAGTTAGGATCACCACTTTATTTTAAGAATGTGAAATGTCAGAATAATAGTAGAGAGAATGATTTATTTCAGCTTTTATTTCTTTCATCACATTCCCAGTGGGTCAGAAGTTTACATACACTCAATTAGTATTTGGTAGCATTGCCTTTAAATTGTCCTCTGTGGTCCTCTGTAGCTCAATTGGTAGAGCATGGCGCTTGTAACGCCAGGGTAGTGGGTTCGATCCCCGGGACCACCCATACGTAAAAATGTATGCACACATGACTGTAAGTCGCTTTGGATAAAAGCGTCTGCTAAATGGCATATTATATTATTATTATTATAACTGTTTAACTTGGGTCAAACGTTTCGGGTAGCCTTCCACAAGCTTCCCACAATAAGTTGGGTGAATTTTGGCCCATTCCTCCTGACAGAGCTGGTGTAATGGAGTCAGGTTTGTAGGCCTCCTTGCTCGCACACGCTTTTTCAGTTCTGCCCACAAGTTTTCTATAGGATTGAGGTCAGGGCTTTGTGATGGCCACTCCAATACCTTGACTTTGTTGTCCTTAAGCTATTTTGCCACAACTTTGGAAGTATGCTTGGGGTCATTGTCCATTTGGAAGACCCATTTGCGACCAAGCTTTAACTTCCTGACTGATGTCTTGAGATGTTGCTTCAATATATCCACATAAGTTTCCTTCCTAATGATGTCATCTATTTTGTGAAGTGCACCAGTCCCTCCTGCAGCAAAGCACCCCCACAGCATGATGCTGCCACCCCCGTGCTTCACGGTTGGGATGGTGTTCTTCGGCTTGCAAGCCATCCCCTTTTTCCTCCAAACATAATGATGGTCATTATGGCCAAACAGTTCTATTTTTGTTTCATCAGACCAGAGGACATTTCTCCAAAAAGTACGATCTTTGTCCCCATGTGCAGTTACAAACCGTAGTCTAGCTTTTGTATGGCGGTTTTGGAGCAGTGGCTTCTTCCTTGCTGAGCGGCCTTTCAGGTTATGTCGATATAGGACTCGTTTTACTGTGGATATAGATATTTTTGTACCGGTTTGCTCCAGCATCTTCCCAAGGTCCTTTGCTGTTGTTCTGGGATTTATTTGCACTTTTCGCACCAAAGTACGTTGATCTCTAGGAGACAGATCACGTCTCCTTCCTGAGCGGTATGACGGCTGCGTGGTCCCATGGTGTTTATACTTGAGTATTATTGTTTGTACAGATGAACGTGATACCTTCAGGCGTTTGGAAATTGCTCCCAAGGATGAACCAGACATGTGGAGGTCTACAATTTTTTTGCTGAAGTCTTGGCTGATTTCATTTGATTTTCCAATGATGTCAAAGAGGCACTGAGTTTGAAGGTAGGCCTTGAAATACATCAACAGGTACACCTCCAATTGACTCAAATTATGTCAATTAGCCTATCAGAAGCTTCTAAAGCCATGACATAATTTTCTGGAATTTTCCAAGCTGTTTAAAAGGCACAGTCAACTTAGTGTATGTAAACTTCTGACCCACTGGAATTGTATACAGTGAATTATAAGTGAAATAATCTGTCTGTAAACAATTGTTGGAAAAATTACTTGTGTCTTGCACAAAGTAGATGTCCTAACCGACTTGCCAAAACTATAGTTTGTTAACAAGAAATGGTTGAAAAATGAGTTTTAATGACTCCAACCTAAGTGTATGTACATTTCCGACTTCAACTGTACATGCGCTCTATATGCCAGAACATAAAACACCAATGTAGCAATTTGGAACATGCATACCACCACACCCCACCCCCCACAGTCTTCCATAGACAGACAGAGCAGTACCCCTTATGGTCACACCCACCCTCTCCAGTGACCCTGAGCTCTTCCTGAGGGTCAGTCTTCCACACGTCCTCTGCTGTCTCCTCATCTTTGATCAGTATGGGTTCAGTATCCTCTCTCTGCTCCACATCTGTAGGCTGTAACAGGGGACTGAGGTTATTACATACATTTACATTACATACATTTTAGTCATTTAGCAGACGCTCTTATCCAGAGCGACTTACAGTTAGTGAATACATCTTTTTTTATATTTTTTTATACTGGCCCCCCGTGGGAATCGAACCCAC
The DNA here is from genome assembly GCF_964263955.1 of Coregonus lavaretus. Lineage (NCBI taxonomy): Eukaryota > Metazoa > Chordata > Actinopteri > Salmoniformes > Salmonidae > Coregonus > Coregonus lavaretus. The sequence continues at coordinate 11,624,455 of NC_140010.1, read as the reverse complement.
AACCCTGGCATTGCAAACGCCATGCTCTATCAACTGAGCTACATCCCTGCCGGCCATTCCCTCCCCTACCCTGGACGACGCTGGGCCAATTGTGCGCCGCCCATGAGTCTCCCGGTCGCGGCCGGCTGCGACAGAGCCTGGATTCGAACCAGGATCTCTAGTGGCACAGTTAGCACTGCGATGCAGTGCCTTAGACCACTGCGCCACTCAGGAGCATTACTCTGGACACAAACCATATCTAACCATTTTCATACTCATGAATCACACAAAAGTGGTAAATTCTCCTGATATTCCAATAGCAGAATTGATCCAAGAGGTCAGGTCTCTGTTGTTGTAAAAGGTGATGCATCACACCTGGGGTTGAGAGTCCTCTTCAACAGCCATCTCTCTGTCTCTCCACTGTGAGCTACTCCTCTGCTTGTTCAAAACAATCTTGACTGGATATGAAGATCTCTCTGATGCCATGGGGTAAAAAACTGGAAAATAATTGTATTCAGTCAAATATTAGGGCTACTCACACATTTGGGTTTCGCATATGCAATCAATTTACTAGCCCGGAGACCCGATGTTGAATTTCATTGAATTCTACGTCGGGCATAAATTAGCTTTTGGATCAGGAAAGTTTCCTCTCACGACCTCTACGAGCCAGAATGTCGAATAAAATAATATTTTAACTTACTTTACTGGTTGTCCGTGTATTTGTTCCTTTTGCAGGTACATTACATGACCAAAAGTATGTGGACACCTGCTCATCGAACATCTCATTCCAAAATCATCGGCATTAATATGAAGTTGGTTCCCCCTTTGCTGCTATAACAGCCTACACTGTTCTGGGAAGGCTTTCCTCTAGATGTTGGAACATTGCTGCAAGGACTTGCTTCCATTCAGCCACAAGAGCATTAGTGAGGTTGGGCACTGATGTTGGGCGATTAGGCCTGGCTCGCAGTCGGCATTCTAATTCATCCCAAAGTTGTTAGATGGGGTTGAGATCAGGGCTCTGTGCAGGCCAGACAAGTTCTTCCACACCGATCTCGACAAACCATTTCTGTATGGACCTCACTTTGTGCACGGGGGCATTGTCATGATGAAACAGCAAAGGGCCTTCCCCAAACTGTTGCCACAAAGTTGGAAACACAGAATCGTCTACAATCTCATTGTATGTTGTAGTCTCCCGAGTGGCGCAGTGGTCTAAGGCTGTGCCACTAGAGATCCTGGTTCGAATCTAGGCTCTGTCGTAGCCGGCCACGACCGGGAGACCCATGGGGCGGCGCACAATTGGCCCAGCGTCGTCCAGGGTAGGGGAGGGAATGGCCGGCAGGGATGTAGCTCAGTTGGTAGATCATGGCGTTTGCAACGCCAGGGTTGTGGGTTCAATTCCCATGGGGGGCCAGTATAAAAAATGATGTATGCACTCACTAACTGTACGTCGCTCTGGATAAGAGCGTCTGCTAAATGACTAAAATGTAAATGTAAATGTTGTAGTGTTAAGATTTTCCTTCACTGGAACTAAGGGGCCTTGCCCGAACCATGAAAAACAGCCCCAGACCATTATTCCTCCTCCACCCAACTTTACAGTTGGCACTATGCATTCGGTCAGGTAGCGTTCTCATGGCATCCGTCAAACCCAGATTCGTCCGTTGGACTGCCAGATGGTGAAGCGTGATTCATCACTCCAGAGAACACGTTTCCACTACTCCAGAGTCCAATGGTGGCAAGCTTTACAACACTCCAGCCGACGCTTGGCATTGCACATGGTGATCTTAGGCTTGTGTGCGGCTGCTCGGCCATGGAAACCCATTTCATGAAGCTCCTGACGAACAGTTATTGTGCTAACGTTGCTTCCAGAGGCAGTTTCGAACTCTGTAGTGAGTGTTGCAACCGAGGATAGGCGATTTTTACGCGCTACGCGCTTCAGCACTCGGCAGTCCTGATTTGTGAGCTTGTGCGGCCTACCGCTTGGCGGCTGAGCCATTGTTGCTCCTATACATTTCCACTTCACAATAACAGCACTTACAGTTGACCGGCGCAGCTCTAGCAGGGCAGAAATTTGATGAACTGACTTGGAAAGGTGGCATCCTATGACGGTGCCACATGTAAAGTCACTGAGCTTTTCATTAAGGCCATTCTACTGTCAATGTTTGGCTATGGAGATTGCATGGCTGTGTGCTCGATTTTATACACCTGTCAGCAACAGGTGTGGCTGAAATCGCCAAATCCACTAATTTGAAGGGGTGTCCACATACTTCTGTATATATAGGAAAATGTTCTGGGATTCATCTGATAACATTGAAGAATCACCGGCTTCATTAATAAGTGCATCAACGATGTTGTCCCCACAGTAACTGTATGTACATACCCCAACCAGAAGCCATGGATTACAGGCAACATCAGCACTGAGCTAAAGGCTAGAGCTGCCGCTTTCAAGGAGCAGGACACTAATCCGGATGATTTTAAGAAATCCCGCTATGAACTCTGACAAGCCATCAAACAGGCAAAGCGTCAATACAGGACTATCCTACTATGCCGGCTCTGACGCTTGACAGATGTGGCAGGGCTGGCAAACTATCACGGATTGGAAAGACCAATCTGGAGGGAACCTCTGTGGCCTGATGAGAAAATATGCAGGTTGTGTATGTACAGTTGAAGTCGGAAGTTTACATACACCTTAGCCAAATACATTTAAACTCAGTTTTTCACAATTCCTAACATTTAATCCTAGTAAACATTCCCTGTCTTAGGTCAGTTAGGATCACCACTTTATTCTAAGAATGTGAAATGTCAGAATAATAGTAGAGAGAATGATTTATTTCAGCTTTTATTTCTTTCATCACATTCCCAGTGGGTCAGAAGTTTACATACACTCAATTAGTATTTGGTAGCATTGCCTTTAAATTGTTTAACTTGGGTCAAACGTTTCAGGTAGCCTTCCACAAGCTTCCCACAATAAGTTGGATGAATTTTGGCCCATTCCTCCTGACAGAGCTGGTGTAACTGAGTCAGGTTTGTAGGCCTCCTTGCTCGCACACACTTTTTCAGTTCTACCCACAAATGTTCTATAGGATTGAGGTCAGGGCTTTGTGATGGCCACTCAAATCCCTTGACTTTGTTGTCCTTAAGCCATTTTGCCACAACTTTGGAAGTATGCTTGGGGTCATTGTCCATTTGGAAGACCCATTTGCGACCAAGCTTTAACTTCCTGACTGATGTCTTGAGATGTTGCTTCAATATATCCACATAATTTTCCTTCCTCATGATGCCATCTATTTTGTGAAGTGCACCAGTCCCTCCTGCAGCAAAGCACCCCCACAGCATGATGCTGCCACCCCTGTGCTTCACGGTTGGGATGGTGTTCTTCGGCTTGTAAGGTACCCCCTTTTTCCTCCAAACATAACGATGGTCATTATGGCTAAACAGTTCTATCTTTGTTTCATCAGACCAGAGGACATTTCTCCAAAAGGTACGATCTTTGTCCCCATGTGCAGTTGCAAACCGTAGTCTGGCTTTTTTATGGCAGTGGCTTCTTCCTTACTGAGCGGCCTTTCAGGTTATGTCGATATAGGACTTGTTTTACTGTGGATATAGATACTTTTGTACCTGTTTCCTCCAGCATCTTCACAAGGTCCTTTGCTGTTGTTCTGGGATTGATTTGCACTTTTCACACCAAAGTACGTTAATCTCTAGGAGACAGAACGCGTCTCCTTCCTGAGCGGTATGACAGCTGCGTGGTCCCATGGTGTTTATACTTGCGCACTATTGTTTGTACAGATGAACGTGGTACCTTCAGTCGTTTGGAAATTGCTCCCAAGGATGAACCAGACTTGTGGAGGTCTACAATTGGCTGATATCTTTTGATTTTCCAATGATGTCAAGCAAAGAGGCACTGAGTTTGAAGGTAGGCCTTGAAATACATCAACAGGTACACCTCCAATTGACTCAAATTATGTCAATTAGCCTATCAGAAGCTTCTAAAACCATGACATCATTTTTTGGAATTTTCTAAGCTGTTTAAAGGCACAGTCAATTTAGTGTATGTAAACTTCTGACCCACTGGAATTGTGATACAGTGAATTATAAGTGAAATAATCTGTCTGTAAACAATTGTTGGAAAAATTACTTGTGTCATGCAGAAAGTAGATGTCCTAACCGACTTGCCAAAACTATAGTTTCTTAACAAAAAATATGTGGAGTGGTTGAAAAACGAGTTTTAATGACTCCAACCTAAGTGTATGTAAACTTCTGACTTCAGCTGTACATACAGTGCCTTCAGAAAGTATTCACACCCATTGACCTTTTCCACATTTTATTGTGTTACAGCCTGAATGGATTAAATTGAGATGTAGTGTCACTGGCCCACACAACACCCCATAATGTCAAAGTGGAATTATGTTTTTAGAAATGTTTACGAATTAATTTTAAATGAAAAGCTGAAATGTCTTGAGTCAATAAGCATTCAACCCCTTTGTTATGGCAAGCCTAAATAAGTTCAGGAGTAAAAATGTGCTTAACAAGTCACATAATAAGTTGCATGCACTCATTCTGTGTGCAATAACAGTGTTTAACATTATTTTTTGAATGACTACATCATCTCTGTGCCCCATACATACAATTATCTGTAAGGTCCCTCAGTCGAGCAGTGAATTTGAAACACAGATTGAACCACAAAAACCAAGGAGGTTTTCCAATGCACCTATTGGTAGATGGGTAAAAACAAAATAAGCAGACATTGAAACTCCCTTTGAGCATGGTGAAGTTATTAAATTACACTTTGGATGGTGTATCAATACACCCAGTCACTACAAAGATACAGGCGTCCTTCCGAACTCAGTTGCTAGAGAGGAAGGAAATCGCTCAGGGATTTCACCATCCATTACGCCTTGATCACACCTACCATGTTTTTGCGCAAAATGGTAGGCAGCATCAACATTTACTTTCTGCTACCATTTCTGTCAAGCATTCTAGGCATACAATTTGATGTATAAGTTAGATAAATCCACAGTATACACCACACAGGCCACTGCAATGCAATACTGCAAGGCAAACGTAGCATTCTATTGGAAATGAATGCACTTCTGGTGTCCCAAATCGCAACAACCCTGTCAGTGTGATCGAGGCGTTATGCGCATAATTCAGGTGATAGAAATCTGAACACACAACCAGCACTTTGAAAAGTTCATTTAATTATACTTTCCTGTGGATATATTTCTCACATTCCTACCTGCAAATGGACCAACTGCACGGACAACCGGTAAAGTAAGTTCAAATATAATTGTATTCAAAATTCTGGCTTGTAAGGTAGAGGTCGTGAGAGTTAACTTTCCTGATCCAAACGCTCATTTATGCCCGACGTTGAATCCAATTAAATTCAACGTCGGGTCTCCACTCTCCAGCTATTAATTTACCATGAAAAATAACACATAAACTACCTTTTCGTCCTCGTTTCTTCTTCAGCTCGCTTTCCATCATTTGCCATTTCCTTTTCAGTACATCAATATCTCGCTGGCTTTGGGTCATTTCCAAACGTATAACTGCACAGCTATCATCTACACGTTTGTTTATTTCTGCTACAGCTGCTTTAGCTAATACCTCCATAACGGATACCAACTGCGCCTGAAAATTGCAGCTCGCCATCTTGTCCAGCCCAAATAACAGATGTGTATTCTCTGTGTAAAGGAAATAGTACAAAATGTGCAATAAACAATCCGTAGATGTTGATAAATGGCAACAATGTAGTGAGTAGATAATGTGTGCGCAATTGCAATAGCTCTTCCGTTCAACTCATGAGGCAAGTATTTATTACCGTAAATAGAAGACTACAGCAGCCCTTCAAAATTGGTAGAATTAGCACTGGCCTATAAATACCAATGTATATTCTAGACTGCATGTAAGGTAGCAATATCTATTTACAAAAAATACGTTTTACGATCTAAATAAAGAATTTGGATCGTAAAACGTCTTCTGTTTTTAAGTTAATATATATGGCTACATGTAGGGGAGAGTGCAGTGCAATGAAGTGTCTCACATGGTTATTAACGCATAAAAGACTATTCAGTGCTTAATTTGAGCCGGATCCTGGCACCTCTATGTATCTCTCACAGAACTAGAATGAGATTCACTTTCTATGATCCCTCTCCCTATCTCTGCTCTGATAGACATGAGCCTGCAACTCTCATCTCCACCATTGCACTTCATCATTTATTTATTTATAGAATCTTAGCTGCGCGAAGGGTTCTGGAGGAGCTGCAGCACCCCTGATGAATTTAAATGCATTTGCCAAAGTTATAGAATAACTGCTGTCTGTTCATAAATAAATGAAATAATTCAGAATAGCCTGCTACACCATGAAAATGGCCATAATTTAGCCACAGAGGATCAATAGCTTTTCAATAGTTTTTTTGGGCCAAATAATCGGGAACGCACAGCAAATCTGTCAGTGAACAGTATGCAGACAAAACAGGCCTTTTGCAATATTTCAAATACAATCGTGGGGAAACACAGGTTGGAAACCAAATGGCTCCTGCTGAAAAGAGAAGACTATAATCTGTCTGCTGTAGGCTAACAAAATATTTGATCAACTTCCAAATATTGTTTTACAAAGTAAGGATTTATACAGGATACTACCTTGTACATAAAACCTTCAAACCAAATTTCCATACCTAAAACCTTGATTTTGGACAAAATTACCTGAATGGATTCTTACTACCGAGGACTATCAAGAAAAAACTTCTAACAAACCAAAACCTGCAAAAGAAACACAGCAGAAACCTGGAAATACCATCGGAACACAAAACTGAGTGAGTAATGTTCAGTCTGAAGCTACTTCTGAAGCCAAAAAGTAAAATACAATAATCTCTAGGTAATTGTGTTATATAAAGCTTAGTAAACAAGGCTAGAGAGCTTCAAGTTCCTTGGTGTCCACATCACCAACAAACTATCATGGTCCAAACACACCAAGACAGTCGTGAAGAGGGCACGACAAAGCCTATTCCCCCTCAGGAGACTGAAAAGATTTGGCATGGGTCCTCAGATCCTCAAAAAGTTATACAGCTGCACCATCGAGAGCATCCTGACTGGTTGCATCACCACCTGGTATGGCAACTGCTTGGCCTCCGACCGCAAGGCACTACAGAGGGTAGTGCGTACGGCCCAGTACATCACTGGGGCCAAGCTTCCTGCCATCCAGGACCTCTATACCAGGCGGTGTCAGAAGAAGGCCCTCAAAATTGTCAAAAACTCCAGCTACCCTAGTTATAGACTGTTCTCTCTGCTACTGCACGGCAAGCGGTACCGGAGCGCCAAGTCTAGGTCCAAAAGGCTTCTCAACAGCTTCTAACCCCAAGCCATAAGACTTCTGAACAGCTAATCATGGCTACCCAGACTATTTGCACTGTCCTCCCACCCCCACCCCATCCCCCTCTTTTACGCTGCTGCTACTCTGTTTATTATTTATGCATAGTCACTTTAACTCTACCCACATGTACATATTACCTCAATTACCTCGACTAGCCGGTGCCCCCACACATTGACTCTGCACCGGTACCCCCCTGTATATAGCCTCCCTACTGTTATTTTATTTTACTGCTGCTCTTTAGTTATTTGCTTTTATTTTTTTACTTAACACTTTTTCTATTTTATTGTAAGCATTTCACTGTAATGTCTACACCTGTTGTATTCGGCGCATGTGGCAAATAACATTTGAATTGATTTGATACTAAGCTACCAAGCTGCTAGGACAGAACAGTCCTGGCTGCAACTTCAATTAGCACTGAAGTGTGAAGTGAGATGTGTGTGAACTCTTGAGCCTAACAATGGCAGAAGAGTTTCACAGCCTCCCCCACCCAAATACAAAGGCCTTTGAAGCCCCCTGCGCTATGGCTTATCCCTGTGCAGATGTCATCACAGAACAGTACCCCTTGGATTTTAAAAATAACACTGCACGGAATAAGTACAAAAAGAAGCTCCTCAAGGACAATCCAGAGACACTATTTGCTGACTGCTGCAAAGAGGGGAACGTAAGCAACTTTTTTCCACACAGACCATCCCCTGGCATGGCACAGTACTATAAGAGCACACTACCCCAATGTCAAGAGAGGAAACCCAGGGTGGAAACTCAGAATACTAGACATCGAGGAAACTGAAACAACCTCTGTCAACATGTACAAGTCTGGGAGAGTAATGGTGTAGGGCATCCTCAAGCAGTTCCAGCAGGACTTTTACGGGATCAAAGAGAGAGCACAGCAGGAAAAGCTCTCTCTCTGTGACGACTCCCCCCATCCTGAGTGAGTCTGATCATACCTCTTCAGCACTGAACACACCCAGGTCCTACAACTGCACTGCTTTTCCATCATTGAGAGGGATACATTCACAGAACTGGAGAGAGACATGGTGGAGCTCAGAGAGCTAGTCCACACAATCCAGACAGAACAGACCCATAAAACAGACCAGCACAACAACACCCCCCCAACAAGACCCGGAGGGCTGAAGGTGGAGATGGACGGCTGTCTGAGAGAGCTGGCTGCACTCCAGACTGAGGTGAGAGAACTTAAGGAGGAGAGAGAGAGGAACACATGGCACAGCTAAATGCAGTGAAGGAGGAGGGAGAGGCACACATGGCACAGATAACAGCACTGAAGGAGGAGGGAGAGGAAGCCAGCCGTGAGCTGCCCAGTGATGCGAGCCTACCAGACGGGCTAAATGCCTTTTATGCTCGCTTCGAGGCAAGCAACACCGAAGCATGCATGAGAGCACCAACTGTTCCGGATGTCTGTGTGATCACGCTCTCCATAGCCGATGTGAGCAAGACCTTTAAACAGGTCAACATTCACAAGGCCGCGGGGCCAGACGGATTACCAGGACGTGTACTCAGAGCATGCACGGACCAACTGGCAAGTGTCTTCACTGATATTTTCAACCTCTCCCTGACCGAGTCTGTAATACCTACATGTTTCAAGCAGACCACCATAGTCCCTGTGCCCAAGAAAGCGAAGGTAACCTGCCTAAATGACTACCGCCCTGTAGCACTCACGTCGGTAGCCATGAAGTGCTTTGAAAGGCTGGTCATGACTCACATCAACACCATCATCCCGGAAACTCTAGACCCACTCCAATTCGCATACCGCCCCAACAGATCCACAGATGACGCAATCTCAATCGCACTCCACACTGCCTTTTCCCACCTGGACAAAAGGAACACCTATGTGAGAATGCTGTTCATTGACTACAGCTCAGCGTTCAACACCATAGTGCCCACAAAGCTCATCACTAAGCTAAGGACCCTGGGACTAAATACCTCCCTCTGCAACTGGATCCTGGAATTCCTGAAGGCCGCCCCCAGGTGGTAATATTCTCCATAGGCCCTTATATAAATCATTATTTGGGATATAAACCATTTGCATTTCTAAACCATTGAATTATATACTCCCCTTTTACATGCACTGAAACCTTCAGTGTTTTCACAACACTCTCTTAAAAACACCAATATTAAGGTTGAAGAACCACATTGGGTGTTTCAGAGTACTTAATTTATGTTTTAAAACACATTCTGTGCATTAAAACATTTATATTGGGTTTACATTCCAACACCCTCCAAACACCAGATCTCAGTTTAGGTGCACTACTTTTCATGGTTTCATTACGCAATCATGGTGTTTTGAGACTTTCTATTTTTACAGTGTAGCTGCCTGCTCCATAGACCTACAGTATATACTGTACAGTGGCAACCCGTCATTCATGGCAGGTGGGGCAGAGCCCCACAGGTTTTGAGCCCCACCTGTTTGTTGCCTGTTTTGCATGTTATTTTGACATTAATTCGTGTCGCATATCAGTTTGCAAACAATGTCACAAAAAAAATCTTTGAGTTTATAAAGCCACATACAAACTTGGTCTCTTTTTTGATTTCTTGAGTAAGGCAGCTCCGAAATGCAGGTGTTTCAGCCTTTCAGTGCTTTCTGTGATTTATCAATCAATTAAAATAAATTCATTAGGCCCTAATCTATGGATTTCACATGACTGGGAATACAGATATGCATATGTTGGTCACAGATACCTTTAAAAAGGTAGGGGCATGGATCAGAAAAACAATCAGTATCTGTGGGACAAATCTCCTTTGAATAGTTTATCAGGCTGATTGTGGACTGTGGAATGTTTCACTCCTCTTCAATGGCTGTGCAAAGTTGCTAGATATTGGCGGCAACTGGAACAAGCTGTCGTACACGTCGATCCAGAGCATTCCAAACTTGCTCAGTGGGTGACATGTCTGGTGAGTATGCAGGCCATGGAAGAACTGGGACATTTTCAGCTTCCAGAAATTGTGTGCAGATCAAGTTTGAAGTTTTAATGTCACATGCACAAGTAGAGTGAAATGCATTTCTTGCAAACTCAAAACCCAACAATGCAATAATCAATAACAGTGTAGTACACTTTTTTTTTTTTTACACGAGAATTAGGAAAAAATATTTAGAACACAGTAAGTAAGCAAGCATTCTATATACAGGGTCAGTTCCAATACCATATATACAATGTGCAGGGATACTGGAGTGATGGAGGTAGATATGTATAGGGGTAAGGTGACTAGGCAACAGGATATAAGATAAACAGAGTAGCAGCAGCTTGTATGTGAGTGGGTGTGCATGTGTGTAGAGTCAGTATAAATGTATGTGCATGTTATGTGTGAGTGAGCAGATGATGACGTGAGTGTGTGTGAGTGTGTGTATAGAGACAAATAAAAAGGTCAATGAGGATACAAGGTTAACTCAGATAGTCTGTGTAGCTATTTTGTTAGCTATTTATCAGTCTTATTGCTTGAGGATAGAAGCTGTTCAAGAGCCTGTTGGTGCCAGACTTGATGCACCGGTACCGCTTGCCGTGAGGAAGCAGAGGATGGTCTATGGCTTGGGTGGTTGGAGATCCTTGCGACATGTGACCATGCATTATCATGCTGAAACATGAGGTGATGGCACGACAATGGGCCTCAGGATCTCGTCACGGTATCTCTGTCCATTCAAATTGACATCAATAAAATGCAATTTTGTTCGTTGTCCATAGCTTATGCCTTCCCATACCATAACCCCACCGCCACCATGGGGCACTCTGTTCACAACGCTGACATCCGCAAACCGCTTGCCCACACGACGCCATACACGTGGTCTGCGATTGTGAGGCCGGTTGGACGTACTGCCAAATTCTCTAAAACGACGTTGGAGGCGGTTTATGGTAGAGAAATGAACATTACATTCTCTGGCAACAGTTCTGGTGGACATTCCTGCAGTCAGCATGCCAATGGCACGCTCCCTCAAAACTTGAGACATCTGTGGATTGTGTTGTGTGGCAAAACTGCACAAGGTGCACCTGTGTAATGATCATGCTGTTTAATCAGCTTCTTGATATGCCACACCTGTCAGGTGGATGGATTATTTTGGCATAGGAGAAATGCTCACTAACAGAGATGTAAACAAATTTGTGCTCAACATTTGAGAGAAATAAACGTTTTGTGAGTAGGGAACATTTCTGGGATCTTTTATTTCAGCTCATGAAATATGGGACCAACACTTTACATGTTGCGTTCATCTCTGTTTGAATTAACACTTTTAATCTATTCCACACCCAGTGATATTCCACACATCCATTCTGCAGCGATGGTATGGTGTAATTCTATGTCAAATCAAACTTTGTTTATAGAGCACATTTTTTTTACAAGTTAATGCATTTCAAAGTTCTTAAAACAAAAAGTTAAATAATAAATAAATAAAAATGACAAAGATAAGATAGATGATCTAGACACATTTAAATGGTAAACTGAAACTGAACATATGGAAGACAGCGTTTAACACATCCCAGTGGGCATTACGAGTACCAAGTCATGCCGTTTGGTCTAGCGTTGGTCAATGACGTGCTCCGGGACCTCCTCGACTACAGCGTCTTCGTGTATTTGGATGACATCCTCATATTTTCGAAGGACATGAGTGAACACCAGCAGCACGTTCGGCAGGTCCTCCAATGCCTTCTCCGTCACCAGCTCTACGTCAAGGCGGAGAAGTGTGTGTTCCACACTGAGACAGTCTCCTTCCTGGGGTTCATCGTCACCCATTGGGACCTACAGATGGACCCAGCCAAGGTCAGCGCGGTACTGGATTGGCCCCAGCCCTCATCCCTCAAGCAACTTCAACAGTTTAGGGTTTGCTAATTTTTATTGGCGATTTATTCGCAATTTTAGCTCCCTAGCCGCCCTCCTGACAGCCCTCACCCAGACGAGCGTACGCTCCTTCGCCTGGACCCCGGAAGCGGGGAACGCATTTGATACACTGAAGCGGCGCTTTACATCGGCCCCGGTCCTCGGGCATCCTGATCCATCCCTGCCCGTTCATTGTGGAGTTGGATGCTTCAGACGTTGCAGTGGGAGCAATCCTGTCCCAGCGGTTCCTCAATGACGGTAAGACTCACCCCCTGCTAAGGGGGATACGCGCGCCTACGTGGCTGCTCTGTTTGAATGAACACTTTTCATCTATTCGTTCTGCAGCTATGTTTAATTTTCCCCTGCTTTGACTATGGCAATAGTAATTTTCTATCTGACAGCCTGCGTGACAGTTTAGCGGTTGAATTTTAATCACATTTCTCAATAAAAAATGCCCAGACAGGCTAGGTGTACTTCCCAAATGGCACCCTATTCCTTCTATAGTGCACTACTTTTGACCAACAATTGGGAATTGCAAAATTGTGATTTTGATGTGTGCTTGGGGTTATTGCCTTGCTGGAAGTTTCAGCTTCCTGGTGTGACAGAGGGGATACAAACCCTGAGTCTACCGCAGGAGAAACCAACGTCTTACCACTAAACCAAGAGGAAATTCCCTCTTGGGCCGAGGGCAGACATTGATTTTGAAGTCATGTGACCATGAGCAACCATTCTTCGCTATACTGGCAGAGGCAACCAGCATTTTGTCTAAATACTGTACATTAGAAATGTGTTAAAACATTATGCTGACCACGCTATCACAAGACAGCCTTCTTCTTCTAAAACAATTTGATCTGAAAATGGATCACTGACTCTAGAACTGAACGATGACAGAACATTAGTTTATCATGTGGATACACAAGGAAGCATTCTGTCATAATTGTAATTCATATCAGTCATCCAAAACAGCAACTCTTGATCTTTGATAAAATAAAGTCAATATGTCATTATTTACCTTGCTGAAATATATTTCTGATGCTTCTGATATCCTTATTAGGGAATATGGAAAGATTTATTCTCTGTGGAAACAAGTGAAAACAGTTAATACAAGGAAGGAATTGATGTAGAGGCCTGCGATGGCTATCCTAATGGGACTCGCACACCCAAGTGACGATTAGAGTCTGCCTGATGTTGCAACAAACTAGCCGAGTCTGACCATCCTGATATCCTGAATTTACAGTGCCAGACAAATATATTGACAACCTTGCACTTTTCTGAAATAGTTTCCTATTTCTTCTAAAGTACGTTTTTTTACTTTTTATTTTATTTTTAACTTTGGTCTCCACACCTTGTTGTTAGATTTTTAACATTGCAAAGTGAATGTTAGACAAATCTTTATAGACACGAAACTAGGCGTTTTCCAATGGACGAGCTAAGAGGAAAGACATCCAATAGCATCCAGGAAGCAGGTTCCTGATGATGATGACGCTACTGTCTTGGTGTTTGAAGAAGAGGAAGGACTCCTATGGATTCCTTATTTCTACATGTTAGAAAGACATGTTTGTTCTACGGAATGGCGTAATTCTATGTCAAATCAAACTTTATTTATAGAGCACATTTTTTTTTACAAGTTAATGCATTTCAAAGTTCTTAAAACAAAAAGTTAAATAATAAATAAAAATGACAAAGATAAGATAGATGATCTAGACAAATTTAAATGGTAAAATGAAACTGAACATATCAAAATAATAATAGGACAATAAAACAACAGTGAAACCAGAGAGACTGTTGGAAGGAAAATAAATAAGATAAATACAATTTATTAAAGCAAATAAAATTAAAATGTCTATTGTCTCTGAGGCCCTCAGATCCTCCAGCAGGCTGTTCCAACAGCTTGGTCTCATAGACTAGACATAACATAGTTAATCCGGGACACTCAAATTAGTATGATATGTTATGTTTGGTATGGCTACATAAGACAGATGGTTACTTAAGGCAAAAACAAAAGTAGGGTGGTTGTTCGGGGTGGACGTATAACGTGAAATGTTGCGAGTTCGAATCTCATCAAGGACAAGTTTAGCATTTTAGCAACGTTTCAACTACTTACTACTTTGCAACTACTTAGCATGTTAGTTAGCCCTTCCCCTAACCTTAAGCCTTTAAGCTAATCCTTCCCCTAACCCTTTAATTTAACTCCTAAACTTAACCCTAACCTTAACCCCTAGCCTAGCTAACATTGGCCAGCTAGTTAATGTTAACCACCTAATTAGAATTTGTAACATATCATACGTTTTGAACATTTGTAAAATATTGTACGTTTTGAAAATTCTTAACATTTTATTGTAATTTGAAACATATCTGTTACAGGGGGGGGTCGCAGTTCCGGAGTGACCGACTAGGTGTCATCCTCCGACAACCTTAGGCACCTCCTCACTCACAGTCTGGACTTATCATGATCCTATTGGTGTCACCTGTGTCTACCTGTTCACCTGTGTATTTATGCCCTCACTTCCCTTGCTCAGTTTTCTCTGCTAGTTTCACTATGCCAAGTAGTACTAATCAGTGTCTGATCGCGGGACGTATGGACAGGTACGTGAGAAGTGTTCTCCCTGTTTAGTTATTATTTCAGTCACAGTTAGTATTTCATATTTTGGCTGGCAGCCTGTTTTTTTGAGTCTTATTTGTTCCGGCTTTCTTTTTCGTGTAAAGTCCGTTATTTTGTATCCTGGTTTTTGGACCATCAGTAAAGATCCTTGTTTCACCATCTCTGCCTACTGTCTATCCTGCACCGCACCTGGGTCACATCTCACACCAACCCTTACACATATCATTTGAAATGAGTGATGGACATCCACAAATTATCACATACCATACAAAATGTAACATATCATACTAAATGGAGTGTCTCGGATTTACGTACAGAATACGAAATGCTCTTAGACCAGGTTGGTTCCAAAGGCCAGAACGATAATGACTGAACGCAGCCACACCAAATGTTTTAAAACGTTGCATCTTGCTGAACCCGCCCGAGAACAGCAGAGTGGAGAAGAGTCAGGATGTTATAGGTTGAACAGGGAGGAGCGTTGGCTGTCGTAGTTCCAAAAGACAAAACTATGTTGAAAGGCTATAAGACATATTTCATGAACTTAAATAATATTATGAAAATATTGATGTGCATTTTGTTATAAAGCAGGTGATCGGCATCTTGAAGGGGAGGTTCCATATTCTTGATGGGCTACTTCCTCTTCAGTTTGTGAAGACTCTGCGGGATGAAATGGAAAACAGGGAGGTGGCCACAATTGACATAATTGTATGTGTGTGCAGCTTTGATATTGTCATCTCCATTCTCATTGACACAACCTAATGAAACCATTCTGAAAATGTGGTATGGTATTTATTAAAGGATAGAAAAAGGTATATAACTTGTTTGAAACACAGCTGGCGTACAAAGACCATAAACTAGTTTCATGTAAACTTCATTTTATGATATACTTCAAGTAACTATTGATGCATTATAGCTGAGGTTCTTCACCTTAGGGTTTTAAGGCACATTTATAAACACTCCCCTACTATTTATTTGGACAGTGAAGCTAAAACCTTTCATTCTGGCAGATTGACTCTTTCATTCAATCAGTTTTATTGAATATAGCATGGTTTTTATGATTTTGTGGCACAAGTACACGTTACCAGTTGTAAATAGGTTGTTGAAATGAAAGTGAGGAGCCGTCAACAGTCAAACATGAAAACCATTTCACAAATCAATTAGGAGGAAAAGCTTGTCAAAATACCTTCTGTACCACATTTTCACATAGAAAGTGTTACAGAAAAACTATGCAATTATTAACTATTTGTTTAATCTGGTCTGAGACAACATTAAAGAGCGACTGAACGCAGTAATTCCACGTTTCTCTGTTGCTCATTAAGAAAAAAACGAGATTTCAGACTTGGGGGTGGGGTTCGATGTGGCAGTTAATGATGTTTCTCCCCCATGAGACACCATAGGAACGATGCTGGTATTACTTCCTCAAAATACTCAGAATGAATCTAAGATAACTCAAGAAGTCTAATTTTGACATTTTTGCAGAGGATGTTTTAGTTGTGTAATTTTACATATAGCTAAGGTGTTTGACGCAGTATTTCTCAGGTTAAACAAAGTGTAAACAAAGTGAGATGGGCAGGTGTGTCTCACCATGTGTGTTCTGCGGTGGATTGGATAGAGCGCAATCACCGCAGCTGTGTATCCAGTGTTAGTGGGCAAGTGAGCATTGTTGAAATCAAAACCCAACCCTAAAGTAAGTTATAACGAACTCACTTACAAAACTCTGTTTTGGACGAGACTGAATTTATGAACTAAATTATCCTATTTACAATTTGTAGTCTATTTTGACAATAGAATAAATGTTTCTGACTCATATCGGTGCTACATAGGCCTTTTTATATCAGAAGATGTTTATTGCCTTCAGTTGCGCTTTAAACTTGTGTGTGGATCCCCAGGGTATGCGGGTACCACGTATTGAGACACTGGACTCTCTCCTATGTGAGTTTTCTGATGTGACTTCATGCTAGAGCGCTGGGTGAAGCATTTCCCACACTGTGTGCACTTGAAGGGCTTCTCCCCGCTGTGGACCACAGCATGTCTGATCAGGTTGCACTGCTGGGTGAAACTCCTGCCACACTGTTCGCAGGTGTACGGTTTCTCGCCGGTGTGACTCCGGAGGTGTACTTTGAGCTGGCAGAAACGCTGGAAGCTCTTCCCACAGAAGGTGCAGCTGAAACGCCTCTCGGTGGTGCCACCCGACCTCCACTGAGTCCTCATTCTCTTCACCATGTTAAAACTACTGTGACTCAGGCTGTATCCAGAGAAGGTGGAGGTGGTGGCCATGTTTGACCCTGTCATGCATTCACTCAATCTCACTGTTGATTCTGAAGCAGTGTGTTGATGCTGCCTTGGCTGTAGGGCTAAACTATTTCCTTCATTATTTGAGTTCAGCCTCTCGCTGCTCTGTCCCTCTGGCATCTGTTGTCTAGTCATATCAGCCATTGTCCTGATATGTCTTTTCATGTGTGCTGCTGCACTGAACATGTTAGCATGTGGTTTCACTATAGAAGAGTGAAGCGATGGCCCTACATCATCTGTCATAGTAGGAACAGATGGCAGCCTACTACAAGATGGGAAAATCGAGATATTCTGAGAGTACTCTTCTGTGGAATGAAAGGAGAAATCTGGGTGGCCATCAGGGTCAGTGTCTCTGCCTGGATCCACAGAGGTCCACAGCTGCCCATCAGTCTCATCCATAACAAACTGGTCAGGTCCTGCCAGGGCCATGGTCTGATCTAGCTCCTCCTCTTTCTCATCCTTCACCATCACTAGGTCTAGTGAGTCTTTGTCCTCGGCTGGCCGGTGTTGCTCTGTGCTGAACACCTCTGTAGATGTGAGCCGGGGTGTACCTGGTTCCTCTGAACGATCAGAATTGGGGTAATGTTCCACTGAGTCTTCAGGAGATATGTTGGGTTGTGTGATAAAGTCCTCATCACAGTGCCGTTGTTCAAAAGATAGTGGTTTCCCAGGCTTGGAACCAGACTCTAAAGATTTGGGGATAAACATTAAATAAACATTACAAAAGACCCTTAACAGTTGGAAAACATGACTGCTTTAGAACTGACTGTGTGTCCGTGCGCTCCATATGCCAGAACATAAAACACCCAACACTAATGTAGCAATTTGGGACGTGCATACCACCACACCCACACAGTCTTCCATAGACAGACAGAGCAGTACCCCTTATGGTTTCACCCACCCTCTCCAGTGACCCTGAGCTCTTCCTGATGGTCAGTCTTCCACACGTCCTCTGCTGTCTCCTCATCTTTGATCAGTATGGGTTCAGTCTCCACTCTCTGCTCCACATCTGTAGGCTGTAACAGGGGACTGAGGTTATTACTCTGGACACAAACCATATCTAACCATTTTCATACTCATGAACCATACAAAAGCAGTAAATTCTCCTGATATTCCAATAACAGAATTGATCTGAGGTCAGAGGCCTCATTTATAAACCGTGCATATGTACAAAATATACCCCAAAACATGCGTGCACCAGTTTTCACGCAAAAGTTGACATTTATAAAAACCGAACATGTCGTGAGAATGTGCTCACCTTCCCACAAACTTTAGACCACGCCTACGCAGTTTCTAGTGGTTGAAGTATTGCATTGCAAGCAGGCAAGTAGCCTAGTATTTTGTGCAAATAGGGGTTAAGAAGAGCATGTTTGTCCATAACAAATAACAGGTTAATAACAAGATGCAATCGTTTGCCGTTAGTGAGAAGAGAGAACATCAATTTTGTTTATCTTTGTATTATAAAATAATTAGAAATAGGCATCTATTGCCTAGGCTATTATTTATTTCATTTCCATGATCATTGCAGAATAAATTCCTCACCTTTTCTGTGATGGTTTCATACTCATCAGGTAGCCTATAGGCCTACAACAAGTTAGATACCATTCTCCCTGTCTCTAATTTAATTGGCCCACTTCACAGTAGTAAATAGATAAGCTATTTCAAGTATTTTGCTCTATGCCATCTGATCTAGAGCGCAGTTTAAGTTTATACATTTCTATATTTTTGTACATGCGCAGTCTTTTCAGTAATGGCGCACGCAGATATTTAGTGTGAAATGTATGCAACAGTTATGAGGCCCCTGGATTTCTGTAATTGTACAAGGTGATGTATCACACCTCGGGTTGAGAGCCCTCTCCAACAGCCAGCTCTTCGTCTCTCCACTGTGAGCTACTCCTCTGCTTGTTCAAAACTATCTTGACTGGATATGAAGATCTCTCTGATGCCATGGGGTAAAAAACTGGAAAATAATTATATTCAGTCAAATATTAGGGCTATTCACACGTGTTTTTATTCAGTTGCTCCATGATGCAATCAAATTACTATGAATAACAACACATCTATATACCTTTTCTCCTGACTCGTCCTCGCGTCTTCTTCAACTCGCTCTCCATCATTTGACACTTCCTTTTCAGTAAATCAATATCTCGCTGGCTTTGGGTCATTTCCAAACGTATAACTGCACAACTATCATCTACACGTTGGTTTATTTCTGCTACCGCTGCTTTAGCTAATACCTCCATAACGGATACCAACTGCGCCTGAAAATTGCAGCTGGCCATCTTGTCCAGCCCAGTATTCTCTGTTATTAAGTAAATATGTTACAATTTTTGTAGCTAGCCAATGTGCAATAAATACTCAATTAATTTACACAATGGTAAATGTTGATATTGGCCCAATTTGGCATATGTAAGAGATCGATTAAGGCAAACAATGTTTCAAGTTGGAGATGCGTGCGCAATCGCACTTCCGTTCAACTCGTGACGTACTTCTTCTTCTTCAGTGGGGTTTATCGGCGGTTGGCAACTCGTGACATAAGTATTTATTACCGTAAATATGAGACTGCAACAGCCCTTCCAAATTGGGAGAGTTTAGCACTGGCAAGGCAAATACCAGGGTGTATACGCTTCAGTCACGCAGGCGCTATTTTGAAACGAAGGCGAGGCAGGAAATCCTATGGGTGAACCACGGAAGTAAGCCCAGGCAATGCATTGTTGTTGCGTGATGGTAGCTAGTGAAAGATTGCATGTCGTACTGCTGTGTACCTGAATGCACCTCATACAAGAGGAGAAAAATCTGGTAACCTCTATTTTCAACGGTTCCCTACCTACCCACAACTCCGTTGCGAGTGGATCATCCAAATACGCAAGGATATAACATATATTCAAAAAGCCACGAAGTTTGCGTACTTAATGTATATTATAGATCACGGAAAACACCAAAGTGTGCTCTAAACGTGACAGTAATAAATGTTTCTGAATTGTCCATAGTTGACATTTAACAAATCTTTAAACTATTTTACACCTGCCAATCTCTTATGAAAGTAGGCTACATTATCCCCACTTCTGTTGTCACCAGAAAAAGTTCACAAATATCCTGACAGTTCCTTCTTCAGTTCCAACCATGTTGCAGAGCTACCATTCCCAAATCATGATTACACACAGAAGTCCCTGCCTTTGGAAGAGCGTGATGAAATAGATTGTCTGGCAAAGGAGAATGACTCACTAAGAAGCCAACAGTTTTGTCTCCAACGTTTCCAGTGTGAACCCAGGTTCATGTTCTACACTGGGTTCAAAGACTGATACCCTGAAAGCCAATTTCCAGGCTTAGAGCACATTTGATAGCTGATCCCCCTGACATTCGCAGGTTCAGTCAACCAGCTGTGGTATGTCCTGTACTCAACTTTCCAAGGGCCAGTTTTAAGGAACACTTATCATGTGCCCCTACCCACCTCCACTATATGTGCATGAATGAAGAATTGTCTTGTTTATTGTAAGAATTTCTAAATTTGTGTAACCCTCTGTCATTTGTCTAACCCTCAATGTACAGCTCCACTGTAACACTTAATGAAGAACCCTATATTTCTGTGATGTACAGTATATCAATCATTTCTACCTGAAAATAATACCATAAATGTTTTTCCAAACAATGACTATTTAATTATCAAAATGCATGTCTCCAGCGTCAATCATTTCACAAGAATTATAAACACAGTTCATTAAAAGCTCAAGCTTCAAACATTGGCTAATTCAATTATAGCCATTTAAAAAAAGATTCAATCATGTAACTGGAATTAAACACATTTCAAAGTCAAGTAAATCACTGAATCAAGTAAACACAATTATTTATTATCACCATGACACCAGGGTAGCACCTCTCCACCTACCAGTGGGATTCTTCGTTCTCTACCTGCACAGGGCTGGCAGGAAGTGCTAAAAAAAGAAGTGGTCCAACTTGGTCATCATGTCTGCCCACTTTTCAGACTCTAAAGGAAATAATGGTTGCATTTCACAAAAAATTATGTTTAAGGCCAGTAAGGTGTACATACATCTAGCAGTTGCTTCCTATTGCAGCAAGGTTTGGCATAAGTGGTGGTCCTCTGTAGCTCAGCTGGTAGAGCACGGCGCTTGTAACGCCAAGGTAGTGGGTTCGATCCCCGGGACCACCCATACACAAAAAAAATAAATATGTATGCACGCATGACTGTAAGTCGCTTTGGATAAAAGCGTCTGCTAAATGGCATATTATTATTATTATTATAAGGTTTGTAGCAAACTATTTACTGGGCAATGGTGTAGGGACTGGACAATACATAATTGGCACAATCCCCTCAAGCCCTCCGGACCTTGTTGGCAGGTGCATTGTCTTTCCTTGGTGACTTTACTTTAGATCATTTAACTGTATTACAAGTTTGGAATTCAGGCCTGCCATACACGGGGGAATGTGCCATGATAGAGAGAATGGTGCCGGAGGAGATGGCTGCCGTTTTACGGGCTCCTAACCAATTGTGCTATTGTGTGTGCTTTTTTGTGTTATTTGTAACTTATTTTGTACATAATGTTTCTGCCACCGTCTCTTATGACCGAAAAGAGCTTCTGGATATCAGGACAGCGATTACTCACCTCGTACTGGACTAAGATTTTTTCTTTAACGAGTCGGACGCGAAGGATTTTCTTCAGACACCCGACAAGGCCCAAATCCCCATCATTCACATGAGAAAGAGACTGAGATATCAGGGACATAGGTCGAGGTGCCTTGTAAGGATCAGACGGCGAGTGGTTAATCTGCCTCTACCATCAGTCCTATTACCCAACGTACAATCATTGGATAACAAAATAGACTAATTACAATCACGGATATCCCACCAACGGGACCTTAAAAACGGTAATATCTTATGTTTCAACGATTCGTGGCTGAACGACGACATGGATAACATACAGCTGGTGGGATATACGCTGCATCGGCAAGATAGAACAGCTGCCTCCAGTAAGACAAGGGGTGGAGATCTGTGTATATTTGTAAACAACAGTTGGTGCACGAAATCTAATATTAAGGAAGTCTCGAGGTTTTGCTCGCCTGAGGTAGAGTATCTCATGATAAGCTGTAGACCACACTATTTACCAAGAGAGTTTTCATCTATGTTTTTTGTAGCTGTCTATTTACCACCACAAACGGATGCTGGCACTAAGACCGCACTCAATGAGCTGTATAAGGTCATAAGCAAACAGGAAAACGATAATCCACAGGCAGCGCTCCTAGTGGCTGGGGACTCTGTTTTACCTCATTTCTACCACACACAGAGACACGTACAAAGCTCTCCCTCGCCCTCCATTTGGCAAATCTGACCATAACTCTATCCTCCTGATTCCTGCTTACAAGCAAAAACTAAAGCAGGAAGCTTTCGGTCAATAAAGAAGTGGTCAGATGACGCAGATGCTAAGCTACAGGACAGTTTTGCTAGCACAGACTGGAATATGTTCCGGGATTCTTCCGCTTGAGGAGTACACCACATCAGTCACTGGCTTCATCAATAAGTGCATCGATGACGTCGTCCCCACAGTGACCGTACGTACATACCCCAACCAGAAGCCATGGATTACAGGCAACATCCGCACTGAGCTAAAGGGTAGAGCTGCCGCTTTCAAGGCACGGGACTCTAACCCGTATGCTTATAAGAAATCACGCTATGCCCTCCGACGAACCATCAAACAGGCAAAGCGTCAATACAGGACTAAGATTGAATCGTACTACATCGGCTCTGATGCTCGTCGGATGTGGCAGGGCTTGCAAACTATTACAGACTACAAAGGGAAGCACAGCCGCGAGCTGCCCAGTGACACGAGCCTACCAGACGAGCTAAATGACTTATTTTTTTTCGTGGTATCCAATTGGTAGTTACAGTCTTGTCCCATTGCTGCAACTCCCATACGGACACGGGAGAGACGAAGGGCGAGAGCCGTGCGTCCTCTGAAACACAACCCAACCAAGCCGCACTGCTTCTTGACACAATGCCCGCTTAACCCGGAAGCCAGCCACACCAATGTGTCGGAGGAAACACCATACACCTGGCGACCGAGTCAGCGTGCACTGCCCGCCACAGGAGTCGCTAGTGCGCGATGGGACAACAACATCCCTGCCGGCCAAACCCTCCCCTAACCTGGACGACGCTGGGCCAATTGTGCACCGCCCCATGGGTCTCCCGGTCGCGGCTGGCTGCGACAGACAACCATAGTCCCTGTGCCCAAGAACACTAAGGTAACCTGCCTAAATGACTACCGACCCGTAGCACTCACGTCTGTAGCCATGAAGTGCTTTGAAAGGCTGGTCATGGCTCACATCAACAACATTATCCCAGAAACTCTAGACCCACTCCAATTTGCATTCCCCCCCAACAGATCCACAGATGATGCAATCTCTATTGCACTCCACACTGCCCTTTCCCACCTGGACAAAAGGAACACCAACGTGAGAATGCTATTCATTGACTACAGCTCAGCGTCCAACACCATAGTGCCCTCAAAGCTCATCACTAAGCTAAGGACCCTGGAACTAAACAACTCCCTCTGCAACTGGATCCTGGACTTCCTGACGGGCCGCCCCCAGGTGGTAAAGGTAGGTAACAACACATCTGCCACGCTGATTCTCAACACGGGTGCCCCTCAGTGGTGTGCGTGCTCAGTCCCCTCATGTACTCCCTGTTCACCCATGACTGTATGGCCAGGCACGACTCCAACATCATCATTAAGTTTGAAACGACACAACAGTGGTAGGCCTGATCACCGACAACGATGATACAGCCTATAGGGAGGAGGTCAGAGACCTGGCCGTGTGGTGCCAGGATAACAACCTCTCCCTCAACGTGACCAAGACAAAGGAGATGATTGTGGACTACAGGAAAAAGAGGACCAAGCACGCCCCCATTCTCATCGACAGGGCTATAGTGGAGCAGGTTGAGACCTTCCAGTTCCTTGGTGTCCACATCACCAACAAACTATCATGGTCCAAACACACCAAGACAGTTGTGAAGAGGGCACGACAAAGCCTATTCCCCCTCAGGAGACTGAAAAGATTTGCCATGGGTCCTCAGATCCTCAAAAAGTTATACAGCTGCACCATTGAGAGCATCCTGACTGGTTGCATCACTGCCTGGTATGGCAACTGCTCGGCCTCCGACCGCAAAGCACTACAGAGGGTAGTGCGTAAGGCCCAGTACATCACTGGGGCCAAGCTTCCTGCCATCCAGGACCTCTATACCAGGCAGTGTCAGAAGAAGGCCCAAACAAAGACTCTAGCCACCCTAGTCATAGACTGTTCTCTCTGCTACCGCACGGCAAGCGGTACCGGAGCGCCAAGTCTAGGTCCAAAAGGCTTCTTAACAGCTTCTACCCCCAAGCCAGAACAGCATCTCGGAATGCACAACTTGTCAATCCTTGTCACAGATGGGATATTGCAGCAGACGACCACACCGGGTCTCACTCCTGTCAGCTTAAAAACAAGACGAAGCGGCTCCAGTGGGCACGCGTTCACCAACACTGGACAATTGAGGAGTGGAGAAACATTGCCTGGTCCGACGAATCCCAGTTCCTGTTGCGTCATGCGAGGTCAGGATTTGGACCCATCCTGCCTGGTGTCAACAGTACAGGCTGGTGCATATTAGCTAGTGTGTAGAAGAAGATAGCAAGTAGTGTCGATTGAGCTGCATGATAGAATATGAAAAGAAAACACCCTCCCTACGATCAAAGATGGGGGAGGTTTGATAATGCTGTGGGGTTGCTTTGCTGCCTCTGGTATTGGGGGCATTGAACATGCGCGAGGCATCATGAAATTAAGCCGATTATCAGATGTTTGGAGTCCAACGTTCAACCCAGTGGATCTCTGTTGAAAGTTGTGGGTCTTCCAGCAGGACAACGACCCCAAATACATATCAAAAAGCACCCAGGAATGGTTCAAGAGATGCTGGACTGTTTGAGTGGCCAGCAAAGAGTCCAGATCTGAATCACATCCAAAACCTATGGCGAGATCTGAAAACAGCAGTTAGTGGAGGGCAACCCTCAAAAATGGAAGAATTAGAGCAGTTTTCTGCTAAAACGTGGGCCAAATTGCCAGTGGAAAGGTGCAGCAAGCTCATTAATGGCTACAAGAAGCGTTTGTCTGCAGTTATCTTGGCCAAATGCTGTGTAACCAAGTATTAGCTCCAGGGTGCAAATAATTGTATCTATGCCATTTGTCTTTATTTTCTGAATTAAAATTGTAAACTTAAGTTTACAAAAATAAAATTGGTTCTGCAATGTTGAAAATCCAATAACAAGGTGCGGTGAACAAACATTTTGTTGTTCAATTTCAACTTATTTTATAAGAAATGGGAAAAGTGCAAGGGTGACAATATATTTGGCCGCAACTGTATAATATTGATCTAAAAGTACAGATGGATTCTTTCATTAAATCAATTGTATTGAATATAACATTATTTTTTATGATTTTATGGTACAAAAAACACTTTACCAGTTGTAAATAGGTTGTTAAAATAAAAGCGGTCAACAGTCAAACATGAAAACCATTTCACAAATCAATTAGGAGGAAAGCTTGTCAAAATGTCTCAGAAAACCTTCTGTACCACATTTTTCACATAGAAAGTGTTACAAAAAAAACAATGCAATTATTAACTATTTGTTCCATCTGGTCTGAGGCAACATTAAACTTGTGTGTGGATCCCCAGGGTATGCGGGTACCACGTCTTGAGACACTGGACTCTCTCCTATGTGAGTTTTCTGATGTGACTTCATACCGGAACGCTGGGGGAAGCATTTCCCACACTGTGTGCATTTGTAGGGCTTCTCCCCGCTGTGGACCACAGCATGTCTGATCAGGTTGCACTGCTTGGTGAAACTCCTGCCACACTGTTCACAGGTGTATGGCTTCTCTCCGGTGTGACTCCGGAGGTGTACTTTGAGCTGGCAGAAACGCTGGAAGCTCTTCCCACAGAAGGTGCAGCTGAAACGCCTCTCGGTGTTGCTGCCCGACCTCCACTGAGTCCTCATTCTCTTCACCATGTTAAAACTACTGCGACTCAGGCTGTTTCCAGAGGTGGAGGTGGTGGCCGTGTTTGACGCCGTCTTGCACTCACTCAATCTCACTCTTGATTCTGAAGCCCTGTATTGATGCTGCCTTGGCTGTAAAGCAAAACTATTTGTGTCATTATTTGAGTTCAGCCTCTCTCTGCTCTGTCCCTCTGGCATCTGTTGTCTAGTCTCATCAGCCAATGTACTGACATGTCTTGTCATGTGTGATGCTGCACTGAACATGTTAGCATGTGGTTTCCATAAAGAAGAGTGACGCGATGGCCCTACATCATCTGTCATATTAGGAACAGATGGCAGCCCACTATGAGATGGGAAAATCGAGATATTCTGAGAGTACTCTTTTGTGGCATGAAAGGAGAAATCTGGGTGGCCATCAGGGTCAGTGTCTCTGCCTGGATCCACAGAGGTCCACAGATGCCCATCAGTCTCATCCATAACAAACTGGTCAGGTCCTGCCAGGGCCGTGGTCTCATCCAGCTCCTCATCCTTCATCATCACTAACTCTAGTGAGTCCTCGTCCGGCCGGTGCTGCTCTGTGCTGAACACCTCTGTAGACGCGAGCCGGGGTGTACCTGGTTCCTCTGGACGATCAGAATTGCGGTAATGTTCCACTGAGTCTTCAGGAGATATGTTGGGTTGTGTGATGAAGTCCTCATCACAGTGCCGTTGTTCAAAGGATGGTGGTTTCCCAGGCTTGGAACCAGACTCTAAAGATTCGGGGATAAACATAAAAAAAACATTAAAGACCCTTAACAGTTGGAAAACATGACTGCTTTAGAACTGACTGTGTGTCCGTGCGCTCCATATGCTAGAACATAAAACACCCAACACCAATGTAGCAATTTGGAACATGCATACCACAACACCCACACAGTCTTCCATAGACAGACAGAGCAGTACCCCTTATGGTCACACCCACCCTCTCCAGTGACCCTGAGCTCTTCCTGAGGGTCAGTCTTCCACACGTCCTCTGCTGTCTCCTCATCTTTGATCAGTATGGGTTCAGTCTCCACTCTCTGCTCCACATCTGTAGGCTGTAACAGGGGACTGAGGTTATTACTCTGGACACACACCATATATTTTTATTTTACCAGGAAAACCCCATTGAGATACAGTCTCTTTTGCAAGGGAGACCTGGCAAAGAAGGCAGCAGCAATCAATACATTACAACACTTAAAACATACAACACAATCAGCACAGCAATACGATCCAGCCTACAGGAAACATTTACACTCCTCCTGAACAGAGTTTTGTACCAGAGTTTTAAAGTCATTGAGTGTCACTAGACTAGTATATCTAGTTTAAGCATACTTTGTAGAAAATGTAATGCCTCTGGTGAACAATAGAGAAGGCAGTCTTGCCTAACTCAGTAACGGCCCTGGGGACTTTAAGTAGCAACCACCTAGTAGACCGGGTCTGGTAACTGCTAGCGGTGAAGAAGAGCAGGTCACAGAGGTAAAGAGGGAGTTTATATATAATATATAATATAATAATAATATGCCATTTCACATATCTAACGCTTTTCATACTCATGAATCACACGAAATAAGTAAATTCTCCTGATATTCCAATGACAGAATTGATCCAAGAGATCAGGTCTCTATAACTGTAAAAGGTGATATATCACACATGGGGTTGAGAGTCCTTGTCCCTCCGCTGTGAGCTACTCCCCTGCTTGTTCAAAACAATCTTCACTGGATATGAAGATCTCTCTGATGCCATGGGGTAAAAAAAAAAGGGAAAATAATTGTATTCAGTCAAATATTAGGGCTATTCACACATTTGCGTTTTGCATATGGAATCAATTTACCATGAATAACACATCAGCTACCTTTTCTCCTGACTCGTCCTCCTGTCTTCAGATCGTTCTCCATCATTTTACACTTCCTTTTCAGTACATCAATATCTCGCTGGCTTTGGGTCATTTCCAAACGTAGAACTGCACAGCTATCATCAACACGATTGTTTATTTCTGCTACAGCTGCTTTAGCTAATACCTCCATAATGGATAGAAACTGCGCCTGAAAATTGCTGCTGGCCATCTTGTCCAGCCCAAATTACAGATTTGTATTCTCTGTGTTAAGTAAATAGTTGACAATTTCCAAGCTAATGTGCAATAAACAATCCGTAGCAGTTGATAAATGGCAAGAATGTGACAGTGTTCGAGAGCATCAAACCCGTGATGTATCATGGGTAAATTGTGACTGACTGATATACAAATAATATTGAGTAGTTATTTATGTTGCAAGGGTTCTTGTAGATCAGTCAGTCTCGACTCGCTAGTAATGGCGTCTTTTTGTAGGCAGAAAAATGAATGGCTTTTTTTTTGTAAGGTTTTTGGATAAACGCCGAAAATAAGGTATGTGGTAAACACAGGCTTAGGAGATCTTATGTTTTCTTCTATGAAATATTATTCATCAGCTAACGTCACTTTATGTGAATGTTGAAGAATGTATGTAATTTTAAAAAGCACATAAAGGCTTCATCATTCATAAAGGTAATATTAACTGACTGCGGTTACCTCATAGAACAAAACGTATAAGATATCCTAAACCTTTGTTAACCTCAGACCTTATTTTGGGCATTTATTCCAAAACCCTGTTCTTTCGCCATTCATTTCCCCCGTAGCTTTAGGACTACAAGCTGGCGAGCTCTATGTCGAACGCGCCCTAGGACAAGTGAACTGGAACAAAGTCTCGTTGTTTTCTGGCAAATATTGTGTATCTAGTAAGGTGGGTGAAATAAGTATAATACAAACTCATTCATACAATCTACCCTCTAAAGACCTTCATTGTACACAGATTAAAAATTGCTATTGATAACAAATGTGTATTTTGTGGTTGTGACCCAGAGACTCTTAACCATTTATTTTGGGACTGTTCTTATGTCAGAAGATTTTTGGAGTGAGTTAGAAGATTTTATTTTAAAATAAACTACTATTAATGTTAATTTCAAAGACTCTGATATTATGTTTTATTTTGATCCAAATGATATGGACCCCGATTTAATTTTCATTGTTAATTTGTTTATTTTTCATGGCAGATTCTTTATCCATAAATTGAAGTGGGCGGAGAATAAAACCCTCTTCACATTGTTTAAGATATAATTGAAACATTATTTTGAAATGATCAGTAAGTGTAAAAACAAAAAAGCAATACGTAACGTTACCATAAAACTTTTTGACAAATTGAACATTTATCTTGACATGTAATACGACTGTCTATGTTAGGTTTATGTGCTCTTGTTTGTATATTTCTGTTTTTGTATTGGTTTTATGTTGTTCATAATAAAAATACAAAATAAATCGAACATGCCCTGTGTGAAATTGCAATCGCACTTCCGTTCAATTTATGACTTAAGTATTTGTTACCGTACAAATGAGACTGCAACTGCCCTAAACATTTGTTTGAATTAGCACTGGCCAGCAAATACCAGAGTATATTCTAGTCTGCATGTAGGATAGCCATATCAGTTTACAACAAAAAAAGAAGACGTTTTACGATCTGAATAAAGAATTCAGATCGTAAAGCGTATTTTGTTATTAGTCAATGGCTGCATGTAGGGGAAAGTGCAGTGCAATGCAGTGGCTCACATGGTTATTAATGCATAAAAGGCTATAGATGCATAATGCACGAAGCACTGTGGTGAAAACGTAAAATATATTATTCAACCATTCATAAAAACACATGGTTTATATATGATCAAATATTGCCATTAATATTGTCATCTCCATTCTCATCGACACAACGTAATGAAACCATTCTGAAAATGTGGTATGGCATTTATTAAAGGATAGAAAAAGGTATAGAACTTGTTTGATACAGCTGGGGAACAAAGCCGATAAACCAGTTTAATGTAAACTTCAAATAAACTAAATGTCATTATATATTTCAAGTTCCTATTGCATACTACATGCATTATAACTGATTTACATTGAGGGTCTTCTCTTAGGGGTTTTAAAGCACAAACACATATGCAAGGTTTAGCTACAGAAGGCTATATCCACCCATTTTTCACATTTGTGTTTTTTCATCAGAAATGATTGATTAGGGTACCTTCATGTGCGTGTAAAATATAACTGTTCTCAGATTTTTTTAAACATAGATTTTAGATGTGCATTAAAATGGGTGTTGTTGCAAAACGTTATACACTGAGTGTACCAAACATTAGGAAAACCTGCTCTTTCCATGACATATACTGACCAGGTGAAAGCTATGATCCCTTATTGATGTAATTTGTTAAATATACTTCAATATAGATGAAGGGGAGAAGACGGGTTACAGAAGGATTTTTAAGCCTTGACACATTACATTTACATTTTTACATTTACATCATTTAGCAGGCACTCTTATCCAGAGGGACTTACAAATTGGTGCATTCAACTTATGATAGCAAGTGGGACAACCACTTTTTTTCTTCTTTTTTTATGGGGGGGTGGGGGAGGTGGGGGGGGGGGGGGGGGGGGGGTAGAAGGATTGCTTTATACTATTCCAGGTATTCCTTAAAGAGGTAGGGTTTCAAGTGTCTCCGGAAGGTGGTCAGTGACTCCACTGTCCTGGCATCGTGGGGGAGCTTGTTCCACCATTGGGGTGCCAGAGCAGCAAATACAGTGAGGGAAAAAAGTATTTGATCCCCTGCTGATTTTGTATGTTTGCCCACTGACAAAGAAATGATCAGTCTATAATTTTAATGGTAGGTTTATTTGAACAGTGAGAGACAGAATAACAACAAAAAAATCCAGAAAACGCATGAAAAACATGTTATAAATTGATTTCCATTTTAATGAGGGAAATAAGTATTTGACCCCCTCTCAATCAGAAAGATTTCTGGCTCCCAGGTGTCTTTTATACAGGTAACGAGCTGAGATTAGGAGCACACTCTTAAAGGGAGTGCTCCTAATCTCAGCTTGTTACCTGTATAAAAGACACCTGTCCACAGAAGCAATCAATCAATCAGATTCCAAACTCTCCACCATGGCCAAGACCAAAGAGCTCTCCAAGGATGTCAGGGACAAAATTGTAGACCTACACAAGGCTGGAATGGACTACAAGACCATCGCCAAGCAGCTTGGTGAGAAGGTGACAACAGTTTATTTGCAAATGGAAGAAACACAAAATAACTGTCAATCTCCCTCGGCCTGGGTCTCCATGCAAGATCTCACCTCGTGGAGTTGCAATGATCATGAGAACGGTGAGGAATCAGCCCAGAACTACACGGAAGGATCTTGTCAATGATCTCAAGGCAGCTGTGACCATAGTCACCAAGAAAACAATTGGTAACACACTACGCCGTGAAGGACTGAAGTCCGCAGGGAGTCTAGTTTTCCTCCATTTCCACTCGGCTGCCCGGAGCCCTCGATTGTGTATGTGTGCCATTCAGAGGGTTAATGGGCAAGACAAAATACTTAAGTGCCTTTGAACAGAGTATGGTAGTATGTGCCAGGCGCACAGGTTTGAGTGTGTCAAGAACTGCAACGCTGCTGGGTTTTTCACGCTCCACAGTTTCCTGTGTGTATCGAGAATGGTCCACCACCCAAATGACATCCAGCCAACTTGACACAACTGTGGGAAGTATTGGAGTCAACATGGACCAGCATCCCTGTGGAATACTTTCGACACCTTGTAGAGTCCATTCCACGCCGACTTGAGGCTGTTCTGAGGGCAAAAGGTGGTGCAACTCAATATTAGGAAGGTGTTCCTAATATTTTGTAAACTCATTGTTTAGCTGGAATGGAACATTCGTATCCTGTATATTTGACTGTGATATGTGGTTGTCTCACCTAGCGATCCTATGATGAATGGAATAACTGTAAGTCACTCTGGATAAGAGCATCCAAATAACGAAAATGTCAAATGTAAATATTTTACATATAGATCTCATATTACTGTATTTATTCCTTTTTAAAAACATTTTTTTAATATTGATGTCACAAATGTATCATTTGTACAGGTCTTTATTTAAAAATATATAGTTATTTGTCACATTTGACTGTAAAACCTAGCAGTACTACTTATTTCTCTGAGAGTGAGTGCCTTCAGAAAGTACTCACACCACTTGAATTTCCCCAAATTTTCATTTGTTACAGCCTGATTTTTAAATGGATTAAATTGAGATTGAAGTGTATGTTTTAATGGATTAGGAGATAGAACTGGGTTAATCACGAACATTGAGTTAGAATTATTTGTTACTGGGCCAGGAATTTAATTGGGGCATTTCACTGTGTGTGTGGGGGAGTAGAGAGGAAATCTGCCCTAGGGTCAAATTGCTTGCTCTTACTTCAATCCATGGCTGTCTTATCTGATGAGAGACTGAAACTAGCTTGTGGCCTTTTGTCTCTCTCTTCAAACACCATGAAGGGAGCGGCACCAGGATTGAATGGAGTTTGGACTAGACCTTTGTCTCCTTGGTATCTTCTTGATTGATTACAGCATGATGGGGTGAGGTTTGTGTATGTTAGGGCCTTGTCATGTTTAAACTAAACATAAGTGTGTGTGCAAGACAGGGGAGTGAGTGATTGGTTGGAGTATTATGTGCATAATAAAAGTTGAGTTTAGAGAGACAAAGGAAGTGGGCGTGGAGTGATAAAGAGCGGGAAACTGAAGTGGGAGGGATTTAGAGCTAGAAGAGTTGGGGATGATGGTATATAATGTGACGTGAGAGAGAGAGAACGGTGTGCCACTCTGCAGACTGGTATCGGCTTTGTTGAAACTTTAATAAAGTCATTTCTTGATGCAACAAAAACTCTGTAAGACCTTATTTGTAATAAAGTATAGTGGTTATTTTCCACAACAAGATTTCACTGGCCCACACACAATACCCCATAATGTCAAAGTGGAATTATGTTTTTGCTTAACAAGTCACATAAGTTGCATGGACTCATGATTTTTGAACGACTTTATCCTGAATACAAAGTGTTATGTTTGGGGCAAATCCAATACAACACATTACGGAGTACCACTCTCCATATTTTCAAGTATAGTGGTGGCTGCATCATGTTATGGGTATGTTTGTAATCATTAAGGACTGGGGAGTTTTTCAGGATAAAAAAGAAACGGAATGAAGCTAAGCACACGCAAAATCCTAGAGGAAAACCTGCTTCAGTCTAACCTAACACACAAGGCAAAATCTACACTGGAGTTGTTTACGAAGACGACAGTTAATGTTCCTGAGTGGCCAAGTTACAGGTTTGACTTAAATCTGCTCGAAAATCTATGGCAAGACCTGAGAATGGTTGTCTAGCAATGATCAACAACCAATTTGACAGAGCTTGAAGAATTTTGAAAATAATATTAGGCAAATGTTGCACAATCCAGGTGTGGAAAGCTCAGAGACTTACCCAGTTAGACTCACAGCTGTAATCATTGCTAAAAGGTGATTCTAACATGTATTGACTCAGGGGGTTGAATACTTATCTAATCAAGATATATTAGTGTTTTATTGTTCAATATTTTTTTTTACAAATGTTAGAATTTTTCTCCCACTTTGACATTAGAGTATTTGGTGTATATCATTGACCAAAAAATTACAATTAAATGAATTTTAATCCCACGTTGTAACACAACAAAACTTGGAAAAAGTCAAGGGGTTTGAATACATTCTGAAGGCACTGTAGCGTTTTGGAACAACATGAAACCATCAAGTGATAGATTTCAAACAAATATATGTAAGCCTTTGAAAAACCCCATGCCATGATTAGGTGGTGAAAAAACACACCAATCTCTCTCATACACTGAACAAAAATATAAACGCAACATGTAACAATTTCAAAAGATTTTACTGAGTTACAGTTCATATAAGGAAATAAATAAATCTGGGGATACAGATATGCATCTGTTGGTCACAGATTCCTTTAAAAAAAGATAGGGATGTGTATCAGAAAAACAGTCAGTATCTAGTGTGACCACCAATTAATCAACATTTCTGAAAATGGATATAGCGTTTTGGAATAAAATTATTCACATACACTCCCCTATCTATTTATTTAGAAAGTGAAGCTAAAACTTTTAATTTGGCTCTATAATCCAGCATTTTGTATTTGAGATCAAATGTTTTATACAGAATGTCACCTTTTATTTGAGGGTATTTTCATACATAACTTTCTTACCGTTTAGAAATTAATGCACTTTATCTAGTCTCCCCATGAAAGTGTCATAAGTATTTTGACAAATTCACTTAGTGTATTACATTCAGTCAAAAGTTTAGTATTTGGTCCCATACTCCTAGCACGCAATGACTACATCATGCTTGTGACTACAAACTTGTTGGACACATTGGCAGTTTTTTTGTGTGTGTTTTGGATCGAAACGTTGTCATTAAGGCGGTGAATTGTATGCTAAATGACTAAAATGTAAATGTAAAATGAATTTGGAACATTGGGCCTTCCTATTCTTTACAAGTATTCTTTATTAGCCCAGCACATCTAAGGATGTGCGTATGACCACAAACTTTTCTATAGTCAGATTTTTGTGCCCAATATAAATTAATAGTAAAAATGCATTGTGTTATTTTGGAGACATTTTCATTGTAAATGAGAATAGAATGTTTGTTTAAAAAAAATAATAACAATAATAAGTGAGGAGCCATTAACAGTCAAACATGAAAACCATTTTACGAATCAATTAGGAGGAAAAGCTTGTCAAAATGTCTCAAAATTCCATCTGTACAACATTTTCCCATAAAAACTATTACAGAAAAACTATGCAATTATTAACTATTTGTTCCATCTGTTCTGAGACAACATTAAACTTGTGTGTGGATCCCCAGGGTATGCAGGTACCACGTATTGAGACACTGGACTCTCTCCTATGTGAGTTCTCTGATGTGACTTCATACCGGAACGCTGGGGGAAGCATTTCCCACACTGTGTGCACTTGTAGGGCTTCTCCCCACTGTGGACCACAGCATGTCTGATCAGGTTGCACTGCTTGGTGAAACTCCTGCCACACTGTTCGCAGGTGTACGGTTTCTCTCCGGTGTGACTCCGGAGGTGTTCTTTGAGCTGCCAGAAACGTGGGAAGCTCTTCCCACAGAAGGTGCAGCTGAAACGCCTCTCGGTGGGGCCGCCCGACCTCCACTGAGTCCTCATTCTCTTCACCATGTTAAAACTACTGCGACTCAGGCTGTATCCAGAGAAGGTGGAGGTGGTGGCCATGTTTGACCCTGTCATGCATTCACTCAATCTCACTGTTGATTCTGAAGCCCTGTATTGATGCTGCCTTGGCTGTAGAGCTAAACTATTTCCTTCATTATTTGAGTTCAGCCTCTCGCTGCTCTGTCCCTCTGGCATCTGTTGTCTAGTCTCATCAGCCAATGTCCTGACATGTCTTGTCATGTGTTTTGCTGCACTGAACATGTTAGCATGTGGTTTCCATATAGAAGAGTGAAGCGATGGCCCTACATCATCTGTCATAGTAGGAACGGATGGCAGCCCACTATGAGATGGGAAAATTGAGATATTCTGAGAGTACTCTTCTGTTGCATGAAAGGAGAAATCTGGGTGGCCATCAGGGTCAGTATCTCTGCCTGGATCCACAGAGGTCCACAGCTGCCCATCAGTCTCATCCATAACAAACTGGTCAGGTCCTGCCAGGGCCGTGGTCTGATCCAGCTCCTCCTCTTTCTCATTCTTCACCATCACTAGCTCTAGTGAGTCCTTGTCTGGCTGGTGCTGCTCTGTGCTGAACACCTCTGTAGACGTGAGCCGGGGTGTGCCTGGTTCCTCTGGACGATCAGAATTGGGGTAATGTTCCACTGAGTCTTCGGGAGATATGTTGGGTTGTGTGATGAAGTCCTCATCACAGTGCCGTTGCTCAAAGGATGGTGGTTGCCCAGGCTTGGAACCAGACTCTAAAGATTTGGGGATAAACATTAAATAAACATTACAAAAGACCCTTAACAGATGCAAAATACGACTGCTTTAGAACTGACTGTGTGTCCGTGCGCTACATATGCCAGAACATAAAACACCAATGTAGCAATTTGGAACGCGCATACCACCACACCCACACAGAGCAGTACCCCTTATGGTCGCACCCACCCTCTCCAGTGATCCTAAACTCTTCCTGAGGGTCAGTCTTCCACAAGTCCACTGCTGTCTCCTCATCTTTGATCAGTATGGGTTCAGTCTCCACTCTCTGCTCCACATCTGTAGGCTGTAACAGGGGACTGAGGTTATTACTCTGGACACACCATGTCTAATGCTTTTCATACTCATGAACCATACAAAAGCAGTAAATTCTCCTGATATTCCAATATCAGAATTGATCCAAGAGGTCAGGTCTCTGTAATTTTAAAATGTTATGTATTACACCTGGGGTTGAGAGTCCTCTTCAACAGCCATCTCTCCATCTCTCCACTGTGAGCTACTCCTCTGCTTGTTCAAAACAATATTGACTGGATATGAAGATCTCTCTGATGCCATGGGATAACAAACGGGAAAAGACTAGTAATTATATTCAGTAAAATATTAGGGCTATTCACACATTTGCATATGCAATCAACTTTCTATGAATAACACATCAACTAACGTTACCTTTGCTCCTGACTCGTCCTCGTGTCTTCTTCAGCTCGCTCTCCATCACTTGACACTTCCTTTTCAGTACATCAATATCTCGCTGGCTTTGGGTAATTTCCAAACGTATAACTGCACAGCTATCATCAACACGATTGTTTATTTCTGCTACAGCTGCTTTAGCTAATACCTCCATAATGGTTACCAACTGCGCCTGAAAATTGCAGCTGGCCATCTTGTCCAGCCCAAATTACAGATTTGTATTATCTGTGTGAAGTAAAGTCTACAATTTCAAAGCTAATACTCAATAAACACGCCGTAAATGTCGATATGACAACAGTGTGTGATGCGTGCGCAATTGCAATCGCACTTCCGTTCCACAACTCGTGACCTAAGTATTTATTACCGTAAATATGAGACCGCAACAGCCCTTCAAAATGGTTAGAATTAGCATTGCCAAAGCAAATACAAGTGTCTATTCTAGTCTGCATGTACGGTAGCCATATCTATTGACCAATTAAGGGGGGGGACTACAGATATTCTTACCTTTGCCATGATTCGGCAGTCTCGTCCAGATCATCATGGCATTTGTAGTTATTTATGATAGCCACATTAGCATTTCATATTTATTAAAACAAAACAAAACAAATTGGGGGTGGGGGGATAAATACAGGCAAATATTTAGATAGTCACCTTGTCCTCGAGAGATTTACACGGTTATCAAAACGTCAATTTTCCTGTTTGACCGCTAGGTTTTATTGGTATTATGACTCATACTGTTCTACTATTCTACTAGTGCCAGTATTTGGCTGTAGGGTGTCAGCAAATATAATTAAAAGTTTACACTATTCATCTATGGCAAAGATACTTATACAGTGAGTTCCAAAAGTACACTTTGGATTTGAAATGATACAAGTACTATTAGGTTAAAGTGCAAACTGTCAGCTTTAATTGGAGGGTATTTTCATCCAACACGTCTACATTAATGTGGATGCTACCATGATTACGGATAATTTGAATGAATCGTGAATAATAATGAGTGAGAAAGTTAAACGCACAAATATCAGTTAGTTATAAATGTAGTTATATTTGTTTTCGCACAGGCAATGAAAATACCAGGGTGTATTCTAGCCCAACCAGCTGCAAGATGGCGTTATTATTCCTTTAAAAAAATAATAACTCAATTTAGAATAATACTGCCATTTTACCAAAGTAAAAGGAATAATACTGCCATCCTGCGGCCAGTTGGGCTAGATGTATTCTAGTCTGCATGTAGGGCAGCCATATATTGACCAAAAAGAGAAGACATTAAAGAATTCAAGATAGTAAAACGTCTGTTTTTAGTAAACATATATATGACTACATGCAGGGGAGAGTGCCGTGGCTCATACGATTATAAATGCATAAAAGGCATTTATAATGTGCAACGCACTGTGGTAAAATACAAAAACACTTTCAACCATTTTTCTTAAAAAGTAATGGTTCCTTATGAATCTAATGATGCCTTTATGAACCATTGAACACAGGTGTCAGGAAATTGTTAAACATATCATCTCCATTGTCATCCACACAACCTAATGAAACCATTCAGAAAATGTGGTATTGTATTTATTAAAGGATAGAAAAGGGATATAACTTGTTTGACACAGCTGGGGAACAAGGACAATAAACTAGTTTCATGTAAACTTCAAATTAAACTTAATTTCCTTATATTTCAGGTAACTATTGCATGGTACATGCATTATAGCTGATTTACATTGAGGTTCTTCTCAAGGTTTTTAAAAGGCACATACATATACTGTATATAAGTAGAGGTATTAGATATAAAGAGTATGCATATTATATAGTGTGTAGAAGAGAGCAGGTAGTGTTGATTGAGCTGCATGAGAGAATATTCATAAAAGTACAGTAGTACTGATACATTACATGAGTATGTGGACACCTGCTTGTCTAACATCTCATTCCAAAATCATGGGCATTAATATGGAGTTGGTCCCCCCTTCGCTGCTATGTGTGTTAATTATGATTGCATGTGTGTGTATGGAGCAGAGTGTGTATACAATGGACTGTGTGTGTACACTGGGTTATTCTCTCCAGGAGAGGAAGTAGAGCTGGCCCAGTGCATCGCCACACACCAGTTCACTGGAGCAGTGTGGGTTCACCTCCAAGACCAGAACAGGACCCGAACACACAAACACACCCACCTGTACAGAGAGATAGTGTAAGCAAACACACACAAACAGTATATTACTGTGACTACTCATCCATTCTTTATGAAATTATTTGAGTGTGTGAAAATTGAAGAGTTAGAATGACATGCACCTGTTTCTTGGTGTTTCTGTCCCACATTTTGACAGTTCTGTCATGGGACGCCGAGATCATCGTGCTGTTGGTGAGTCTCAGTACACTGATCCTGTCACTGTGTGCCTAGGGAAAATCCATACAAATTATCATCGAAAATAAGACAACAGTTTCCTCTTCAAGTCAGTCACCACCATCATCATCATCATCAGAGAAAAGGGGACAGATCTTACAGGTTTCCTGCTGCTCCAGGAGTTCACATTTGGTGGCTGGTTGAACCACATGTTCCCCTTGGAATCTCCACACACCACCAACTCTGGAGACAGGACACAGAATAACAGTGGAGTTAATAGATTATAAATTGACAGATGATTCACAAGTAGTATCAAAATGTATATGAGTGTCATTGTACTGCAGTGCAGCTACCTCTCTCCACAGTCACTGCAGTTATCCAGCCACCTTTTCCACCACAAGTCTCCTCCATTTCTAGCTTAATTTCACCACATGATGACTGCAGGTCAGTCTTTGGGCCCATGGCATACTAGGGAAGGCAGATAGGACCATATTATCATCTACCAATAGTACTCTTATTAAAACAATAATCTAAAAACAGCAGCAGTGTTGTCATTGATGATGGTTATGATGTATGTGTCGGTGATGATGGTGGTAAACTCACCAAGAAGCCAAGTACAACCTGTCCTTTCTTCTCACCCACCAGCCAAGTGCTTTTTTCATCGTTGGCCACCATCCCAAGAATTTGTGTGTCATCCTTCCAACTGCAATTTAGGCAATTTATGTACATTTCAAGTCAGTATTTTTCAGTCTAGTCCTGGTCTACCACATAATAATGTGTGTATACCATAAGTGTGTGTGTGTGTGTGCTTTACTTGTTAATTTCTCTATCAGCGTCAGCGAGGACATTGATGATATTTCCATCCTCACAGGTTCCCAGCAGGATGGAGCAGTAGTACAGGTGCATCACTGGGGTAGGCACTGAGTATGTGGACACCTTCAACAGACTACGGACAAAAGGATGACAGTCTTTACCAGCAGGCATTGCAGGAGTACAAGAACAAATGGTGACTAAAATGTAATCCATGTACTACTGAAAGTTTTACAAATTTGCAACCAGCCGATACTGCCTTAATCTCTTACAAATGGCAAATTGGGCCAATAGCAACCGTCACCATAGTGTGAGAACTTGACATATAAATGGCCAAAAGCTGACCTTGCAGCATTGTGCTGAGGATTCCACTCCAGCTTCCACACTGACACAGAGCGTTGCCTGCATCCCACAGCAAACTGGCCATCAGGCATGGAGCATATCGCTGTTACACTACTGTCAGACACCTGAGCGACACAAGCAAATCAAAGATAAACCAACTTTGTTCTATTAGTCAGTGTGAGAAACACAATAACACTACAAGGTCCTGTATGGAGATACCTTTTTGTGGCCAACTGCAGAATTGTGTTTCCATATCTCCACTCTGCCAGACTCATAGCCAGACAGCAGCACATCGCCACTCTGGGAGAAAGACAGAGCAGTAACAGTGCCCCTCTGGTTGAGAGGACTCTCTGGAGGAAATAATAAAGAGGGGGAATTTAATACATTAAACAAAAAACAACAAGTATGGAAATTGGAGGATTGGTTTAGGTTGACAATTTAGGTTGATAAATGTGTTACCCATTGCCGCAGCAACGCTCCAAGACCTCAACGACCGATCTTCAGACACAGTGAGGAATGCCGGGACTCCATCCTGCTTTGAGACTGCTCCGTGTATCCCTCCGCTGTGGCCTTGCAAGGTGCTGTGGTGCTGTACCTAGAATTAGAGGCAAAGAGACAATCAGACCAAGCATCACTGCATATTGATACATGTATCTGTTGATGTTATTGTTGAACCATCTTATTCAAATCAACCTAAATCCTAGAAATGACAAGCAAATTGCATTCATCAAACCTGGAAAGGGTGCCACAGCTTCACTGTGCCATCATCAGATGCTGTAGCAACCACCATGTCCTCCTGCTTAGTCTCCTTGGTCTTGTCTGAATATATAACATTTAGGAACAATACACTACATGATCACAATGGTATGTGTATCATAGTATTTTGAAAAGGGAAATAATATTAATATGTGTGTAAGTATTTAGTAAAGATCCAGTACCTGGGTCAGGTAGCACAGAACAGTGGTGTATGCGTGACTTGTGAGCTGAAATCCGGCTGATTTCCATCCCTGAATCCCATTTCCACACGTGCAGTTCACCCTCGGCACAACCTGCTATCACAAACTCCCCCTGCGGACCCCCCAAGACAACACAAACATCATCAAGACAAAATGGAAACATCACAACTTACAGTGTTTCATATATTACATGAAGACACAACAATTTCACCCTGAAGACAGACGTTTTTTCCTCAACAACTTCTCCATTATGACTACAGTTTAACGCCATCGATCTAGTACCAATTTAGAGAGGTCCACACTGCCATCCTACTGTTCGACTCACCAGACAGCAGACTGCACTGAGGGAGGATCTCGCCAGGATCTCTCTCACACTGCAACCCTTCTGTAGGTCCCACACACGGATCTTGCAGTCACTGGAACAGCTCACCTGAGAGACAGACAGACAGTAAGTTACTCAGGTTTAATTCAGTAAAGTCTCTTTCTAGTTAAAATGGGAATTATCATCAGATAAAAACAGGCAACAAATGGTCATATAAAAAAAAAATATATATACACAGACACACTCACCACACAGTTTGGGCCCCAGACACAGCCAGTTATCCAGTCTCCATGACAGTGTGGTAGAGACTGAGTGAGAGTAGGAGGAGAGGAACTGGCATTCCACACCATTAGAACCTGAGGGAAAATGTCACATTATCACCACAACAGTCACAAGTAAACAAGTGACAACAGACAGCTCTCAATATTCTTGGTCATTGCCATCAACAGCATCCCCACTATTCACAATAAAAGTAAAATTGCAACACACCAACTAATCTCTCGTGGACTGACTACGTAAACAGAACTGGTAGCGTAGATCTGTCATGATACATCGGGATGCATGAGATAAGGAGCAGCATTAGTTTCAGTGCTTGTTTTTTTTTGTCACTGGTTATTTCAGACAAAACACGATTTCACAGGTATTAGCATCTTTCAAATTTCTGAAGGGAACATTTGGCCAATAGACTTGCTCGTAACTTGCAAAGAGAGTGGGTGGAGCTCTTAGTTCCGCTTCCGATCCCCGTTCTCCCTCTTCCTTTAACACGTATGGACCCAGAACTTAAATCGAGCATCTGACCAATTACAATTACTTTAGTTCTGGGTTAACTGAGATTACACACCAACCGAAACTCAAATATGAACACACTCTGAAAACCTATACCTGATCTTTTCCTCCAGACAGCAACTCCTCCCCAGTTGGACTGAAGGCCAGGCAGGTGACCCCTCCACTGTGACCTCTCAGGACAGAGATCACACTGGGGTCAACCCAGGTGTCAGAGGTCAAGTCCTTCACTGCCCACAGAGCAATGGAACAGTCATCTGAGGAAAGAGATGGAAAAAGTTAGTAAATTGTCTTAACACAATGATTAGATAAATTAGTGATTAGTACAAAATGAGTTAACTATTGATCAACTGAGTGTTTAATTTGTGTTTTAGTTATTGGTCTGACCTGAGGCAGAGGCCAGATAAGAGGAGTTTTGTGCCAGGGCCAGGATGGGGCCTTGTTGCAACCCAAAACGTCCCAGCAGCACCATGTCTGCCTCTCCCTCCTCCTGTCTCCTCCACACCCTCAGCCGTTGGTCCCCGCCCCCAGACACCAGCAGGTCGGGTTCCTCTGCAGCCAGCCACATCAGGCAGAGAATGGACACCCGCAGGTCCTTGCTAGCCCACGTCCTCTCACCTGCACAATAGGGTTGGGGTGGTTTCATTCAGTTCTGAATCACTGATGTTGTGTTCAGTGATTTATTAAATTGATTCATTTCCTTGGCTTGCAGAGTTGGTGTTTGTTAGCAAACTTAAAACCATATACCTGATTCAAGACTGAAGAGCTTCAACCCATCACCATGGTAACCAACTGCAGCATAACCACCAGTGACAGCCACACATAGAGCAGCGGGCTCCGTGGTTGACATCTTCTTTCCCTTCTGAACAACAGACTCCTGTCAAGGCAAACAAAGTGATTTTTGAGCTTCCGAATGACAGAAATGGAAATTGAGGAACTTCTGAAAGATGAGTGGAACAGCATACCTTGGGTTCTCCAAACACATTCACAGAGCGACCCAGACCACCTGACCATAACTGGACCTGTGGAGGACGGGGGACAGGTAAACAAGGAAGCTTTCAAAATGTGTGAATATGGGAAGATCTCAATTGTTTACTCCTAGCATCCGCTCGCCTCGTCTCCTTCTCAAAACCCATTGGATGAGAAAGCCAGAGGT
Source organism: Coregonus lavaretus (assembly GCF_964263955.1). Classification (NCBI taxonomy): domain Eukaryota; kingdom Metazoa; phylum Chordata; class Actinopteri; order Salmoniformes; family Salmonidae; genus Coregonus; species Coregonus lavaretus. The sequence continues at coordinate 11,581,062 of NC_140010.1, read as the reverse complement.
CCCTCCCCTCTGACCTTCTCCTCCAATGGGTTTTGAGAAGAAGACGAGGAGAGAGGACACAAGGAGTAAGCAATTGAGATCTTCACTGTGTGTGCGTGTGTAAACCATCCTTCTCACCGTGTGGTCAGATCCAGCACTCAGGAGTACCGTCCCTCCCAGCAGAAAGGTGAGCACCTCTGTAGATCCGCTGTGAGCCTGGTAGCGCCCCACGCAGGTAGAGGCTGGAACTGACCACAGCCTCACCTCTCCAGACAGACAGCCAGAGCAAAGCAGAGAAGAGGAGGGAGAGAAAGCTAGACTGCGTACTGACCTCTGATGACCAGAGAGAGTCTGGAAAGGAGGAATGATGAAAGAAAGGTTGTGTTAAAACGACGAGGGAATAAAACATTTAACAGTGTGACATCTCTGCTCGCAATATGTCCTTCATTCGACTCACCGTAACTTCACCCTTCAGCCAGTTCCACAGACGCACAGCTCCATCCCAACCCCCCGCTGCCACAAGATGACCTTCGGGGTCAAAGGTCACACAGTTCAGAGGGCTAGGGCTGGAGAGGGCTGTGACCAGACTGCCCTTTGGAGATGACCACACCTGTGGAGAATAACATTGATAACATTAACGTTCAAATTAATGGGTGAAGTAGTAATCAGAGCGACTGGCGTAGTCTTGATGCGAGACTCACTTTAAGCCTTAAGTCCAGGGACACAGTTGCAAGGTGCTTCCGGTCTGCACTGATGTCACTTCCTGTTATTCTGTTTGAGTGGCCATCGATGAGGGCAGTCCTAGAAAGACAAGACAGTTGACCATTTTGCATGTGACTGCAAGATCGGAATTTCGTAAATCCCATATTTGTAAAGCTATTGTATATGCCTGGGGAATATATAGGCCTGGGGAATACTTTCTTTTATTCCAAGCATTGTCTCACCTGCAGCCATTCTCAACATCCCACAATTCAATTCGTCCATCAAATGAAGTAGTTCCCATAAGCCCCTCCCTCAGGAAGACACATCCTGAGATTCCGTCACAGCTGCTCACCAGTGACCTCACTTCCTGTTAACGGTCAAGGTAAAATGGACTTCGATTCAAATATATGGAGCATTTGAAAGACATTACTGTCATATTTTAGTGTTCATGGTGGCATATAGTCAGCAGTAAGTCCTGTCCTAGTCTGTTAGGTCAGTGGCATATTGTTTTTATGGACAGAGAGCAGGAGTTTACCTGTCCAGTCTCTGTGTGGACGAGGTGGAGGGTGCCCTGTCCAGTCCCTACTGCCATGACCCCACCCCCTGGACTCACAACCACACAGGTGGGCTCAGAGGGGAAGGTGGAGACCAGCTTACTGTGGTAACACAGAGGACACCAGCATCACTAAGATCATCACTACTAAGGTAAGAAACAATATAACTAACTCACTGAGGTAGCGAACACAGAGGTCAATATGGTCTAACTGCATTAACTGTAAATATCACTTGTACAAACGGCATGAAGATTAGCTACCTGGTTTCTGGCTGGGTATGTTGTTCATTGTTCAGCCACCTCATCACATGCACCCCTTTCCCTCCTTTTCCCATCATGCCTTGTGCCCATACATGGGCGTCAGTGTGGTTGGGCTCATTGAGAGCTTGCTGCAGAAACAGGGCTGGCCATGAGGACAGGAGTGGAGCATGGCGCTGCAGGAACCCGACACAATCCGTCAGACCGCTCTGGTCTTCACAGGAAAAAGGAGAGGAAGACTCAACTCTGGGCTTTCTGTCTGAGGAACAGATTCTAGAGAGACTTTTCTCTAGAGGTAACCGGTAGAAAAGGATCAATTCTATTACCTAAAGTGTCCCATGAACGAATACCTTCCGATTCGAACCTCTTGCCTGCAGTGAAGTAGAAGTAGAGTTGATGAAAAGTTACTAGATAACCTAACACCTATCATCGAATGAAGTACTTACATATCTCCAGAGAGCTGACTTACCAAATAAGCTGTAGGTCTCCAGGAGGTGGTGCAGGAGGCCATGGCGCACGTTGGCAAACAGGAAATTATAACTAGAGAGCAGGCAATGCAGTGCCTCCCACTGGCCACTTCTCATCTGACCAAAGACAACCAAGAGTTAAGGTGTGGTCAACTGGGAGAGAGGTTAAAAGCTAGAGGCAGTGTCACTGACCAGGTGGAAAGGCAGGTTCAAGATGGAGCTGGCCTCACAGTGAAGAAATGTGCATGTTCCCTGAGGATCTGCCAGCACCCAAAGATGGGCTGAGAGAGAAAGACAAACAAATCCATTTGTATCTATGTCTGTGTGTTTTGTATGATTATATACAGATGTAAGCAGTGAATTCGTGTGTAGGATCTTTACAATAGTAGCTACCTGCCAACAGGATATGAGCCCTGGTCCAGTCAGCCTCTCCTGGTAGGAGGAGCTCTTTTTTAAAGGCCAGCCTGACCTCGGGATTGGTCAGTGCCAGGAGGTCATCCGGGCCGTGACAGTGGGACGGATCAATCAGGCTGCAGAAGAGGGTCAACAACAAAGAGATGGACTGTGTTTACGTTCAATTCCTTACCATTCTCCATTCCACAGTGTACAATTACTCATTCATTCCCCCTTCGTTAAAAGCAGTGGATAGTAGTGGTCGTTCCCATCATATTTCTTACACCAGCGCATTCCATGAGAGGGAGTGAACAAGTGCACACTTCTGGGAGAAGGGTAGAGAATTGAACATCAGCCGATATTCGTTTGATTGCCTCATCAACCCAAGTCTGACCTCTGACTCCCCATCATTTGACACAGTCTCATACCTCTGTAGACTCCGCACCATGTGGGAGAAGGTTGCCATTGGGACGCGCTTTATGGGCTTTCTGGCCAAGTGCAGCATATCTTGCCATGTTGCCTTCTCACCTCCAGAGGTCAGGCCATTGCACATGTTCAGTATGGCATACAGGTCTCTCTCCCTCAGGCCTGCAATGGAACCAGGGCGGAATTGTCATGACATGTCACAGAGCACAATTGCTGAATGAGATGAGTAAACGTGATTAGTAAGTAGGGTATGAATATTAGTGAGTGTTATATTTTAGTCACTTGAGCAGATATAACAATTGGTCCACACCACCGCCAGCCACCAGGTAAGGAGTGCATGTTGAGATGAGGGTATTTGAGATGAGGGGATTTGGGTAACATATACATTTACATTTTAGTCATTTAGCAGACGCTCTTATCCAGAGCGACTTACAGTTAGCGCATACATTATTTTATCGAACCCACAACCCTGGCGTTGCAAACGCCATGCTCTACCAACTGAGCTACATCCCCTGCCGGCCATTCCCTCCCCTACCCTGGACGACGCTGGGCAAATTGTGCGCCGCCCCATGGGTCTCCCGGTCGCGGCCGGCTACGACAGAGCCTGGATTCGAACCAGGATCTCTAGTGGCACAGCTACTGCGCCACTCGGGAGATGATATAGGAGGTGTGTGTGTTGAAAAGACAGTGTATGCAGTCAGTGAGTAGTGAATAAGGTGGTTTTGAAGTGCCCAGGTTCTCACCGGTGGTGCTGACAGTCAAGGCGGCCAACGCCCAGCCCAGTCCTACTTCTCTGTACTGGGACTGCAGTCTGCTCAGGCTGTGCTGCACCAACTCACTCAGAGATGGAGGAAGAGCCTGGAGGCTCTCCTTCATCTGGAACACAGACACAGATCATCATGACTATGGGTCACTATGGGTCGGGTCAATGTGATTGTGACATGCATGATGTCTGACCTTTTCAAAAGAGGCAAAGTTCCTCAGGTCCTCACAGGCCAGGTGCAGGTAAAGTGGACTCACTGCTCCCTTCTTCATCAGAAGGGTCTGAAGCTATACAGGTACACAGAGACAATAGTTAATTAATGGTGACAAAATTATACAGAGCAGGCCATACTATTCACAACACTGTTAGTAGGCTTTTCAGTGTGATGATATGGGATCCCATATGGCTCAGTTGGTAGAGCATGGCGCTTGCAACGCCAGGGTTGTGGGTTCGATTCCCACGGGGGACCAGTATGAAAAAGTATCCACTCACTACAGTAAGTCACTCTGGATAAGAGCATCTGCTAAATTACTAAAATGTAAAGATAATTACCTGATTATTGAAGGCAGAGTCACTAAGCTTCTTCCCATAAACGGCAAGTTCCTTTTGAACTATCTCCTTTCTGTCCGGCAAAGAAAGCTGTCCTAAAGGAAACAAGAAGGCCCGTTTGTTCTTGGCGAGGACTCGCAGCAGGGCCGAAGTGGAGGTGACACTCAGCACCAAAGACACACCCTGTCAGAAGAACACAACAAAAGAAAGAGTAGAAGTTTTGTATGCGTTATGTTAAATCCTATACTATATGATACTACAGTGGAGGCTGCTGAGGGGAGGACGGCTCATAATAATGTTTGGAACGGAGCTAACAGAATGGCATCAAACACATTGAAACCATGTGTTTGATGTATTTGATAAAACGTCCACTAATTCCACTTCAGCCATTACCACGAGCCCGTCCTCCCCAATTAAGGTGCCACCTCCTGTGATCACCATGTACACAGATAAACTGAAAACATCTGTGTATATTTAGGCTGAGTTTCTGACCTGAGGAAGGTGCTGTGGTATCCAATCAGAGGTCAGCTGTCCTCTACCATCCTGCACATGCTCCGCCCCATCAACTAGCAGGGCCAGTGGTTGGTCCTTCCTGGTGTCACTCAACTGGGAGTGGAATTCTGTCAGCAGATCTCTATGATAAAACAGTCATGGTTGGGTTAGTCTTGAACAGCAATGGCCCTTACTATTGACTCAAGCACATTTATTGGCAAGGACATTGAAAGGCCATTTTACAAAATCTGGATGAAATGTTTGCTGTCTGCACTCACTTATAAGAGGAAGGGAGAGGCCAGTCCTCTTTTTCCTTGCCTCTCCGTAACCACTGTACAAGGCAGCGTAGAAGGTTTTCCACAGTGCATGCTGATTGGGTAGCAGCAGTGGAGTAGGAGATGACATCACCTCTAGGGGTTTTCTGGGACTTGGTAGGAGTTCTTAGGGCGTTCGCCAGAGCAGCCTGTGTGAAGGGAGGAGACAATGCATAAGAAAAACCTTACAGAAACCGGGTAGGACAAAAATATGGATAATATCTTTATACTGAGCGAATAAAGTATGTTTGTGTATCTCTGCTAAAGCTGCTGCTACGGTTTACCATGAAGACAGTCTTGCCCTCTCCTGGAGCTCCCTCCAGCAGCACCATTCCTCCTTTGAGCTGAGCCTCCTGCACCTTGCCCACCGCCCCAGAGAGCAGCTTGGCACGGCCAAAGAACTGCCGCTGCAGGGCGCCCTGGTGCACTTCCTGCTCTGACAGATCTGACCTGGAATCACTTTCATCCGGTTTCTGTCAGAGAAACAACATCAATACAATGATTGGTGGAAGTGGAACCCAAGATGGAGGGAGATGGCTTCAATGTTAAATTGTCTGTCATAGTCAAAGTCTCTGACCTCCACAAACTGCTTCAACAGCGCCCCCCAAAGGTCCTCCAGCACCACCTTCCCAAACTCCTCCAGGCCTTTCACATAGGGCTTCCCATCCACAACACCACCCCACTCACAGGGGTAACTGAGAGAGAGAGAGCACATGATACCAATGCACATGAGACCAATTATCTTAATAAAACTACTTCAAGACAATGTGTAAGGAACTACAACTGAGCTCACTTCTCTGTGACTTTAGCTTCACTATCCACTATTCTTCTTTTCAGGTCGGCCATCTTACATTCAGCCTCCTTGGACTCAGGAGCAAAGTCTGTCCTCCACGCCACAGGAACAGACCTGAGAAATCAGGAAGCAAACATTGTACACGTTTTGTATGACGATTATTAACATGATTATATTATTTAATATTCAAATGCATACAGTCATAATCTTATTGTTCATATGAGGCATTGGCAAATGAACGATTGGACAAATGAGTATTTTTCAAGGTGTGAACCTGGATATGTGAAGTGGACTGATTTGATATTGTCTACCTGGACAGGTGGGGTGACCTGAAGTAGCAAAACATGCGATTCTGAGCTGTGTCTGGATGAAGGGCCTGGAACTGTCGAATCTCCATCTCGGTGATGGACAACCCCGATGGAGCAGAATCCAGCTGTAGAGAAGGGTAACCAAATCATTTAAAAAATATCATCTTTATCTTAAACATGTTTTCTGACTAGATGTGGCTGCAAATCAAACTTCTCTCCTGATAGAAAACATGACATTTTGTGCAAACAGACAGCTTAGTAGGACTAAGAAAGAGAGATATGGAAAGAGAGATAGCGTCTTGAGAAGGCAAACCTTACCCAGCTGTATTGTGGGAGGTCTGGTAGGGATGGACGGGGAGGCAGCAGTCCATATCGCTCTCCCAGAATGCCTAGCAGCAGTTGGCTACGGCACACCTCTGAGAGGCAGAGCTCCACGACGCGCCCCGTCTCCTCCTCAGTCACCCCCCAGCGCAGTTCCACCTCCTGCAGGTAGAGGCAGTGTGGTGCCGCACGACGCCGGAGCTCAGGGAACACACTGCGCACCAGAACATCTCTCTCAGCGTGCATGTCTCTGAACGTGGAGGAGACAAACACACGCACGCCTCGCCATCTAAAGAGACAGGGAGGACATGGGCAAACGACAGGAGAACAGAGAGAGAAAGGACAGGGGGACAGAGAGAGAAAGGACAGGGGGACAGAGAGAGAACGGACAGGGGGACAGAGAGAGAACGGACAGGGGGACAGAGAGAGAACGGACAGGGGGACAGAGAGAGAAAGGACAGGGGGACAGAGAGAGAACGGACAGGGGGACAGAGAGAGAACGGACAGGGGGACAGAGAGAGAAAGGACAGGAGGACAGAGAGAGAAAGGACAGAGAGGACAGGAGGACAGAGAAAGGACAGGAGGACAGAGAGAAAGGACAAGCAGAGAAAAGGAGGGGGATAAGAGAGTCAGTGATACAAGAGGAGAGAAAGGAGAGTAATGCTCAGTTTGTTTCGTGTTCGTTCATCTCTGTGGTTTTACATTTACATTTTTGTCATTTAGCAGACGCTCTTATCCAGAGCGACTTACAGTTAGTGAATACATATATATTTTTTTATACTGGCCCCCCGTGGGAATCAAACCCACAACCCTGGCGTTGCAAACGCCATGCTCTATCAACTGAGCTACATCCCTGCCGGCCATTCCCTCCCCTACCCTGGACGACGCTGGGCCAATTGTGCGCCGCCCATGAGTCTCCCGGTCGCGGCCGGCGGCGACAGAGCCTGGATTCGAACCAGGATCTCTAGTGGCACAGTTAGCACTGCGATGCAGTGCCTTAGACCACTGCGCCACTCAGGTAACCCTATGGCTACCCTGAAATGAAGGCTCTATGTTGTCAGAGACAGCCCAATAATCAAGTATGGATAATCATGGACAACCAAACCAGTTTTGAAGGAAATGTATTCAACCTGCCCTGCCACAGTACCTCAACTTTGGGGTGGCAGGAAGTGGGGTGATGGCAGCTTCTAGCTCAGCCTCTTTAGCACACCCCTGTGGCGGGAGAATGTGATGCAGCTTGTCTATGTGCTCCACGTGATCCAGCAGTCTAGATGAGCCTCTTTCAGCCACAAACCTGTTGAGTTACACAAACACTTCAGAGACACCATGCCACAAGGTGTGTGTATGTGTGTGTGTCAGTGACAAGAGGGTGAATGAGAAGAAAGCTTGCCTGAGGATCTGCTCGCTGAAGCCTTGGAGTACCACACAGTTCCTGTCTGTGGATTGGTCTCCCGTCCTGCAACAGACAGAGGCAGGACATACACAGTGAAGGTTGTAGCTGTTAACACACTGGGGATACAGAACATGTACTGAAAATGCTCCTTATTGAAAGAAAAGGTTGTTTCTCATAGAATAGTAAATGCTTGCTCTCTCCTACGTGGCAGAGATGTGCTGCTGCTCAGCACACAGAAAAGCACCCCCTACCTTTTCCCAAAGAAGATTTTCACTACGAGGGCTTTATTGTTCACATCCTTCCTGTATCGGTCAAGCGCCATATCCATGTTATTATCCAAGTAATGATCCGCCAGCACGATGATATTGTCCACCTGAGAAGGAAGACGGGAAGGTCACGATTCAAAGTACAATTAAGTAAAATGGATCCCTGAAAACAATTCAAATGTACAAATGTGCACATAAACACACCTTGTTTTTCTGCGTCATCTCTCTGCTCATGAAAGAAGAGAATGTTTCATGCTTGTCATAGGCATTCTGAGCCTCCTGTAAGAGAAATGATTCAATATACTATCGATCTCTCTAGTACTACGCACTTTGAATATTCAGTTCAAAGTCTTCTGAATATTAACTTCAGTTTATCTAAACTGACTTCACAGTGATGGCATTATGTTGGAAAAGTATTGAAACCATTACAACAGTGTGTAGATAGACATGAGGGAAAGGAAACGACAGCCTCACCTCTACCTGCTTCATCACATGCCTGACATTATCCAACAGCACGTCCGACTTGAGCTTTGCTTCTGCACAACCCCACCAGTTAAACTGGATCAGCTGGGGATGCTCAGCGCTGTGGGCTATCATCAGTGACAGCAACACTGCTACCTCCTGCATCTGTGAGGAAATTCACAAATCAGCAGGGTCAGTAATAAGCACAGATTATAGCTGCTGGGCGTTGTAGAGTATGGCCCTAGCCCCTACTCACTAGGCACTTGTCTGGGAGTACTGGACAAGTCTAAGCAATATGGAGAATGTAACCTAGCATGTCTGAGGGAAGGGTGAAGCTGCTACCATACTGACTATACTTCACCATTTATTTTAGATCTACACAAGTGCGTAGAGAGTAGAGGCTAGGGGTTGTTTCTGGTCAGGGACTCAGTGTGTTGAGGTTTTGGGTTCTTACAGAGGGTGTGAGTTTCTCTTCTTCATCTTCTTTTTCTGCCTCTGCGTCAGGCGGGCAGCAGAAGTCCTGAGCGGCGCTCCAGGTGTCATCCTCACCCATGTTACCAGCGAAGAAGATCATGGTGCGGCCAGGGAGGGGTGGCACGTTGTAACGGCACGAGATCTGCACCGCAGTTTCCAGAGCCTTGCGGTACTGCTCCAGAAGGGCCTGCGAATACAGTCTCTGACTGTAGACACACACACACACACTTCAGAGTGCATCCTCCTTACTCAGTATTAACATACTTCTAATTATTATCACGCAACCGCAGTAATGCAGATTTTTATATTACAGTTTTCCTCTGGACTTCCTCTACCTGATAAATATTCATTATCAAATATCCCATGTCTCTCGGTTTCCCTGTCTGCATCCCCTGATTCCTCTCCCAGGTGAATACCCAGTGTTGCTGTCTGTACCTGGCTTTCTTCAGCTGGCTCTTCTTCATGTTGTAGATGCGGTAGACAAAGGGCACGCCTAACGCCACCCTCAGCCTCTTCTTCCCAGCCGTCTCCCAATCCAGATGACTGAAGCGCTTGTTCTTAGGCATCTTCTTCAGAATGCCCCTGAGGATCTCCTTAGAGCTGGAGAACACTTTCTCTGATGCACGGGCTAAAAGAGGGAGGTAAAGCTTTGTCCGACAACATCAAATGTAGACTTTTCCAAACTAGAATGTATTGATGTTGTTAGAGTTTATGTTTGTGTGAAAGATTCTTACCCATGTTGTTGAGCTCCATTATGACCTTATAGGCGGAGAGGAAACGGAAGGGAAACTGTCTGCTCTGAATCACTGCTTTCTGTAACAACACCACTCTTTTATTGGGATATGGGTGTTAATGTAAACATACTGTATTTCCTACTGCAATTTCTATCAAGTTTTATTTGATCCTTCAGTAGACTTGCACCCTAGTGGTCAGAATCTACATGGATCTACATGGACTGACAATATATTTTTTATTTGTCCAATGATTTATTCTGCCGATTGCGTGAACATATAATATAACAAGGGGTCAAAAAATGTAATAATTATTTATGGATAACTCACCCTGAAGGTCAGTCTGCCCAGAATCTTCTGATGATGCCGCTCACTGATGCCCTGGGTTATCATATTCCTCAGGTTCCTCAGCATTGCCATGAAGGGCAGAGAGTTACTGTCTGTAAAATAAATAAGGACAGCATTATAACAATGTTATATTACAACCACTAGCTGCAGCATTGATTCACTGTGAGAGTGTTTGTGTAGGTATGTGACTATACCTATCAGTTTCTCCCAGGTGGAGGCTTTGTTTCCCTCTTGGCTGAGTTTGCGTTCCCATGTGTCTGGCTGTTTGAGCTTCATGCGCTGCCCTGCCCGCTCCCTGTCCCACACCCCACTCAGCCCACTGCGGGAGAACGCCTTGGGGTCACCAGGGTACCTGAAAACACACATGCAAAGCACAGTATCGAGATTGTATACAGCTCAGAAAAGTAGCAAAATGTTAGCTAATAGATCCTTGGATCTGTAAAATATAAAAAAACATCTGTCAACATCGGTGTTTGGTATACAGTACCTCTTTCCCAGTATGGCCAGGACATGCTGAGCAGGCTCTTTGATGTGGAGCCTCTTGATCAGCTTCTTCAGACTGAACTCACTCTGCTTCTTATCCACCACTGCTCTCTCCATCTTCAACTGCAAACATTTACATTTTAGTCATTTAGCAGACGCTCTTACAGTTGTGGGGGGGGGGGGGGGGGGGGTCTTTGTTTTCAGAAGATGGGTAGGCTATGGACTCTGCTGTCCTAGCTTCATAATCTCCTAGCTTCAAACAGTATTATCAAATAATACTACACAAATATATGTGGTCCTCTGTAGCTCAGCTGGTAGAGCACGGCGATTGTAACGCCAAGGTAGTGGGTTCGATCCCCGGGACCACCCATACACAAAAAAAAAAAAAAAAAAATCTATGCACGCATGACTGTAAGTCGCTTTGGATAAAAGCGTCTGCTGAATGGCATATTATTATTATTATTATTATTATTATTATTATTATATACAAACACAAACTGTTTCCATCCAGTTTTTATGCGAGTAAAGTCAGGCCGTAAAAAAAGCACGACAGGAAGTTTCGGTACAATTTTATAAATCCTGTCAGGTAATTTGTTTGTTCGACATGGTGGGATCTTTTTGTGTCTATAAAATTCATTATATGAGAAATGGTGGTGGAAACGCCTTTATGCACACATATTGATATAATAACCATCATATCGATGTAAACTTGGAATCACGCAATGATATGGTGTGTGGTCCTCCCATTACGACTCGGTTTATTGCAGTTTATTAGGCTACAGATTAAATAAATGATAAACTTCACAGGGTGGCGAAAGTGCACGGTGATGAGTATGATGCTCTTTTCTAATGAATATCGAGGGTCTTATTCTGGTGACATGATGATAAATGCTTGACTGCCGTTTGAAAAGAAAAAATATTCTCGCTCTTATCCATAATAATCTCATCATCTAGACCAGCCTACCTGCACTGTGTCTGCCAGCTGTTGCTGGCTAGAGAACACATGCCAAGACAAGTGCGGGCACATTTGCTATTTAAAGCAACAGATTGTGACAAAACTAATCGGTAGAGTTGAAAATGCATTAAAAACACAGATATCATTTTTATTCGGTACATGAAAACTTTGTATGCACTAAGTCATCATGCACATATTTTTATCCGCAACAGGACTGTTTGGTGGAAACACACCACTGGATGGAAATTTAGCATATTTTCTTCATTTGGATTTTAGAACATTCACATGAAAACCTGTTGCCAATAGGATGGAAACCTAGCTCCACACTCACATATTTCTGCAGATTGGTGGCATCACTTCCGAGCATATTTGCCCATTTTTCCAACTGCTGAGTGGATGGTTTCTGTGATGGAGAGAGAGAGAGAGAGAGAAGATGGAGAAGAGAAAAAACAAGGTGTGTGTGTGTGTTTGTACACACGCTTGCCGTACCTTGCATTTGGGTCTAGAGCGATTGTGTTTGCAGCGATGTTTGCGTGTGTTGTATTTGGCCAGCTGATACTCGTTGAACTGCTTGAACTTGTCTCCCAAGGCTTTTTTCAGACAGGTGGGTAAAGAGTGGCCAAAACACTGAGGATGACATCACAGTGGAATGGTTAGAAGAGATATTCAGAATCACTGATCTACAAATCACCTTGCCTCCCAAACAACTACCCATTAAGCAATCAAGACGAGCAAATATGTGCAGTACCTTACTGAGTCTGTCACATGTAGAGAGAGACAAACAAAGAGCAGTTGAGATTAGTAAGAGATTCACTGAGATTGACCAAGACTCACCGTGCTGTAGAGTCTCACCACTTCCAGCCAATCAGAGGGTAGCTGCACAGCTGCACAGAAGTACCTACGCACGTGTGGCTTAGAGGTGGGCAGATGGGCCGCAAGAGCCAATAGGAAGTTAGCTGTGATACGGATGTTTAACTCCTGTCTGGTGTAAACTGCAACCTAAAGGGGAACAGGAAAATATGGTAAAATAGGATAACTGTTTACTGCACCCCAAAATCCATAGAGGACCCTAGTGGGACATGACCAAGAGAGATTCTCCAGAAACACACACCTTGAGGAGAAACTGGGGATCGTCGGTAGATATGGCCTTGGACAAGTTCTGGATCCTTTTCCAGACACTCTCCTCTGCATCCCAGTCCTTCTGACCAGGAGCAGTGCTCTTATTCACCAGAGAACAGCACACCTCATTCAGCAGCAGGTACTGATTGAAGGGAAAGTGTGAGGAAAATAAATGATGGAGTAGAAAGAGAGGAGGAAAGGGGAAAGGTTTTGAGGTTCAGGTTGATGTTGAGATACGTGGTTTTCTGTGCGAGACTAAATGCAGAATCTCCTCCCTCACCTTTTTGTCTTTCAGTTCTTCCTCCAATTCATCTTTCCCCCTCTCCATCTCACCAAACTCATGTTCCCCGAATGGCATTATTTGGTCCAGCTCCTCTTCATCCAATACCATGTCCAGGACAGGCATCTCTGTGGATGACTCAGTCTCCTCAGCCATGAGGCTGTCCTGGTCAGAATCCTGCAATTTCATAAGGAGGAAAGAAAACACATTTGGTACAATGGCAACAAAATTTGACTGGATTGGAAGGGACCTTGTGGCAAACTACATCACAGAAAGATAGACTGAAAAGGATGCATTGTGCCATATACCACAGTCATCTCTTCGTAGTAAGACAGCGCGTCCTCAGAGGCAGGCTGCCTAATTCTTCCTTCTCCTTCCCCCTCTATCCGCTCTTCTACATTCAGAACCGGAGGGGGGAGAGAACAGGTAGGAGGCAGGACACGAGTAGAGGATCCCAGGGATGAATTGAACAGAGTGGGGAGGGGGGGGGGAGAGGGGAGAAAGAGGGAACGAGGGAAGAGGAGTGAATCCCTCTTTAGGAATTTGTTCTCTGTGCTGAGGAGTGGAGAGGTGAGAAGGGGGGAGGTAAGACAGGGAGAAGTGAGGGAGGAGGCAGTAGTGGAGAGGAGGTAGGAGGTGGTGGAGGTGAGCCTGGAGGGCTGGAGAGAGGAGCAGGAGGAGGGCTGGGATCCTGGCCCAGAGAGGGCCTGAGGCAGCACAGACGTCTGGACCAGGCATCTGTTCTCCATGCTCTGGCCAAGGTAGTTGGAGTAGAGTTCCCCTGATGCAGCCTGCTGTTCCCGGGCCCCATGAGGCTGGAGCAAAGTCAGCGCCTTCATCTCTCCTGGAAAACAGGTCAATAGACTGTCAGGCAAATATTCACTCAGCACAGGGAGGGTCCCTTTTACAGTACATATAGGACAGCGTTTCCCAAACTCAGTCCTCCCTTTGAGGTCCCAAAGACAGAGTTTGAGAAACCCTGATCTAGGACAAACAGATTACACAGTACATCAAGGTAAGAATGTCAATGTACTGTTTTACACCTGTTGTAACCTGTGCACGTGGAAAATAAACTTTGAAACTCGACTGACGACATTTGTTAATAGAGATCAGCATTCTAGCCAGGTCTATTATTTAAACAGTCAGCGGTAAAACATACAAAAGGGCATTCATGTATTTGGGTGGGTCACTTGTATGACAAAGAGAGTGGTAAAAAGGAACAAAGTTCACTCAACACAGATAAAGATTGTTGTCTTGTGCTTTAGATAAGACTGGCTCAATAAATGAATGACAAATCCAGAACCATGCAACAATGGTGTTCTGTCCATGTCCAGAACACCAGACTGAAGTGGTGCTTGTACACAATGATAAATTGGTTCAGTACAATGAGTACAGTACTACCTAGCTCTGGTCCAGGGCGTTAGGGACGCGCACTAACGCCCTGGACCAGAAGTACAGCCCATCAAAATGTTCTTCTTACAATCTAATTACACAGATACACGAATGTCCAGACTAGAATACATTGTGCCCATAGAATAATATATTGTGGAAACAGCACAGGGATGAAAACAGTCTAAAGCCAGGCAGTAATCAAAAGGCACATTGAAGTAGCTATGCTACCCAGATTTACATGTACTTTGAATGGGCGTGACTGTAGCTAAGTCTTCCGAGAGTCACAAAAAGGGACGCAAACTTACCTAATAAGTAGCGGAACAACTCATGTGGACAACTACTAGCTAATACTTTTCAAATAATGATATATATGTTCAATGATGCGTGTTCAGTTTCCAAAGCACTGGTTCAGAGCAGCAAGATGAAGTATTATTTCCGCATATGTCTACGCCATGTAGCTATCTGCCTACTGAAACACAGACGAGCGCACGGTCTATGTATATCCTCCACGGACACCGTAGATCATATGATCACGCTTTCCTCCCCTCCGTTTGTTTTCGCGGAAGTAAAAACTATCAATGTGGTAGCTAGCGAACTATTTGTCTTTCCGACTGAAAATTATGTTTTGAAACACAACACTATTCAGGTAAAATGTTGTTCCAGGAGAATATGACTAATTGTGTTACTTTACAAACCAAATTAAGCTCAGTTATGGATGTGTTGGCCAAAGCTGCGGTGGCAGAAATAAGTAAAATGTTCGATGATGGGTTTGCTGTTTTACGCTTGGAAATGTGCCGAAGAGAAAATGAAATTGAAACCTTGAAAAGACAATTATTGTTTATGGAGAACGATCGGCAAACCACGAGTTCCAAAGCGCAAGAAGCAGGCTGTTCTTCTACATGCTCGTCGTCTTCCAGCAGAACGGATGAGGGACAGGGTGAGCCAGCTCCTGCTTACTGTACTCATATAAATATAATTATGAAATGTGTTGCTGTAAATCTCAACTCAAGGGTCAATTCTTAAAAAATATATCAAATGCAGTATGACTGACAATCATTTAGCACAATGCCTAACTACTGTAGATAGGTTTCAGTTCTATTGTTGACTTTGTTAAATTGTTCAGTGCTCTCTCAACTTTGATTTACGTTGATTTAGACATACCGGTATGCTTCTGACAATTCAATTCATTGAAACCTTCACTTTCAGGGTCCAAGGGGTCTGATGAGGATGCTAGTGAAAGGACTTCATTTGAGCAGAACGCCAGAGAGGATGATGACCAACTGGGTCGAAATAGACCACAGCCACCTGCAGAAGAAGTAGAGGGGCTCGATGAACAGTACAGGTCTGGCCACAGAGAGAAGGGTAGTGAACTAGAGTTAGTGAAGAGGGAGCAAGAGGAGGAGTATGATGTTATTTCACTACATTCGTCAGGAAGTGAACATGGCACCGAGAGACCAGATCATCAGGAAACTGAGTTTGATGTGGATGAGAGAGAGAGTCAACTGTGGGTGTCTTTAACAGAGAGCAACTGTGACTCGGAGGGTCCAGATTGCATTTTTGGTACAAAACAATATCCACAAGATCAAGATACAGACATACAGCTCATTCAAAGTGCAGTGGAGGGTCTCGATATCATTCCATCGTCAGAGATAGGTGACATTAACAGAGTTATGAAAGAAGAGATGCGAGCACAGTCTGTTTGGAATGACAGAAGAAGGACCCCTACAGATTTGGTTCAGGCACAGCCAGGACAGCACAGAGAAACCATGCACCCAGTGAGAAGGCAGGATGGGACAACTACCAGAACGCCGTCAGGCAAACAAACGCTAGCCAATGAGGGTGCAGCATATTCCAACATTTGGCTAAACAATGTATTTTCGCTTGCCCCAAATGGTTTTCTCTCAGCAAAAGTATCCCCAAGGAGAACCCCAGCAAGAGAGAAGTGGTTTGTTTGCTCCTTCTGTGGAAAGAGCTTTGACCGGTTCGGTCACCTGGAGATGCATCAGCGGATTCATACGGGAGAGAAACCGTACAGCTGTGTAACGTGCGGGAGGAGTTTTGCTCAGCAGAGTAATCTCCGCACACACCAGCGAGTACACAGGGGCCTCAGAACAAACCAAACTGTTTACTAATCCATCACCATGACGAGACAATTTAGAGCATCCTAGAGAAACCAGCTGGGGCCCACCCCACACATTGTGAAACACAACCTCATTGACATATCAACATTTTCTAATGAGAAGAACATCAAGACACTCTTGCAGAAAGCAGCAGTGTGTTGCTTTTGTCTTCCCATTCTGTAAAGTGAGAGCAGTGAGACCCTACCACAACTGTTGCACTAGTGGTGCTTATATACTGTAGAGTGGGATCAAAGTTGCAGGTTTACAGCCTCCTGCTTGTCACTTTTTAAGGAACACTTATCGAGAGGAAAATCTCCATCGTATTTTTTTCTTTTGTAGAACTATGCCAGACACTAACATCTGGAGAGAAAAACTACAATGGGCGTGCTTTTGTCAATGCATACCTTTTTATGAATAAACGTGAATTCTCTCAAACTTTGAGCCCTTTCATATACAGTTGAAGTCGGAAGTTTACATACACTTAGGTTGGAGTCATTAAAACTCGTTTTTCAACCACTCCACAAATTTGTTGTTAACAAACTATAGTTTTGGCAAGTCGGTTAGGACATCTACTTTGTGCAATTTTTCTAACAATTGTTTACAGACAGATTATTTCACTTATAATTCACTGTATCACAATTCCAGTGGGTTAGAAGTTTACATACACTAAGTTGACTGTGCCTTTAAACAGCTTGGAAAATTCCAGAAAATGATGTCATGGCTTTAGAAGCTTCTGATAGGCTAATTGACATCATTTGAATCAATTGGAGGTGTACCTGTGGATGTATTTCAAGGCCTACCTTCGAACTCAGTGCCTCTTTGCTTGACATCATGGGAAAATCAAAATAAATCAGCCAAGACCTCAGAAAAAAAGTTGTAGACTTCAACTTTGTATGTATATATATATATATATATATGTATGTGTATGTGTGTATACAGTACCAGTCAAAAGTTTGGACACACCTACTCATTCAAGGGTTTTTCTTTATTTTTACTATTTTCTACATTGTAGAACATCAACACTCTGAAATAACACATGGAATCATGTAGTAATCAAAAAAGTGTTAAACAAATCAAAATATATTTTATATTTGAGATTCTTCAAATAGCTACCCTTTGACTTGATGACAGCTTTGCACATTCTTGGCATTCTCTCAAGCAGCTTCACCTGGAATGCTTTTCCAACAGTCTTGAAGGAGTTCCCACATATGCTGAGCACTTGTTGGCTGCTTTTCCTTCACTCTGCGGTCCGACTCATCCCAAACCATCTCAATTGGTTTGAGGTCGGGGGATTCTGGAGGCCAGGTCATCTGATGCAGCACTCCATCACTCTCCTTCTTGGTAAAATAGCCCTTACACAGCCTGGAGGTGTGTTGTGTCATTGTCCTTTTGAAAAACAAATGATAGTCCCACTAAGCCCAAACCAGATTCAATGGCGTATCGCTGCAGAATTCTGTGGTAGCCATGTTGGTTAAGTGTGCCTTGAATTCTAAATAAATCACAGACAGTGTCACCAGCAAAGCACCCCCACACCGTAACACCTCCTCCTCCATGCTTTACGGTGGGAAATACACTTATTTGGGCTGCAATTTTTGAGGCTGGTAACGCTAATGAACTTATCCTCTGCAGCAGAAGTAACTCTGGATCTTCCATTCCTGTGGCGGTCCTCACGAGAGCCAGTTTCATCATAGCGCTTGATGGTTTTTGCGACTGCACTTGAAGAAACTTTCAAAGTTCTTGACATTTTCCGGATTGACTGACCATGTCTTAAAGTAATGATGGACTGTCGTTTCTCTTGGCTTATTTGAGCAGTTTTTGCCATATGGACTTGGTCTTTTACCAAATAGGGCTATTTTCTGTAAAAAATATATAAATGCAACATGCAGCAATTTCAAGTTGATCATGCTGTTGGTTGTGGCCTGTGGAATGTTGTCCCACTCCTCTTCAATGGCTGTGCGAAGTTGCTGGATATTGGTGGGAACTGGAACACTGTCGTACACATCGATCCAGAGCATCCCAAATATGCTCAATTGGTGACATGTCTGGTGAGTATGCAGGCCATGGAAGAACTAGGACATTTTCAGCTTCCAGAAATTGTGTACAGATCCTTGCGACATGGGGCCGTGTATTATCATGCTGAAACATGAGGTGATGGCAGCAGATGAATGGCACGACAATGGGCCTCAGGATCTCGTCACGGTATCTCTGTGCATTCGAATTGCCATCGATAAAATGCAACTGTGTTCGTTGTCCGTATCTTATTCCTGCTCATACCATAACCCCACCGCCACCATGGGGCACTCTGTTCACATCAGCTAACTGCTCGCCCACACAATGCCATACACGCTGTCTGCCATCTGCCCGGTACAGTTGAAACCGGCATTCATCCATGAAGAGCACACTTCTCCCAACATGCCAGTGCCCACTGATGTCGGTTACGACGCTGAACTGCATTGAGGTCAAGACCCTGGTTAGGACGACGAGCACACAGATGAGCTTCCCTGAGACGGTTTCTGACAGTTTGTGCAGAAATTCTTCAGTTGTGCAAACCCACAGTTTCATCAGCTGTCTGGGTGGCTGGTCTCAGATGATCCCGCAGGTGAAGAAGCCGGAAGTGGAGATCGTGGGCTGGCATGGTTACACGTGGTTTGCGGTTGTGAGGCCGGTTGGACTTAATGCCAAATTCTATAAAACGACATCGGATGTGGCTTACGGTAGAGAAATTAACATTCAATTATCTGGCAACAGCTCTGTTGGACATTCCTGCAGGCCAATTGCAAACTCCCTCAAAACTTGAGACATCTGTGGCATTGTGTTGTGACCAAACTGCACATTTTAGAGTGCCCTTCTATTGTCCCCAGCCCAAGATGCACCTGTGTAATGATCATGCTTTTTAATCAGCTTCTTGATATGCCACACCTGTCAGGTGGATGGATTATCTTGGCAAATGAGAAATGCTCACTAACAGCCATGTAAACAAATTTGTACACAACATTTGAGAGAAATACATTTTTGTGCGTATGGAACATTTCTGGGATCTTTTATTTCAGCTCATGAAACATGGGACCAACACTTAACATGTTGCGTTTCTAATTTTGTTCAGTGTATATGCTTAGACAAGACTGGGTTTATAGTTGACACCAAGTGATGCTGCAATCTTGTCTAATCTCTACTTCGCTGGGAAATGTCTAACCGCTGGTAAATATTGTTTACATAGTGGGACACAAGAAGGCAATGCTGATGTAAAAAAGGACAAAGTCAACCACAAAAATGGCAATGAAAGTGAGCATGAGGTTGCCAAACGCTTACTTTTCAGTCCAACTGTATCCAAGTTCAGTTCACTGGAATAAGTAACAGGCCTCCATGACCATTGGGTTAGGGTGGAGCTGAGGGCAGTTCCCTTTTCAACCAACTTCTTCCACCCTTTCTAGATGCTCTGTCCTTTGGGGTGTAGGAGGATGGTGTTGGAGTGTAGTTTGGGCTGCAGGATCCCGTTACTGTAGTGGAAGTGGTTGGAGAGTGCCTCTGAGATCTGGTAAGAACTGGTGTCACAATCGGCCTTGTCAACCTGTCTGTGTCCCCAGTCTTCCCCTTTGGTCACCCCCTCCTTCTGGCCACCCAGGTCGCTGAGCATTGAAGGATGCCACACTGCCATCCTGGTCCTGGGGTTTCAAATTAAGTGGCACAGATAATATATATATATATATATATATTATACGTTTTGCTCTGAGAACAGGTTGGCTTCATGGGGAGAAGGGAGGAAGGCCAGAGTCCTGAGAAATTGAGCCCCACAGTGGAGGTGTCATAATACCAATAAAACCTAGCGGTCAAACAGGGAAATGGTTCCAACTGTTTTTCCCTGTTCATTTTTCTCATAGGGGATTTTATAAACACTTAAAATAAGGGCTGTGTTTAGTGTAGGCTTACCCTGACGTGACGTTTTGATAACCATGTAAATCTCTCTCGGACAAGGTGACTTTTATCAATTTATTCAGCTCTATTTATTCTCAGATTCGAAAATGCAAATTAGCATCAAAGTAGACATCATGCAAGACTACAATTCACTGCAAGCTCCTGCACATAATCTCTAACTGACACCTTTGCTAACAGGTATAGTGTCAATTTAAAACTTGTACAAGACAGTTCACAGAATTGTCAATTTAAAGACATTTTGCCAATTTATTCCTTACTAAATTTAGCCAACATTAGATGGTTAATCCAGAGTTTCTTACCTTTGCCTCGATTTGGCAGTCTCGTCCAGATCATCATGGCATTTGTAGTTCTTTATGATAGACACAATAGCAGCGAATTAGTATTTTTTTTTTTTTTTTTTGGGGGGGGGAGGAATACAGGTGAATATATTAATAAAAGTCACCTTGTCCTACAGAGATTTACACGGTTATCAAAACGTCATGCCGGGGTAAGCCTACACGAAACACAGCCCTTATTTTAAGTGTTTCTAAAATCCTGTATGGGAAAAATGAATGGTGGAAAAACGATTGGAACCATTTCCTTGTTTGACCTCTAGGTTTTATGGGTATTATGACTTATACTGTGGTACTCTACTGAGAGCCACATATTGAGAGAAACAGATAGGCCTGTGAGTTATTACATTGTAAACTTAATGCGCATTTTTTAACTTTCACAAATCCTCTTCCTGCCCTAAGGCCTGGAAGGAGGAGAGGAGCACGATATTTACAAAAAATACATTCCACTGCATGAGCCACATCAGACATTGCCTGACAACTCACCCCAAATGTAATTCCGCTGCTCTATCGATCGCTACATACAGTGCATTCGGAAAGTATTCAGATAATGACAAAGCAAAAATAGGTTTTTAGAAATCTTTGCAACCAAAATAATGAAATATGACATTTACATAAGTATTCAGACTTTTTACTCAGTACTTTGTTGAAGCACCTTTGGCAGCGATTACAGCCTTGAGTCTTCTTGGGTATGATTGTCAAATTGCCAGGGTTAGAGCGTCCAAACCCGTTCTATTCATTCTATTTCTATGGGTTTAACCCTCTTTGGACCCCAGGAAGAGTAGCTGCTGCCAAGGGGATCCTAATAAATACAAAATCCTCTCTGACAGTGATTTTCCACTTGTCTTATAAGAACCTAAAATGACTATGAACGCTTTTGATTGCACAATCTACACATCAGCACCTACAGCCAGTGAGCTCAATGAGACTTAGCAAGGGCTTACAGTCTGTACAAGTTGTCGAAAGCGTTCCACAGGGATGCTGGCCCATGTTGACTCCAATGCTTCCCACAGTTGTGTCAAGTTGGCTGGATGTCCTTTGGGTGGTGGACCATTCTTTATACACACAGGAAACTGTTGAGCGTGAAAAACCCAGCAGCGTTGCAGTTCTTGATACAAACCAGTGTGATTGGCACCTACTACCATACCACGTTCAAAGGCACTTAAATATTTTTTCTTGCCCATTCATCCTCTGAATGGCACACATACACAATCCATGTCTCGATTGTCTCAAGGCTTAAAAATCCTTCTTTAATTATTTCAAGTCTAAGACATTGTAGCCCATAGAAACACATTGAATAACACATTCATAAATGGCAAAAAGGACATATAAACAAATATTTTGTTGTTTTTTACACATATTTAACCCCTTTTTGGGGGTAGGAACAAAACTACCTTCATACTTCCATTTGGTTTTTTAAACCGGTACCAGTTACCTTCAGACGAGTCCCGTGACACTTGTGGGGGTCGTAGAGCAAAAGAACATCATTGTGTTCGTGAGAGTCTCCCCTTTCCATAGAGTGGTAAAATAGTTTGTAGGCCAAACCGTTCGGACACTACAGACGTTTACGTGAGAAGACCGATTTTCGGGATGCGTCATGGTCTGACAAACACCGCTCTAGCTCTGCCACCTTTCACCGCAGATGCAGAAGTGCGACACTGGCGGATGTGGTGGATTGAGACTTATCCAATGCAACAACAACAAAAAAAATTGTATCTAGTTTAAGCTGACAGGTTTTGATGGGGATTTTTTTGTTATGTAACTTAGATATGTCAATCGACACTAGAGGGTTAACCTGTCTCCTCCCCCTCATCTACACTGATTGAAGTGGATTTAACAAGTGACATCAATAAGGGATCATAGCGTTCAACTGGATTCACCTGGTCAGTCTGTAATGAAAAGAGCAGGTGTCCTTAATGTTTTGTACACTCAGTGTACATGCATATATTATTACCAACCTCTGGGGAATTAGACACAGGTCCTGGTGCAGCCCAACCTCCAGCTCCAGCCCCAGCCCAACCTCCAGCTCCAGCCCCAGCCCAACCTCCAGCTCCAGCCTCAGCCCAACCCAACCTCCAGCACCAGCCCAACCTCCAGCTCCAGCCCCAGCCCAACCTCCAGCTCCAGCCTCAGCCCAACCTCCAGCTCCATCCCCAGCCCAGCCCAGCCCAGCCCAACCTCCAGCTCCAGCCTCAGCCCAACCTCCAGCTCCATCCCCAGCCCCAGCCTAACCTCCAGCTCCAGCCTCAGCCTAACCTCCAGCTCCAGCCTAACCTCCAGCTCCAGCCTCAGCCCAACCTCCAGCTCCAGCTCCAGCCCCAGCCTAACCTCCAGCTCCAGCCTCAGCTCCAACTCCAACCCTAGACCCTCCCCTAACCCTAGCCCCTCCCCTAACCCAACCTCCAGCCCCAGGCCCAACTCTAGGCCCAGCACTAGCCCAACCTCCAGTTAAAAGCCCAGGCCCAGCACCAACTATAGGCTTCACTCAGGCCCATCTCCAGCTCCAGCTCTAGGCCCAGCACCTCCCACAGCTGCAAAGATATATTCTAAAATCAAACAATTGCTCCATCTTTTCATAATCAGCAGACACATTGACCCAGAAAAAAACAATAACAAGTGGTGGGTGGCCATACATAGCAAAGCCCAACGTTGACCTAAGTGAGAGCAGTGGCCACAATTGGTATCTGTTCAAAGAGATTGTACTCATTGTCTAAAGTAATGGGTCAAATCACTGCCTGTACTGTACATGTCAATGTTGTTCATCTCATGACCAAGACATTACAATTCTGCATTGAAACATTGTAGAGAGCATTGCATCTTACTTATTGTGAACTTGATGCCACTGCCTGCCTCCAAAATGGCAGATAGTTGGTCCATGCCATAGGCTTTTTTAAACTATCCCACCTGGCATGCCCTCTACTTCAATGACCACCTTCTTGGCAGCCACAGTCATTTTTGGAACTCTGCCCTGTCCACTTGCTTCATCTAAACATAAACAGAAAGAAGGCTTTAGTGAAGGACGATCAAGTGTACACATTATTCCAAGCTTCTATCAGTGATCCAGAACTCAAGAAATCTGCGTACTTGAATATCAACAATGTAAACCAACAAGGCACAGCTACCACATATGTTTTTATAAATCAAATGTCAGCCATTGCATCCAGAACACTGCCTGTGAATTTGAGTGGTTACATTTTTCAAGCTTGCTTAAAAGCAGCGCAGGACCGTTATTTAATCACATATATACAGTACATTTTAATAGTTATTTCAAATAAAATGATACATACTATACTTCTGGTTGAATAAGGCTTGTAGCCTTTGACTGTGAAGCTGCAGGTTGGCCTAGATGTCACAATAAAATAGGTACAGTGCTGTATGAGTGTGTTTAAAGGCATTATAGATGTACAGATGTAGGATCTTAATTTGAGTCAGTTTGATACAGCAGGAAAATAATCCTGCAGCACAGGAAACGTGAGTTATGTGGATTATAATAAATTGACATTTTTGTCAGGGTTGATAAATTTTTCGTAAGGGAAAATCAAGTCTAAATTTAAAAGTGGAAATTACAAACTTCAGGAGCCTTTTCAAACCTCAAATACACTACAAGTAAAAAATGTCCTGCATTTAATAAAAGTTGTCCTGCAACAGGGTGATCAAATTAAGATCCTACATCTGTATGCTTAAGGTTAAGCGTTACCAAAGTTATTTTAAAATATGTTTACGAGAAAAGTGTACAGAAAACTTTGCAATCAGATCCTGGCCCTCAACAAATTCCCCTCCCAGGTGAGGCTGTGCTGACTGGTATGGGGTCCTCCTGTAGCTCAGTTGGTAGAGCATGGCGCTTGCAACGCCAGGGTTGTGGGTTCGATTCCCACGGGGGGCCAGTATGAAAAATGTATGCACTCACTAACTGTAAGTCGCTCTGGATAAGAGCGTCTGCTAAATGACTAAAATGTCAAATGTAAATGTCCTCGAGGTTGTGGACAAGGAATTCTGTAGAAATAGACACAATAAATAATAAATGAAATTATATGTAAAAAAGACAATACCTAAAAATAGGAAAAGAGTTGGTGTGAAGACTGAAATCCTTCCATAAGAAAAATGCCTGTTCTCTGTATCTTAAATCTCTATCTCAAATCTAACTCCAACTATCAAATCCAAATCCATTACTTTTTTTAAGTAAAAGTTTCTGAATTTCATTATTTACTATTGTGACCCTATATATTCCCACCATTGATTTCAGCCGTCTTAAATAATCTTTGACTTTTAATGCCTTCAGGTTCCCCTTCAACTCCTGACCTCCTGCCTGTAGCTTGTCTGCCTCCTCACTGTAATGGGCTTTTGTGGCAGATGGTAATGCCTGCCATTTGCCCTGTGTACCTGCCATAACTCCTGCCATACAACAGAAAACATGACAATGTCAGGCATTACAACAACAAAACGATTTAGCTGTAGGGAGCTAGTGAAGAACTTTGATCAAAGATTTAACTAAACCAAGATAGACCACAGCCCATAGTTTCAAATGGGAACAAATGAGTAATAGTGTGCAGAACAAGCAAGGAGGTGGGCAGAGACAAACACGAGCTAGCGAGATCCTATTGGCGAGTTCTAGCATAATTTGCATATTTCCGTTAGAGAACGCCTACTCTGTTAAGTGCGCGTGTGCCATAACTCCAATTCGCCTTTGCAATTCTTCTAAACAAAGCAACAATAACAAAAATACTTTGGCAAATGATAAAGTCTAAAAAACTTAGTCCACTCTGATTCTAGTTTTGGGACCAGAAAACTGTATTGAGATCAAATGTTTCATCGATGACAAAACTAGCAGAAAGTCGGCCAAAATCCATCTTCTCCCACTGCCAGCCACTGGGCTTCCTCTCACTACCATATTTGGATGTGTCACATTTATACATCCGGTGAAATATGTATCATTGTTCTATCTGTGCTTTGATCACTTGTGGGGTTTAGATGACCCACAATTCAATGCAAACTGTAGTCACGTGTCAAATTTAATCAACACTGCTGCATTTTCGGCACGTCAGACAAAATTATGACGCTAGCTTGGTAAAAGATATATATATATATACAGTAACAGTCAAAAGTTTGGACACCTACTGATTCAAGGGTTTTTCTTTATTTGTACTATTTTCTACATTGTAGAATAATAGTGAAGACATCAAAACTATGAAATAACACATATGGAATCATGTAGTAACCCAAAAAGTGTTAAACAAATCAAAATATATTTCTACAATATGTAGATTCTACAAAGTGGCCACCCTTTGCCTTGATGACAGCTTTACACACTCTTGGCATTCTCTCAACCAGCTTCATGAGGAATGCTTTTCCAACAGTCTTGAAGGAGTTCCCACATATGCTGAGCACTTGTTGGCTGCTTTTCCTTCACTCTGCGGTCCAACTCTTCCCAAACCATCTCAGTTGGGTGGAGGTTGGGTGATTGTGGAGGCCAGGTCATCTGATGCAGCACTCCGTAACTCTCATTCTTGGTCAAATAGCTCTTACACAGCCTGGAGGTGTGTTTTGGGTCATTGTCCTGTTGAAAAACAAATGATAGTCCCACTAACCGCAAACCAGATGGGATGGCATATCGCTGCAGAATGCTGTGGTAGCCATGTTGGTTAAGTGTGCCTTGAATTCTAAATAAATCACAGACAGTGTCACCAGCAAAGCACCCCCACACCATCACACCTCCTCCATGCTTCACGGTGGGAACCACACATGCGGAGATCATCCGTTCACCTACTCTGCGTCTCACAAAGACGCGACGGTTGGAACCAAAAATCTATAATTTGGACTAATCAGACCAAAGGACAGATTTCCACTGGTCTAATGTCCATTGCTCGTGTTTCTTGGCCCAAGCAAGTCTCTTCTTCTTATTGGTGTCCTTTAGTAGTGGTTTCTTTGCAGTAATTCGACCATGAAGGCCTGTTTCACGCAGTCTCCTCTGAACAGTTGATGTTGAGATGTGTCTGTTACTTGAACTCTGTGAAGCATTTATTTGGGCTGCAGTTTCTGAGGTGCAGTTAACTCTAATGAACTTATCCTCTGCAGCAGAGGTAACTCTGGGTCTTCATTTCCTTTTTTTATAGTTTGGTCGTTTATTCCAATACATTTCATAATTCCAAAAAATATGTTTATGAAGCTAGCTACATTTTATAGGCTATTCACTACAAGACTAAGCCAATTTACCAACGCTAAAATCAATGTCATCTATATATATTTTTTAGCATGCTAGCATCATCATTTTGTCTGACATGGCGAAAATGCAGCGGTGTTGATTACATTTGACACTTCGCGGCCACCGGAGATTGACACGTGACTACAGTTTGCGTTGGATTGTGGGTCATATCAACCCCACAAGTGATTAAAGTTCTTCACTCGCTCCCTCGAGCTAAATCTAGGGCCGAATTGAACTTCGATTTAAGATGGCAATCAAACTGCATCCGGTTTCGACGGGGATTTCGCCGAGGGAAAGTGGCTAGCGCGAGGGCTGAGGGGGTAAAAATAACGTGTTTGGACTGCAGCCCCTGCTCAACAGACGCCATAGGACTCTTTAATGATCATATGACCACTCGTTCCTCCCCTCCGTTTGCTTTCGCGGAAGTAAAATCTATCAATGAGGTGGCTAGCAAAGCAGAGCATCTATCACTATTTATTGTCTTTTCCGACTGAAAATCTTTAGTAACATAACACTAGTCAGAATGTTATTCCAGGAGAATATGACAAATTGTGTTACTTTTCAGACCAAATTAACCTCCGTTATCGATGTGTTAGCCAAAACTGCGGTGGCAGAAATAAGTAAATTATTCAATGATGGGTTTGCTGTTTTACGCTTGGAAATGTGCCGAAGAGAAAATGAAATTGAAGCCTTAAAAATCAAATTATTGTTTATGGAGAACGAACGGCAAACGACGAGGTCCAAAGCGCGAGAAGCAGGCTGTTCTTCTGCATGCTCTTCGTCTTCCAGCAGAGCAGAGCAGGGTGAGCCAGCTCGTGCTTGCTTACTGTACTAGCTAACTAGACCTAGGCCTATCTGAAATGTGTTGCAGTCCATCTCAAGGGTCAATTCTTCAAAAATATGCAGTATTAACAATGACTGACAATTATTTAGCTCAATGCCTAGCTAGTGTAGATAATGGGTTGCTCTCAACTTTGGTCTTTTAAAACCTGTAACATTCATCTCTATGCAGATAGTTATTTACTCCTGTGCCCCCTCAGTACAGCAAGCCATCCATGACCTTCAGCATGGTTTTGACTCAACTCAAAAATTGCCTACTGATCTTAAACTAGTGCTAAATGCTAATAAAACCAAGTTTGTTGTTCTGTAGGTCTCGTAATGTTGACCCTGAGGACCTGCATATTTGCACATTAATGGAGCAAGTTTCCCATTCTAAGTACTTGGGTATTTGGATTGACGATAAACTCTTTTAAAACACACATTAAAAAACTGACAATAAAGCTGAGAATTAAGGTTGGTTTCTTTTATAGAAATAAATCCTGTCTCACTTTGGAAAGTAGAATTAAGATTGTTCAAGCAACGCTTCTCCCAGTACTTGATTAAGGTGATAATCTACATGCATGTGGAAACCTCTGTTTTAAAACATTTAGATTCAGTCTCACCAGCACTGAGATTTATAACTGGAAATAATTTTCGTACACAACACTGCATTTTGTATAGTTCTGTTGCCTGGGTGTCTGACTACCAGAAGAGCCCAGCATTGGCTACTTTTTGTATATAAAGCGGTTCTTCAGAGACTCCCCAACTACCTCAGCTCACGTATTAATTGGAGATCCAGCAATTTTCAGACCCGCTCTCTGGACTGGCTGGTTCTGGAGGTCCCGCGGGTCTCCATTGACCTGAGGAAAAAGTGCTTTTAGTTTTTATTCCCCCTGCTTATGGAATAGCCTTCAGGCCACCTTGAAATTAGACTCGCCGGTCTCCATTGGACAGTTTAGATAGAGTTTAAGGGAGGTGATATGTGAGAGTTGTTTGTTTTAATTAATCTTGTATTTTAATTTGGAATATTCTTACCTTGTGTATGTTCCTGTTCACAGGGCACTCTTGTAAATTAGACCCTGGTCTCAATGGTGACCCACCCTGTATAAATAAAAGTAAAAAGTATACTTTCTATTTCAAAAAATTACATTCTGACAGTTCATTTAAACCTTCACTTTCAGGGTCCAAAGGGTGTGATGAGGATGCTGGTGAAAGGACTTCATTTGAGCAGACCGCCAGGGAGAAAGTGATCGCACCTAAAGACGACCAACTGGATCAAAATAGACCACAGCCACCTGCAGAAGAACTAGAGGGGCTCGATGAACAGTATAGGTCTGGCCACAGAGAGAAGGGTAGTGAACTAGAGTTAGTGAAGACTGAGCAGGAAGAGTATGATGTTATTTCACTACATACATCAGGAAGTGAACATGGCACAGAGAGATCAGATCATCAGGAAACTGAGTTTGCTGTGGATGACAGAGAAAGTCAACTGTGGGCGTCTTTAACAGAGAGCAACTGTGACTCGGAGGGTCCAGATTGCACTTATGGTACAGAACAATATCCACAGGATCAAGATGCAGACATACAGCTCATTCAAAGTGCAGTGGAGGGTCTCGATAGTGATCCATCGTCAGAGATAGGTGACATTAGCGGAGAGATGCGAGCACAGTCTGTTTGGAATGACAGAAGGACCCCTACAGATTTGGTTCAGGCACAGCCAGGACAGCACAGAGAAACCATGCACCCAGTGAGAAGGCAGGATGGGACAACTACCAGAATGCCGTCAGACAAACAAACACTAGCCAATGAGGGTGCAGCATATTCCAATGTTTGGCTAAACAATGTATTCTCGCTTGCCCCAAGTTGTTCAAATGGTTTCAACTCAAAAGTATCCCCAAGGAGAACCCCAGCAAGAGAGAAGTGGTTTGTTTGTTCCTTTTGTGGAAAGAGCTTTGACCGGGTCGGTCACCTGGAGATGCATCAACGGATTCATACGGGAGAGAAACCGTACAGCTGTGTGATGTGTGGAAGGTGTTTCGCTCAGCAGAGTAATCTCCGCAGACACCAGCGAGTACACAGGGGCCACACAACAAAGCAAACGGTCTACTGATGGTTATCACCATGACGAGACAACTAAGAACATTGTGAAACAACCTCATTGACATATCAACATTTTCTAATGACTGAGAACAGAGTTGATAAGACAATCAAGACACACTTGCAGAAAGCAGCAGTGTGTTACTTTTGTCTTCCCATTCTGTAAAGTGAGAGCAGTGAGACCCTACCACAACTGTTGCGCTAGTGGTGCTTATATACTGTAGAGAGGGATCAAAGTAACAGGTTTACAGCCTCCTGCTTGTGACCTTTTAAGGAACACTTATTAAGAGGATCTCCATCATCTTTTGTAGAACTAGACTAATACTACAATGAATACATTTTTATGAATAAAAATGAAAATTCTCAAACTTTGAGCCCTTTCGATTTTTTGTTGTTGAAATGAACATGAAAATAACATTAACTCACAAGGTCAGGATATATTTAGGATATCAGAACTATAAGGTTAGCTAAAATGACAGCACAAGCACAACTGATGAGCGCTTATTCAAGACTGGGTTTATAGTTGATACAAAGTGATGCTGCAATCTTGTCCAATCTGTACTTAGGCTGGTAAATATTGTTTACATAGTGGGACATACAAGAAGACAATGCTGATGTAAAAAAAAGGACAGTTACCCTAAAAAATGGCAATGAACGTGAGCATGAAGTTGCCAAACCCTCACTTATGTCCAACTGTATAATGACCATTGTGTTAGGGTGGAGCTGAGTGCAGTTCCCTTTTCAGCCAAGCCCCTCCACCCGTCTAGATGATCTGTCCTCTGGGGTGTAGGAGGATGGCGTTGGAGTGTGGTTTGGGCCGCAGGAACCCGTTGCTGTAGTGGAAGTGGTTGGAGAGCGCCTCTGAGAACTGGTAAGAACTGGTGTCACAGTCAGCCTCGTCAACCTCCAGCACGGCCTGTCTGTGGCCCCAGTCTTCCCCTTTGGTCACCCCCTCCATCTGGCCACACAGGTCGCTGAGCATTGGGGGGATGTCTGTGGGCCCCACACTGCCATCCTGGTCCTGGGGCTTGATGGGGACAAGAGAGGAAGGAAGGCCAGAGTCCTGCAAAATAGAGACCCACATATTGCAAGGCATTGAGAAAAACAGGCCTGTGAGTTATTACAGAATAAACGTAATGTGCATTTTCAAACTTTCAAGTATCCTTTTCCTCGATCAGACACAAATACACACCAGGGACATATCGCTTCTCTTCAGGTACGACTCCACCCTTCGTCTGCGCTCTTCCCTCTCTCCCTCCATCTCAGCACCCCTAATACTCTCTCTGCCCTCGTGCCAGCTATACTGGTACAGGACAGGGCGGCCTAGGTAGTCCACATCCCCCTCTCCAACAGTCCCCTGCCTCCCACCAAGGGTTGATTCACTGCCTATGTAGATGGGACGGTCCTAACAGGAGGGATCAAAATAATCCATAGATTAAACATCAATGAAAAATACCTTTATGATAGTGGACATGTTGTAAAAGTATAATATTGCTTACAAATATTTTATTGAACTCACCTCAAGGGACATTAGGCTGTTTTTCATTCTACTGTCTAGTCTGAGTAGTGTACAGTCTTCATTCTGGGGTGAAAAGTAGAGAGACAATTATTGGGGGTATCACACTCATTCACAAGTAGATACTAACTGATCATGATAGATGATAACTGAACATTTGAGCAAAAGAGTGTTTATGAGTATGTATGCAAAGTACTGTGTACCTGTCCTCTGGGGTCTGTGCTGACAGAGTTGAGTCTCCGGGAGGAGGCCTGTCTGGAGAGTGTGTTGATTTTTAACCTGTGAAAGACAGGATGTCAAACTGAGGGGGATTTTAGGATTTGAAGGATAGGGTTTAAGAGCATTGGGCAAGTAACCAAAAGGTCGCTGGTTCGATTCCCCGAGCCGACTAGGTGAAATATTTGCCGGTGTGCCCTTGAGCAAGGCACTTAACCCTAATTGCTCCTGTAAGTCACTCTGGATAAGAGCGTCTGCTAAATGACAAAAATAGAAATGGAAAGGGGGAGCAAAGTATTGTGGAAATCAACTCACGTTCTTTCGCTAAGCTCCATCTCTAATTTTCTGTTTTTGCGCCTGTGGTATCGGTTGACTAAGATGATGATGATGATCATGACAATGACCAAAACCCCAGCAGCCACAACTATAATGATCATCACTAGAGTGTCAACGGTGGTTTCCTGCACACTGCGAGATTTCTCTGTGTGAGGGAAGGGAACACACACAATTGTAAACACAAACTGCAGTGATGTACAGTTGAAGTCGGAAGTTTACATACACCTTAGCCAAATACATTTAAACTCAGTGTTTCTCAATTCCTGACATTTAATCCTAGTAAAAATTCCCTGTCTTAGGTCAGTTAGGATCACCACTTTATTTTAAGAATGTGAAATGTCAGAATAAATTTTCTGAGGTCTTGGCTGATTTCTTTAGATTTTCCCATGATGTCAAGCAAAGAGGCACTGAGTTTGAAGGTAGGCCTTGAAATACATCCACAGGTACACCCCAATTGACACAAATTATGTTAATTAGCCTATCAGAAGCTTCTAAAGCCATGACATCATTTTCTGGAATTTTCCAAGCTGTTTAAAAGCACAGTGAATTATAAGTGAAATAATCTGTCTGTAAACAATTGTTGGAAAAGTTACTGGTGTCATGCACAAAGTAGATGTCCTAACAGACTTGTCAAAACTATAGTTTGTTAACAAGAAATGTGTGGAGTGGTTGAAAAACGAGTTTGAATGACTCCAACCTAAGTATATGTAAACTTCCAACTTCAACTGTAGTTTAGTTGCAGATTTTCTATTTGAGCAAAGTTGGTCTTTCAAATTATTATCACAAGGGGGCAGCAATGTTGCACAAATGGTACCAAACACACATAGGGAGATAACAGAACTTATGTTATGAGGTCCAGGTCCTCCCAAAATACAGGAGTAACTTTGCCCACTGCCCCTTACCTGTCACTGTGATGTTATATTCTACTTTCCTTGTCCCAACGCCGTTGTTCACCACACATTCATAAACTCCAGTGTCATTCTGTCTCAGGGCTCGGCCAAACAGAAGCCTTGCTCCATTCACAGTGAGGCCGTCTGGCAGGGCCTTACCATCCCTGCAGATGGAGACAAACAAACACATACATGAATGCCCACATTAATACTGAGCCACTCAATGTAATCGTAACCTACTTAACATGCACTACATGACTAAAAGTATGTGGACGCCTGCTTGTCAAACATCTCATTCCAAAATCATGGGCATTAATATGGAGTTGGTCCTCCCTTTGCTGCTATAACAGCCTCCACTCTTCTGGGAAGGCTTTCCACTAGATGTTGGAACATTTCTGCAGGCACTTGCTTCCATTCAGCCACAAGCACATTAGTGAGGTCGGGCACTGGTGTTGGGTTATTAGGCCTGGCTCGCAGTAGGCGTTCCAATTCATCCCAAAGGTGTTCGATGGGGTTGAGGTCAGGGCTCTGTGCAGGACAGTCAAGGACAGACGATTTTTTACGCGCTTCAGCACTCTGCGGTCCCGTTCTGTGAGCTTGTGTGGCCTACCACTTCCCGGCTGAGCCGTTGTTGACCCTAGACCTTTCCACTTCACAATAACAGCACTTACAGCAGCTCTAGCAGGGCAGAAATTTGATGAATTGACTTGTTGGAAAGGTGGCATCCTATGATGGTGCCACGTTGAAAGTCACTGAGCTTTTCAGTAAGGCCATTCTACTGCCAGTGTTTGTCTATGGAGATTGCATGGCTGTGTGCTCGATTTTATAAACCTTTCAGCAATGGGTGTGGCTGAAATAGCCGAATCCACTAATTTGAAGGGGTGTCCACATACTTTTGTGTATACAGAGGGGAGAATTAGTATCAAAAGTATTTGATACACTGCCGATTTTGCAGGTTTTCCTACTTACAAAGCATGTAGAGGTCTGTCATTTTTATCATAGGTACACTTAAACTGTGAGAGACAGAATCTAAAACAAAAATCCAGAAAATCACATTGTATGATTTTTAAGTAATTCATTTGCATTTTATTGCATGACATAAGTATTTGATCACCTACCAACCAGTAAGAATTCCAGCTCTCACAGACCTGTTAGTTTTTCTTTAAGAAGCCCTCCTGTTCTCCACTCATTACCTGTATTAACTGCACCTGTTTGAACTCGTTACCTGTATAAAAGACACCTGTCCACCCACTAAATCAAACAGACTCCAACCTCTCCACAATGGCCAAGACCAGAGAGCTGTGTAAGGACATCAGGGATAAAATTGTAGACCTGCACAAGGCTGGGATGGGCTACAGGACAATAGGCAAGCAGCTTGGTGAGAAGGCAACAACTGTTGGCGCAATTATTAGAAAATGGAAGAAGTTCAAGATGACGGTCAATCACCCTCTGTCTGGGGCTCCATGCAAGATCTCACCTCGTGGGGCATCAACGATCATGAGGAAGGTGAGGGATCAGCCCAGAACTACATGGCAGGACTTGGTCAATGACCTGAAGAGAGCTGGGACCACAGTCTCAAAGAAAACCATTAGTAACACACTACGCCGTCATGGATTAAAATCCTGCAGCGCACACAAGGTCCCCCTGCTCAAGCCAGCGCATGTCCAGGCCCGTCTGAAGTTTGCCAATGACCATCTGGATGATCCAGAGGAGGAGTGGGAGAAGGTCATGTGGTCTGATGAGACAAAAATATAACTTTTTGGTCTAAACTCCACTTGCCGTGTTTGGAGGAAGAGGAAGGATGAGTACAACCCCAAGAACACCATCCCAACCGTGAAGCATGGAGGTGGAAACATCATTCTTTGGGGATGCTTTTCTGCAAAGGGGACAGGATGACTGCACGCTATTGAGGGGAGGATGGATGGGGCCATGTATCGCGAGATCTTGGCCAACAACCTCCTTCCCTCAGTAAGAGCATTGAAGATGGGTCGTGGCTGGGTCTTCCAGCATGACAACGAC
Organism: Coregonus lavaretus; assembly: GCF_964263955.1. Classification (NCBI taxonomy): domain Eukaryota; kingdom Metazoa; phylum Chordata; class Actinopteri; order Salmoniformes; family Salmonidae; genus Coregonus; species Coregonus lavaretus. The sequence continues at coordinate 11,546,364 of NC_140010.1, read as the reverse complement.
CCGAAACACACAGCCAGGGCAACTAAGGAGTGGCTCCGTAAGAAGCATCAAGGTCCTGGAGTGACCTAGCCAGTCTCCAGACCTGAACCCAATAGAAAATCTTTGGAGGGAGCTGAAAGTCAGTATTGCCCAGCGACAGCCCCGAAACCTGAAGGATCTGGAGAAGGTCTGTATGGAGGAGTGGGCCAAAATCCCTGCTGCAGTGTGTGCAAACCTGGTCAAGACCTACAGGAAACGTATGATCTCTGTAATTGCAAACAAAGGTTTCTGTACCAAATATTAAGTTCTTCTTTTCTGATGTATCAAATACTTATGTCATGCAATAAAATGGAAATGAATTTCTTTAAAATCATACAATGTGATTTTCTAGATTTTTGTTTTAGATTCCATCTCTCACAGTTGAAGTGTACCTATGCTAAAAATTACAGACCTCTACATGCTTTGTAAGTAGGAAAACCTGCAAAATCAGCAGTGTATCAAATACTTGTTCTCCCCATAGTGTACTTACAGTGCATTCGTAAAGTATTCAGACCCCTTCACTTTTTCCACTTTGTTATGTTACAGCCTTATTCTAAAATGGATTAAAGTGTTTATTTTCCCTCAATCTACACACAATACCCCATAATGACAAAGCAAAAAACTGAAATATCACATTTACTTAAGTATTCAGACCCTTTACTCAGTACTTTGTTGAAGCACCTTTGGCAGCGATTATAGCTTCGAGTCTTCTTGGGTATGACGCCACAAGCTTGGCACACCTGTATTTGAAGAGTTTCTCCCATTCTTCTCTACAGATCCTCTCAAGCTCTGTCAGGTTGGATGGGGAGCGTCGCTGCACAGCTATTTTCAGGTCTCTCTAGAGATGTTTGATCGGGTTCAAGTGCAGGCTCTGGCTGGGCCACTCAAGGACATTGTGACTTGTCCCGAAGCCACTCCTGTGTTGTCTTGGCTGTGTGCTTAGGGTTGTTGTCCTGTTGGAAGGTGAACATTCGCCCCAGTCTGAGGTCCTGAGCGCTCTGGAGCCGGTTTTCATCAAGGATCTCTGTACTTTTCTCTGTTCTCTTTCCCTCGATCCTGACCAGTCTCCCAGTCCCTGAAAAGCATCCCCACAGCATGATGCTGCCACCACCATGCTTCACCGTGAGGATGGTATTGGCCAGGTGATGAGCGGTGCCTGGTTTCCTCCAGACATGACACTTGGCATTCAGGCCAAAGAGTACAATCTTGGTTTCATCAGACCAGAGAATCTTGTTTCTCATGGTCTGAGAGTCCTTTAGGTGCCTTTTGGCAAACTCCAAGCGGGCTGTCACGTGCCTTTTAGCAAGGAGTGGCTTCCGTCTGGCCACTCTACCATAAAGGCCTGCTTGGTGGAGTGCTGCAGAGATGGTTGTCCTTCTGGAAAGTTCTCCCATCCCCACAGAGGAACTCTGGAGCTCTGTCAGAGTGACCATCGGGTTCTTGGTCACCTCCCTGACCAAGGCCCATCTCACCCGATTGCTCAGTTTGGCCGGGCAGCCAGCTCTAGGAAGAGTCTTGGGGGTTCGAAACTGCTTCATTTTAAGAATGATGGAGGCCAATGTGTTATTGGGTACCTTCAATGCTACAGAAAATGTTTGGTACCCTTCCCCAGATCTGTGTCTTGACACAATCCTGTCTTGGAGCTCTACAGACAATTCCTTCAACCTCATGGCTTGGTTTTTGCTCTGACATGCACTGTCAAATGTATTTTGTGTTATAGATATGTGGTAGTAGAAATATGTTATGAATGTATTGTAATGTATAACTGCCTTAATTGTGCTGGACCCCAGGAAGAGTAGCTGCTGCTAATGGGGATCCATAATAAATACAAACTTTCCAAATGCACTGTATGACTAATGGAACAGCAGACTCACCGCATGAAACAACAGCTATGTTCATGGTTCATGAAGGCAGATGTATTGGGCAGGGTTGGTCAATTCTCAATTCAAGAGTTATAATTCAATTTATGAAAAATTAAAAGCCTTGTGTTCAACTAGACATTACCAGAATATAAACCTCTGACGGGAATGTCAGCTAAGCCACACAGAAGTAGCCTAGTAGCCTATAATTAAATCCAAACAATAGGTCAGTGTGCATTGGTGAGGTGTTTTAGCTAAATACATTTTCGTTACATCAGGTTTACCACAAAAGGGAAACCAGCAATTTGCTTTCATCTGTAAAACCAGTTTAATTACTGCTCCTATTGATCTGAATAGACAAATGCTGCTTGGCTTGGTATGAGCCAACTACTATATGAAGGAAGACTAAGAGGCCCCTGAATAAGCTCAGACGTCCCAGTGAGCATAATAGAGAGGCAGTTTCTGATCCCACCAGGAACTAGGTCCACTGAGAGGGCTCATGTTGCCCAAGTTTCACTGTGCAGGGCAGAATGCCATTTTACTGCTCACCCAAACAAGGGGCTTCTCACATTTCTGTTCTTACTCACTCAGCCCCACCTTATAACCAATCCTTTATAATGGAATCAACGCCAGAGAATACATCTGACATTGAATACAGTGAGGGAAAAAAGTATTTGATCCCCTGCTGATTTTGTACGTTTGCCCACTGACAAAGAAATGATCAGTCTATAATGTTAATGGTAGGTTTATTTGAACAGTGAGAGACAGAATAACAACAACAAAATCCAGAAAAACGCATGTCAAAATTGTTATAAATTGATTTGCATTTTAATGAGGGAAATAAGTATTTGACCCCCTTTCAATCAGAAAGATTTCTGGCTCCCAGGTGTCTTTTATAGAGGTAACGAGCTGAGATTAGTAGCACACTCTTAAAGGGAGTGCTCCTAATCTCAGCTTGTTACCTGTATAAAAGACACCTGTCCACAGAAGCAATCAATCAATCAGATTCCAAACTCTCCACCATGGCCAAGACCAAAGAGCTCTCCAAGGATGTCAGGGACAAGATTGTACATTTACATTACATTTTAGTCATTTAGCAGACGCTCTTATCCAGAGTGACTTAGTTAGTGCATACATTATTTTAAAAAAATCATATCCCCCGTGGGAATCGAACCCACAACCCTGGCGTTGCAAACGCCATGCTCTACGAACTGAGCTACATCCCCTGCCGGCCATTCCCTCCCCTACCCTAGACGACGCTGGGCCAATTGTGCTCTCTAGTGGCACAGCTAGCACTGCGATGCAGTGCCTTAGACCACTGCGCCACACAAGGCTGGAATGGGCTACAAGACCATCGCCAAGCAGCTTGGTGAGAAGGTGACAACAGTTGGTGCGATTATTCGCAAATGGAAGAAACACAAAATAACTCCCTCGGCCTGGGGCTCCATGCAAGATCTCACCTCGTGGAGTTGCAATGATCATGAGAACGGTGAGGAATCAGCCCAGAACTACACGGGAGGATCTTGTCAATGATCTCAAGGCAGCTGGGACCATAGTCACCAAGAAAACAATTGGTAACACACTACGCCGTGAAGGACTGAAATCCTGCAGCGCCCGCAAGGTCCCCCTGCTCAAGAAAGCACATATACAGGGCCGTCTGAAGTTTGCCAATGAACATCTGAATGATTCAGAGGAGAACTGGGTGAAAGTGTTGTGGTCAGATGAGACCAAAATGGAGCTCTTTGGCATCAACTCAACTCGCCGTGTTTAGAGGAGGAGGAATGCTGCCTATGACCCCAAGAACACCATCCCCACCGTCAAACATGGAGGTGGAAACATTATGCTTTGGGGGTGTTTTTCTGCTAAGGGGACAGGACAACTTCACCGCATCAAAGGGACGATGGACGGGGCCATGTACCGTCAAATATTGGGTGAGAACCTCCTTCCCTCAGCCAGGGCATTGAAAATGGGTCGTGGATGGGTATTCCAGCATGACAATGACCCAAAACACATGGCCAAGGCAACAAAGGAGTGGCTCAAGAAGAAGCACATTAAGGTCCTGGAGTGGCCTAGCCAGTCTCCAGACCTTAATCCCATAGAAAATCTGTGGAGGGAGCTGAAGGTTCGAGTTGTCAAACGTCAGCCTCGAAACCTTAATGACTTGGAGAAGATCTGCAAAGAGGAGTGGGACAAAATCCCTCCTGAGATGTGTGCAAACCTGGTGGGAAACTACAAGAAACGTCTGACCTCTGTGATTGCCAACAAGGGTTTTTGCCACCAAGTATTAAGTCATGTTTTGCAGAGGGGTCAAATACTTATTTCCCTCATTAAAATGCAAATCAATTTATAACATTTTTTACATGCGTTTTTCTTGATTTTTTTGTTGTTATTCTGTCTCTCACTGTTCAAATAAACCTACCATTAAAATTATAGACTGATAATTTCTTGGTCAGTGGGCAAACATACAAAATCAGCAGGGGATCAAATACTTTTTTTCCCCTCACTGTACATGTTCGATGATAATAATACTGATAGGGAAACCCTATTACCAAGTGGTCAGGATACAGTTTATTTTCATTCAAATGCATTAAGGTTTTAGAAACATGCCATATGGGCTCCCAAGTGGCGCAGTGGTCTAAGGCACTGCATCTCAGTGCTTGAGGCATCACTACAGACCCCCTGGTTCGATTCCAGGCTGTATCACAACCGGCTGTGATTGGGAGTCCCATAGGGCGGTGCACAATTGGCCCAGTGTCGTCCGGGTTTGGCCGGTGTAGGCCGTCATTGTAAATAAGAATTTGTTCTTAACTGACTTGCCTAGTTAAATAAAGGTAAAAAATAAATTTGATACTCCACACACATTGAGCAATTTTGGAAAAGTATCTCTCCTTGAATTATATTTAACTACTGCAGAAACTGACACATGAGTTGTTAGCATGCTGCAATGGTGGGTATTTAATTGTGTATTCTGTCATTATTGTAATGCTCAGAGAATAATCTTTAATTACGTGCAGACCCTGTGTTTTACAGCGTATTAGAGTGATATTTAAAGCGAGGCACTATGATTAAGTGCTTAAGATGTGTCTCCAGCGCTTCCTCCCTCCATGGCTCCCTCTCTCCCTGGCTCGCTCACTCGTGTGAAAATGTCTCCCTTCCAATCGGTTTTCTAATTTTGTATCTTTACACTATGTATTTATTCCATATTGAATGGAACAAAGAGAAGAAGACACCCTCCTCTAGTTGACATACTCTTTATCGTGTGTGTGTGTGTTTCTCTTGCAAATATTTGAATAGTACATTTAATAGTGCAGAGTGTTACATTATGCAAATAGTGACAGACAGAAACATAGTCAGTCAGACAGGTAATACCTGGTCCAGGTGAAGCTCTGTGGTTTGGGGTTTCCTCCACTCTCACACTTGAGTTCAGCTCCCTTCAGTCCCATGTACCAGTTTCCATTATAGCCAGTGACAGCTGCATCTGGGGGAACTGTCAACACAAACCTTGTCACTTTAATCCAAGCATGGCCATTTAATTATACTATCCCACCATAGTGACAACTGAGGGTAAACTCACATTGCACTACCAGGCGGTTGCTGATCCTCCGGGGTTGCTCCAGAGCAGGGTGCCAGACGAGGCAGTCCAGCCGCATGCCGTTCATACTCCTCAGGGGGTGCAGGGAGAAGTGGGTGGACACGGCCCCACCCTCGGAGCTGCGGTTCTGGGTCTGGCCAGGGAGGTCCGTGTCCCAGGTCAAGCGGGGTGGAGGACGGGCCACGGAGCGGCAGGAGGCGGCCACGCGGAAGGACTGGCCCTCCTCCAGAACCACCGGGTCCAGAGAGGAGATTGGTAGGGCTGAGGGGGAGGGAGGTAGAGGGGGAGAGGTAGGGCCAGGCTATATGAGATTCCATGTTGTGCAGGTAAAATTGAGTGTGTAAGTAAGGCTTTGGTCAGTCAGAACAGAGATTTCCTTCAGGGGTTGACTCCAACAAATCAAGTCAAATGTGGGGTTATTAACAGGAAATGACTATGATGAAATAGTCACTTGGTTTACAATTAGGACGGTGAAAGGAATTAGTCTTACTCCACACAGTGAGTGACAGCTGCCTCTCAAAGTTCCCATAGGGGAATGTGCTGATGTGACAGGTGTATTTCCCCTCATAAGATTCCTCAGTGTTCATGATGAGCAGAGCAGAGTTCACCGTGGGGCTACTGCTCTCAAACCTCACTCTCCCAGAGTACCGCCCAAACTCTGACAGAGACACAGAGAGACAAAGACAGGTTTATTCCTGGTAAACATTACAGTCATTGCAGACAAATGCAAGAAAACAACATTATGTTATAGTGATTGAGTGACTAAGTGGTTAAGATGAGAGACTACTCTGTGTGAGTTGGTGAGGGCATGGTGTACCAACCTGTGTGTCCCTCTGTGAGGTGGGCAGTGATGATTTGTTCCTTGGTGCCATCAGGTATCTCCTTGAACCAGCTGACCTGAACTACCTGCTCCTCCTCCTGAACTTGGAACTGACAGGGCAGCCGCGTCTCAGCCTCCGTCAAGGAACGCAGGGAGAAGGATGGAGGAGGCTCCACAAACCCACCCCTCACACATGCTGCTGTATGAGAGAGAGTGGTGTGTATGTGTGTGTTAGAGAGCGTGAAACAGGGTGAGTGAAGGGGTTGAGAAAGAGTAATGCATCATCACCATAAACAAGGATGCGCAAACATTGCCCTTTGAAGTGTTGAGGTGGGTATAGACTGTCTGTAGTTAATGATTCCTTCACTCATTAATGATTACACAGTTAAGAGACCATGGCACATACACGTAACTGCCAAAATAAAGAAAACACCAACATACTGTAAAGTGCCTTAATAAGACGTTGGCCCACCACAAACCACCAGAACAGCTTCAATGCGCCCTGGCATAGATTCTACAAGTGTCTGGAACTCGACACCATTCTTCCACGAGAAACTCCATAATTTGGTGTTTTGTAGATGGTGGAATCGCAGTCTCAAGCGCCACTCCAGAATCTCCCACAAGTGTTCAATTGGGTTGAGATCTGGTGACTGAGACACACACACCCTTTAAACCCCCCATGCTCCTTTGAGCCCAGTCTTTCAAAGTCCCTGAGATCTCTTCTTCTAGCCATGGTAGCCAAAATAATGGGTAACTTGCTTAACTAACTCAGGAACCACCTGCTTTCAATATACTTTGTATCCCTCATTTATTAAAGTGTTTCCTTTATTTTGGCATGTTACCTGTATACGAGTAATTCCGTTCATTTCAACCACACAAGAACAAGGTCACAGACCCTTCAGGCACACTGACACAGAGGAATGCAAACAAACTTTCTCACGCACACAGGATCACACTTATTTCTAGTGAACACAAAAAGGGACTTGTTGTGACCTATTTTACAGACATGGGAGAGGGAGAAACATTCAGGCGCACATAGGGCCTCAGACAGAGGTAGTTTGTGCCACAAAGCTGTTTTACTTGCTTTTCCTGTTCATGGCGTTCATTGACCTTTATCACACCTCAGTTTAGCAGTTATGCTAAGGCCATTATTAACACACTGACAGACAGTGTATTTACCACAAAGGAAGCTTACTTTTAAAACAGATATAGGCCTACACATGCTACAAAAATGTGTTTGTTGAAACACTCATTACTACTCAACCAAAACAAAAATATACTTCAGGGAAATAGCCTGCACTTTTTTGTTTTCCAAAGAATGTTACTCTTACTCTAGTTAATTTCTATGATGCCGATGTTGGTCTGTACTTGTCACCACTCCATTTCCTTATAGTATCATGGTATGCAACAAACATACACACCATGCAAATGTGTGTTTTTGTTAAGAAAAAAAACATTCCCAAATCTTACCAAATGCCCATAGCACCAACCACGCTGTCCCCCACTGGCTCTGGCCCCAGACAGGTAACTCCATCCCTTGATTCAGTAGCACTCCCAATATCAAACTTTGGGAGTTCCAAAATCTATCCACGTTGAACAACAAGCTTCAAAATGGTATGAAATAATGCATTTTCATTATCTAGAAATATGAGAGTAAGTTGTTGCCACTTGAGTAGCCTATTTGGAGAAACATTTGTCCGCACCTTACGTCGACGGCAGGTAGACAAACGGGTCAGGTGTTCGTCTCTCTTCGTAGTTCTTGCCAATCAAAGCTAACCTAATCTATTTATTTACAGTAGCACACAAATTGTGTCCACATTTTCTACAGTATAACTACATCCCAAAACGGTCCCAACTTTTGGGTTTACTTTTCTAACATTTATTTTGCTCACTCTCTCTCCAGAAGTCCGTAGCCTACCTGACGCACGAGGTAAAATTTTAATTCCAACTCGAACAACTGCAAACACCAGATAATCGGGTAACATTACCTACTCCACAACATCGGAACAGAATTAGATTAAGTCGTTAGCCTAACATTCTTCAGTGAAATGTCTCTAATTCTCGAATTTACACCTTGCTCAGGCTTTTGCACTCCATTGCTGAATACATATGTTACGCCTGCGTCTCTCCACCCCCTAATTATCATACAACGTAATGTAGCGTTGAGTTTGATTTGAAGAACCCTTTTAAAGGGTTCTTCAAATACCTTATAGTGGTTCCCCCACAGTTTCAATTTGAAGAACACCTAAAGGATACTCCAGGAACCTTTTCTTTTTAGAGTGTAGCTAGCTAACGTTACAGTCCTGTATTGAACTCTGAAAGCCATCAGCTAAATCATATAGCTGTATTATTTGGCATACACATTGTCAATCAATTTTGCCAATGCAATGGTAGGGAAAAAAGTAAGCAACTTGTCTGTCGGCCCTGCATTAACCTCTTAAGGATCGGACCCTTTTTTTCAATTTTCGCCTAAAATGACATACCCAAATCTAACTGCCTGTAGCTCAGGACCTGAAGCAAGGATATGCATAGTCTTGATACTGTAGCGACCCGCACAGACAGCTGTGTGTTATGTGTTAGGCTAGTAGATGGTTGTGTTGTACCTACCAGTACCCAGTGTTCGCGGGGTCCGACATGTCAATCAACCTGCTATCTGCCAATCACGGGAATGCCTGGAATGTTCTGATGCCGGGCATCCTGGCGGTTGGCGGAGTGGCGTGGAGGGGGGTTGGGCAGGGGGATGGAGCATTGGAAGTTAAGACCAGGTTTAGCCTTTGTTCTCTCTCTTTTTACGTCTGGGCTTCACAAGAGAAGGTCACGATTGGCTTGTGGGTTATCTTTCATTTATTTGGCGTGGGCTACGGCCAAACAGTAGCCTGTGTAAAGTTGGTTTAATAAACCGTCCATTCGTAAACTCAATCCTCTGTCTGGACAGTTGTTCTTTTATGATCTAGTCAGGTCATCACAATACTATTTGAAAGGAAACACTTTGAACTTTGTGGAAATGTGAAATTAATGTAAGAGAATATAACACATTAGATCTGGTAAGAGAGAATACAAACAAAAAAACATGCGTTTTCTATTTTTGTTTCATCATCTTTGAAATGCAAGAAAAAGTCCACAATATAATATTGCAGTTTAGGCGCAATTTAGATTTTAGCCACTAGATGGCAGCAGTGTGTGCGCAAAGTGTCAGATTGAGCCAGTGAAGCATTGCAATACTGGACTATTTTGTATCAAGTCTGCCTGAATGTGCGGAATTGGTCAATTGATACATTTTCAAGTACATAACTATAGAGAACATACCAAAATGATATGGTAATACAACATGTAAGTTTACACACTCCCAGGAATGTCATACATGATGGATCATTAGCTTATACACTAACCTTCACACATCTAGATGGCCGGGAGAGGTGGGTGTGGAGCCAGAGACAGCAAGGATTCAAACTGTAGAACCCAGTTCCTACATTTGAATATAAAAATGGATTTTATCAAACAAAACTATGCTACATTTTTATCTCTGGGACCCACAGGATGACAAATCAGAGCAAGATTACTGAATGTAAGTACATTATTTACCTTCAGAGGTGAATGTAGCAAACCAGTTGCAGTGATACATTTTTTGTTGTTGTGCACTCTCCTCAAACAATAGCATGGTATTTTTTCACTGTAACAGCTACTGTAAATTGGACAGTGCAGTTAGATTAATAAGAATTTAAGCTTTCTGCCCATATAAGACATGTGGCTTACGAAAGTATTCACCCCCCTTGGCATTTTTCCTATTTTGTTGCCTTACAACCTGGAATTAAAATGGATTTTGGGGGGATTTGTATCATTTGATTTACACAACATGCCTACCACTTTGAAGATGCTAAATACTTTGTTGGGTGAAATAAACCAGAAATAAGACAAAAAAACGGATCTTGAGCGTGCATAACCATTCACCCCGCACAAGGTCAATACTTTGAAGAGCCACCTTTTGCAGCAATTACAGCTGCAAGTCTCTTGGGGTATGTCTCTATAAGCTTGGCACATCTAGCCACTGGGATTTTTGCCCATTTACATTTACATTTTAGTCATTTAGCAGACGCTCTTATCCAGAGCGACTTACAGGAGCAATTAGGGTTAAGTGCCTTGCTCAAGGGCACATCGACAGATTTTTCACCTAGTCGGCTCGGGGATTAGAACCAGCGACCTTTCGGTTACTGGCACAACGCTCTTAACCACTAAGCTACCTGCCGCCCCCATTCTTCAAGGCAAAACTGCTCCAGCTCCTTCAAGTTGGATGGGTTCCGCTGGTGTACAGCAATCTTTAAGTCATACCACATATTCTCAATTGGATTGAGGTCTGGGCTTTGACTAGGCCATTCCAAGACATTTAAATGTTTCCCCTTAAACCACTCAAGTGTTGCTTTAGCAGTGTGCTTAGGGTCATTGTCCTGCTGGAAGGTGAACCTCCGTCAGTCTCAAATCTCTGGAAGACTAAAACAGGTTTCCCTCAAGAATTTCCTTGTATTTAGCACCATCCATCATTCCTTCAATTCTGACCAGTTTCCCAGTCCCTGCCGATGAAAAACATCCCCACAGCATGGTGGTGGCAGCATGATGTTCTCGGGGTGATGAGAGATGTTGGGTTTGCGCCAGACATAGCGTTTTCCTTTATGGCCAAAAGCTCAATTTTAGTCTCATCTGACCAGAGTACCTTCTTCCATATGTTTGGGGAGTCTCCCACATGCCTTTTGGAAAACACCAAACGTGTTTGCTTCTTTTTTTCTTTAAGCAATGGCTTTTTTCTGGCCACTCTTCCGTAAAGCCCAGCTCTGTGGAGTGTACGGCTTAAAGTGGTCCTATGGACAGATACTCCAATCTCCACTGTGGAGCTTTGCAGCTCCTTCAGGGTTATCTTTGATCTCTTTGTTGCCTCTCTGATTAATGCCCTCCTTGCCTGGTCCATGAGTTTTGGTGGGTGGCCCTCTCTTGGCAGGTTTGTTGTGGTGCCATATTCTTTCTTTAATAATGGATTTAATGGTGCTCCGTGGGATGTTCAAAGTTTCGGATATTTTTTTATAACCCAACCCTGATCTGTACTTCTCCACAACTTTGTCCCTGACCTGTTTGGAGAGCTCCTTGGTCTTCATGGTGCCGCTTGCTTGGTGGTGCCCCTTGCTTATTGGTGTTGCAGACTCTGGGGCCTTTCAGAACAGGTAAATATATACTGAGATCATGTGACAGATCATGTGACACTTAGATTGCACACAGGTGGACTTTATTTAACTAATTATGTGACTTCTGAAGGTAATTGGTTGCACCAGATCTTATTTAGGGGCTTCATAGCAAAGGGGGTGAATACATATGCACGCACCACTTTTTCGTTATTAATTTTGGAGAAGTTATTTTTAAAATTTCACTTCACCTATTTTTGGACTATTTTGTGTATGTCCATTACATGAAATCCAAATAAAAATCAATTTAAATTACAGGTTGTAATGCAACAAAATAGGAAAAACGCCAAGGGGGATGAATACTTTTGCAAGGCACTATATTGTCACGATCGTCGATAGAAGTGGACCAATGCGCAGCGTGATAAGTGAACATACTTCTTTTATTAGAGTCACCACACGAACAAAACAACAAACGATACGAAACGTGAAGTCCTACGGTTACACAAACCAAACGGAACAAGATCCCACAACACACTGTGGAAAACAGGCTGCCTAAGTATGGTTCCCAATCAGAGACAACAAGCAACAGCTGATACACGTTGCCTCTGATTGAGAACCACACCGGCCAACATAGAAACAAATTAACTAGATAATCACCCTAGCACACAAAACACATAGAAACAACACACCCTGGCTCAACATAACAGAGTCCCAGAGCCAGGGCGTGACATATATATATTTGCGAGAGAAAAAAACATATGAGGGATTGGAAGTGATGCAGACAATTACATTGATGTAAGTTGCAATCTATCTGCAATATTAAAGCTGATCTACCCCTCTTGCCGTGCGGCAACAGATAAAATAGTCTATGGCTTGAGTGGTTGGGGTCTTTGACGATTATTTTCACACCGCCTGGTATAGAGGTCCTGGATGGCAGGGAGCTCGGCCCCAATAATGTACTGGGCTGTCCGCACAACCCTCTGTAGTGCCATGCGGTCGAGGGCGGTGCTATTGCCATACCAAGCAGTGATGTAGCCAGTCAATATGCTCTCAATGGTACAGCTGTAGAAACTTTTTAGGATTTGAGGGCCCATGCCTTCTTCACGACTGTGTGTGTGTGTTTGGACCATTTTAAGTCTTTAGTGATTTGGACACCGAGGAACTTGAAGCTGTCTACTTGCTCCACTGTTGCCCCGTCGATGTGGATGGGAGTGTACTCGTCTGAACAGAGCCATGAACCTCCCATAGGAACCCAGCTCCTCCTCTCCTCTCTCCCAGACGGCCATAGCCCACTCCAACGCCCGCTCGGTCAGCAGGGAAATAACTGCGGCAACCTTGGACCTCTCTGTGGTGGGGTCTCCCGTTTGATGAGAAAAATAGAGGGAGCACTGGAGGAGGAAGCCACGGCATTTGGATGGAGTCCCGTCATATTTGTCCGGAAGGGACAAACGGGCATCGCTGACCTGGGCAGACTGCTGAATGGGCTGGGGTGCTGGCTCGCTGGGTCAACTCATGGTAGAAGATCCTCTGCTCGTTGGGGGTGACGTCCTTTGAGGAAGATCTAGACGTTGAAGAATGCAGAGGATCTCATCCATAGCCAGCTGGTCGTGGTGTTGGCAAAGTAGGTCCCCCTGTTCGCCGACCATTTTCGAGATGTCTCGGTTGGCTGCTGCTTCCATTCTGTGAGGTAGTATTCTGTAATGGAGACGCAAGGAGTCAAGAAGCAAGTGCAGGCGGTGAGTTTAATAGGAACGAACATGGAGTGAATACAAAAACAGGAGTAGTGTCTAAACATGAAAACAGGAAACAATACTACTTAATTGGTGATACAACGGAGTGCTAGATAAAGGGGAAGTACTCAGGGAGTGATGAAGTCCAGGTGTGCCTCATGATGGAGAGCAGGTGGCGGTAATGGTGGTTGCCAGGTGTGCGTAATGATGGGTTGCCAGGACCGGTGGTTAATAGACCGGCGACGTCGAGCACCGGAGCGGGAGTAGACGTGACAGACACGCAGGCAAAGGAATTCTGTTTCTGTATCCACTCCAGGAAGAAGCCCAGGCAACCACAGTATTTTCTGTAAGACAAAAAAATTAAAAAAATTATACTCTATTGTAGTTTGAACGACAGTTGAACTGTGTCAGCATAACAACATTAGGGTAGACTAGTTGAACATGCATACATGTGCACAGGCACAGCGATTACATTAACAACAATATCTAGCCTAATAGAAAGAAACATGACATAACCCTCAACCTTTACACAATGACCAGACAGTGTCTGCCTAGGTAGGTAGGCAGACAGTATCTACCTACAGCCATGTCTATCAGGCATGCTTAGGCAAATATTTTAATAGTAAAACCAACTTCAGTTTTAGAGATTTACGAAAGTAAATTGTTGCATTATTGTTTCTCCTTATTGTTTGCTAGTAAACTTAGCTAGCTAGCTTTCTTGATATACAATACTTGTTATTTAAATCTGTTTGGAATCCTATCTTGCATCATGCCTACAATTTTGTGAGATTGAAAGGCATCCACGGTCATAATCATAACCAATGTCAACCCTCGTTAATTATGTTACATAGCTAGCTAGTAAAATTATTTAGTTTCTGATGTTACATGTTTGTTAACAAGTTACAAACGCGAGGCATGGCGCTTAACAAGTTAGCAGGCACCAGGCAAACTAGCTAGCAAACTCTAGTCATGTGCTAACATTTGCTGGTAAACCTAGCTTTAGTTGGCTGGTTGTAATGTTGTAGCTTGCTGTTTAGTAGCCATATCTTCAACTAAAAAGATAACAGGTTTTACAATCGAGATACAAAAGATCTCCGATTGTAAAACCTCTTCTATTTTTAGTTATAGATATGGCTACCGGTAGTTGTTTAGCTAACTTAGCTACCTAGCTAGATAGCTACCTAGTGAAGTTAGCAAACAGAAAAATAATTAGATTTCCCCCCACTGTAACAAAGTAGTATGTTAGCCAGCAATACACAATATGGGTTTCAGTAGATAAACTAAAGTTAGCTAACTAGCTAGGTGGCTTGCAGGAAAAATTACTTAATTACTTACTTACCCATCAGTACACCGGAAGCCGTCATAGGGTGTATCATTCAGGGCGCAAAGCCCAGACCTGCCTTCCTTCTAGGCAATTATGTGTGAAACACATCTCACTGTCCTAGAAATGCCTCGGACATGATAAAAACAAGCCTCCAGGGTAAAATTATGGCAACCCACTGGTGTGTGGGTAAGTCTCAATGTAAAGGCACCAATAATTTGGAACTATGGATCTGTGAATGCCATCTACTGTTCTTTCTTGAGCTCAAGCAAGGATACCTTGCTTTGACAGATAAAATAATCTCACATGCAGTCGGTCAGTCAGTCAGACTCAGGTTGTTGAGCCTTTTTTGGGGTTCTTCCCACGGTGACACAGTAGTATAACACTCATATGGTTTTGTCATATCAATTTAAACATGGACAGAATACATTAATGTCAATGAAGCTGTAATAAAAAAAGACATCGGACCCTGATTTAAGGTTGTTTCTGAATCATTTAATATTTTAAATAAAAACATTTAAATGACAAGTTAATTGATAGTCAATTATAGAAAGTGAAAGGGCTGCTTTACAGAATAATCTAAATGCATCTTAAACACTGCCCATCTTGGGCCCCCAGTCAACAGCCACCAACACTACTGGCCCTACCTCACCTAAGCATGATGATTTGGAAAGGAAAGCAAGCAGTCATGTAGATCTAAACTAATTGAAATGCCATGTTAGACCGGGTTGTGGTTTGTTGTTTACCACCACTCATACTACTGCCTTCTTCCTTTATCACACCAGCATCGCTTTCTTCTGCACCTTGATGGTCTCATAGGTGTCCTGACCTTTATGGGTCAAACCCTGTGAGAGGAAGCACAGTGAGGGACTTGAAAACAACTTGAAATCCTTAAAACTGCAATCTTCTTTGTGTCATTTATGATATACTTTAAGTTATAATAAGAATAAGAAAAATTATCTTACTGCGTAAAGTCCCTCTCCTTTCTGTAAAATGGAAATTATGAGAGCTGTTATCTGCGCTGTTATCTGCTGAAGGCACACATACACACATGCACATGCACACACACAAACACATACACATGCACACACACACATAATTTACTTTATCAGAAGAACATTTAACAGGAGAACATCATTCCTCCTTCCCTATATCTCATGTTCTCCTTCTCTATTTATTTTTATCGGCAAAGACAGGAATTGGTGTAGAAGACTAGAGACAGAGGGTGATGATATGACCGTTTAAAGCTTTCACTTCTCTTAGCTTCCACTGTAGTTTGATTTTCTTTCTATCACGTAATCTTTTCTGTGTAACAGGATATAGTGTTGCGTTTTAGTCTGACTGTAATGGAAACTGTGTTTATAAGTAGCAGGGTTGGTGGTCAGTTCTCGTTAACAGGAAAAGCAGAACTGTGGACTTCGAGGTGACATGGTAAAACAGCATATGACTTGACATATTCCTCTTACATCGCTAATTTCTTGAACAACCAGGATGAATCATTTCGCCAGCTGAATTTGATCAACATTCAGATGTATACATACATTTTCTGGTTTGTAAAGAAAGCTACAGTTGAATATTGGTTATTGAGAGTATTGTGTCATATATACATGCCCAATACACATTCACATTCTCTCTCGCTCTTATTTTCTCTCCCTCTTACACACGCACACAAATGTTTATTGTACCTGTGGATACCCGCCAGTGCCCTGTGGATACCCGCCAGTGTTTATGTAGATGGGATGCATCTGAGGAACATGATGAATATCATTTTAATTAAACAACTGTGTGAATGTGAAACGTATTCTATTTATGTGGGAGCTGATCTTCAATTGCTGAGGCAGTTATATTGTTATTGATGTCTTGAATGTGCTATTATTGTTGAAATATAAATAGCATTTTACAGTATGAATATTATTAATGTGGTCATGGAGATATGTGTGAGCTGCATACCCAGATGTATCATATGTTTTGTGGATGGTGAGATGTTTTATAATGTGTTATAGTGCGTTTATAATTCCTTACCCTCAGTCTGCAGTACAAGATGGTGAGAATGACGCCGTAGATCACGAGAATCCCATCCAGGATATAACACAGTTTCCCATCTGGCACTTGGGCCTCTGCACACATTATAGGATCACATTGCATCATCATCATCATCATCACTATACCATCATAGATATCACTAATGAAAAAAAAATGTATCAACCGCAGGCCTACTATTTTTATCTGTTCATGTTGTAATACTGCAAATAATGAATTACACATGTAATGTAAAGATAATTATAAACTGGGTGGTTCAAGCCCTGAATGCTGATTGGCTGACAGCCGTGGTATATCACGGGTATGACAAAACATTTATTTGTACTGCTCTAATTACGTTAGTAACCAGTTTATAATAGCAATAAGGCACCTCGGGGGTTTGTGGTATATGGCCAATATACCACAGCTAAGGGCTGTGTCTAGGCACTCCGTGATGCGTTGTGCGTAAGAACAGCCCTTAGCCGTGGTATATTGGCCATATACCACACCCCCTCGTGCTTTATTGCTTAAATAATCTATTGCATAGAGTGCTGTATTACTAGCCCATTAGGTTGAGGATCAGGAGTAATTGTCATAGTACACTGATTATACATGTCCCTGTCACGCCCTGGCCTTGAGAGGCCGGTTGTCTTTAGTTGGTTTGGTCAGGGCGTGAGGATCTATGTTAGAATTTCTATGTTTAGGATCTAGATGTGTATTTCTAGGTTTGGCCGGGTGTGATTCCCAATCAGAGGCAGCTGTCGCTCGTTGTCTCTGATTGGGGATCATAATTAGGTAGCCTATTGTCTACTGTTGATTATGGGATCTTGTTTCCTGTCAGGCTGGTATGTGTATAGCCCTTTGGACTTCACGTTACGTTGTTTTCTTGTTTTATTTATGTTTATTGAGTTAAATAAACATGTACGCTTTTCACGCTGCACCTTGGTCTGACCCGTCTCTCAACGTTCGTGACAGAAGATCCCACCAAAAACGGACCAAGCAGCGTGCCCAGGAGCAGCAGACACCCTGGACACAGGTGGGGAAGTCATTTTGGACTTGGGAGGAGATATTGGCAGGTAAAGGACCCTGGGCGAAGGAGGAAGCCCAGGCAGGAGAGGATCAACGGCGACATCAACAGTGCCGGCCGAAGAGGAAGCCCGAGAAGCAGCCCCAAGAAACATTTTGGGGGGGCTCACGGGGTGGACGACGAGACAGCAGGAGGCCGGGAAAGGGCTGACTAGAGAGGAGGAGGCCGCTATTCTAGAGGTCCTCCAAGACCTGCGGATCGAGAGTCTGAGAGAGGAGGCCACCACGTTACGGGGGCTGTTAGATCAGAGGGAGCAGGAGGTATCCGTTCAGAGGGAGGCGCTACAGGAGGCTCAAAGGGAGAAGGAAGTAGTGGAGGCAAGGAGAGAGGAGCTGGTCAGGCAACAGAAGGAGCGTGTGTTCATAGAGGAACCTAAGTATGCGGAGATACGCACTGTGTCGCCAGTGCGCATGCACAGCCCAGTGCGTCCTGTGCCAGCGCCCCGCACGTGTCGTGCGAAAGTGGGCATCCAGCCAGGACGGGTTGTGCCGGCTCAACGCTCCTGGTCTCCAGTGCGCCTCCACGGTCCAGTATATCCTGCTCCGGTTCTACGCACTGTGTCACCAGTGCGCCTCATCAGCCCGGTAAGCCCCGTACCTGCTCCCCGCACCAAACCAGTGGTGCGTGTATCCAGTCCAGTACGGCCCGTCCCTGCTGCCCGCACCAAGCCAGTGGTGCGTGTATCCAGTCCGGCACGGCCTGTTCCTGCTCCTCGCACCAGACCTGTGGTGCTTGTCTCCAGTCCGGTCCGGCCCGTTCCTGCTCCTCGAACCAGACCAGTGGTTCGTGTCCCCAGTCCGGCCCGGCCCGTTCCTGCTCCTCGCACCAGACCTGTGGTGTGTGTCCCCAGTCCGGCCCGGCCCGGCCCATTCCTGCTACTCGCACCAGACCAGTGGTGCGTGTCCCCAGTCCGGCCCGGCCTGTTCCACCGGTGCCCAGTCCAGTTCCGGTCAGCGGCTCTACTCCGGCGCCAGAGCAATCCGCTCCACCGGTGCCTGATCCAGCTCCGGGCAGCGGCTCCACCCCGGAGCCAGAGCAGTCCGCTCCAACGGGTTCCAGTCCAGCTCCGGTCAGCGGTTACACTCCGGAGCCAGAGCAGTCTTCTCCACCGGGGTCCAGTTCAGCTCCGGTCAGCGACTCCACTTCAGACCCAGAAGTCAGCCCCTCTCCAGGTTCGGGGTCTTCCACACCAGGGTCCAGCCTATTGCCTACTGTTGATTGTGGGATCTTGTTTCCTGTCAGGCTGGTACAGTGGGGAATTTTTTTTTTTGTCAGCTACCAATTGTGCAAGTTCTCCCACTTAAAAAGATGAGAGAGGCCTGTAATTTTCATCATAGGTACACGTCAACTATGACAGACAAAATGAGGAAAAAAATCCAGAAAATCACATTGTAGGATTTTTTATGAATTTATTTGCAAATTATGGTGGAAAATAAGTATTTGGTCAATAACAAAAGTTTCTCAATACTTTGTTATATACCCTTTGTTGGCAATGACACAGGTCAAACGTTTTCTGTAAGTCTTCACAAGGTTTTCACACACTTGCTGGTATTTTGGCCCATTCCTCCATGCAGATCTCCTCTAGAGCAGTGATGTTTTGGGGCTGTCGCTGGGCAACACGGACTTTCAACTCCCTCCAAAGATTTTCTATGGGGTTGAGATCTGGAGACTGGCTAGGCCACTCCAGGACCTTGAAATGCTTCTTACGAAGCCACTCCTTCGTTGCCCGGGCGGTGTGTTTGGGATCATTGTCATGCTGAAAGACCCAGCCACGTTTCATCTTCAATGCACTTGCTGATGGAAAGAGGTTTTCACTCAAAATCTCACGATACATGGCCCCATTCATTCTTTCCTTTCAGTCGTCCTGGTCCCTTTGCAGAAAAACAGCCACAAAGCATGATGTTTCCACCCCCATGCTTCACAGTAGGTATGGTGTTCTTTGGATGCAACTCAGCATTCTTTGTCTTCCAAACACGACAAGTTGAGTTTTTACCAAAAAGTTCTATTTTGGTTTCATCTGACCATATGACATTCTCCCAATCATCTTCTGGATCATCCAAATGCACTCTAGCAAACTTCAGACGGGCCTGGACATGTACTGGCTTAAGCAGGGGGACACGTCTGGCACTGCAGGATTTGAGTCCCTGGCGGCGTAGTGTGTTACTGATGGTAGGCTTTGTTACTTTGGTCCCAGCTCTCTGCAGGTCATTCACTAGGTCCCCCCGTGTGGTTCTGGGATTTTTGCTCACCGTTCTTGTGATCATTTTGACCCCACGGGGTGAGATCTTGCGTGGTGCCCCAGATCGAGGGAGATTATCAGTGGTCTTGTATGTCTTCTATTTCCTAATAATTGCTCCCACAGTTGATTTATTCAAACCAAGCTGCTTACCTATTGCAGATTCAGTCTTCCCAGCCTGGTGCAGGTCTACAATTTTGTTTCTGGTGTCCTTTGACAGCTCTTTGGTCTTGGCCATAGTGGAGTTTGGAGTGTGACTGTTTGAGGTTGTGGACAGGTGTCTTTTATACTGATAACAAGTTCAAACAGGTGCCATTAATACAGGTAACGAGTGGAGGACAGAGGAGCCTCTTAAAGAAGAAGTTACAGGTCTGTGAGAGCCAGAAATCTTGCTTGTTTGTAGGTGACCAAATACTTATTTTCCACCATAATTTGCAAATAAATTCATAAAAAAATCCTCCAATGTGATTTTCTGGAGAAAAAAATTCTCAATTTGTCTGTCATAGTTGACGTGTACCTATGATGAAAATTACAGGCCTCTCTCATCTTTTTAAGTGGGAGAACTTGCACAATTGGTGGCTGACTAAATATTTTTTTCCCCCACTGTATGTGTATAGCCCTTTGGACTTCACGTTACGTTGTTTTCTTGTTTTGTTTATGTTTATTGAGTTTAATAAACATGTACGCTTTTCACGCTGCACCTTGGTCTGACCCGTCTCTCAACGTTCGTGACGGTCCCTCTATATATATATATATAGTATAAATGTACTTGTCCATGATGGAATAAAACATTTAATGTAAAATAAAACAGGATTCTCACCTGCAAGGCTGAAGTTCAAGAGTAGAGCGACCAAGATCAGAGATCCCCGAAACATCTTCGTAGGAGGCACAAAATGAGAGACACGGTTAAAGAAAGTAGATGGAGAGTTGGAGTACTTGCTGTTATTTCAATGGCTGTCTGTGGGTTTCTGACACCTCTGAACAGAAAGTGCACAGAGCTGTAGCAGGAAGTTATAGGCTCATACTGGTGTCCGTTTTTAAATGTTAAAACCACACGGTTGTCCCCTCCCCACCCACAGAGATACAGTACGTGTCAACTTCAGTATGTGAGAAGAGAAGATAGAAACACAAACATGTACACATTTCTGATGCATAC